>NC_143157.1:18131138-18731138 GCF_041381405.1 Jatropha curcas
ACACTATCATTTGACTGAATGAATAGGAGGTCAACCGAAGAGCAATGACTAATGAGAATTAGATGTTGTTCCCAAAACGTTCAACTGCAACACACAAGCTGCATTGATTTTAAGGAGAACATTCTTCTGGCTTCACATAAACTAGGTCACCTACACAGAACTATCACATGACCTGTAACATACAAGGCCTAGATGTGAAGCCATATATGAACAGAAAATGAAAAGCCAATGGCTGATCAAAGCCTAAGGGTGTGTTTCATTGCTATTTGAGTTACTATTGAGGGAAAAAAAATCATTGTTGAAAATATTAATTAGAGGTCATTAAAGTTTTTGAAGTTGAATTTCATATATGCTAGTCATGAAAGCTACAAAGGCAAAACTTCAAAATTGCTTTTCCTTAATATCCAAAATGATTATTTTTTGGAAAAGCAATTTAACCACAATTGTAAACAGGCTTTAAACCTCTAAAAACAAATACTTTTCTTACAACTCACAAAAGAGTGTAACGCTGGATAAACTAAAAATAGCAATCACACTAACATAACAACAGCAAAGAGAGAAACAACCAATAGAAAACCATTAAGTTCCTTAAAGAGCTCAACATTTCCATTGTAATCAAACTTTGCACACTGAAATGTCTCAAAAAAAAAAAAAATGCACATATCATCAGCAAGCTACTCCTGATCAGATAGACAACTTTTTATTCAATTATGGATATTCTTACATGTATCAGAAAAATTAACATAATTATCGTTCCCAAAACGTCCAAATGCAACATATATGCATAAATGGTTGCATTGGTTTCAAGGAGAACATTGTTTTAGCTTCACTTAACATGGTTACAAACCAAAGTTGCAACCTAACTTGCACAAAAATCGGACGTGAAGCCATATGTGAGAGTGAAAAAAAAGATACACATTTACACCGCGAAAGCAGCCCATGAAAGGCAACAATAGGCAGAAAAAGAAATGGGGAAAATTTGCCTGCAATCATACTTGGAATTTCTTCACCACCTTCAGATTACCTAAGGATTCCATACGTTAAACCATTTATAATCCTCTAAAAAACCAGGCTTTTCCTCATTTCAGGGTAAAAAATAAAAAGTTATCCACTTATTGTTTTTGTTAAAATAATTCCAAGGTGGTGAAATTTTCATGGTGGCAATCAACACCATCAAGTGCTCTCTCAGAAATTAATAAAAAAAAAAGCATATTTATTAAAAACAAAAATGACACTTGTAGTGTCAACTAGTGAAACTGTTTATTTTGTCGTGTTTTATCGTTGTTTATTTTTTTCTATTTACCACAAATTAATAGTTTGATCATTGTTTTAATGTTTTATAACTTGCATTGCTTTATATATAAATGTACTATTGTAAAAAAGATATTATAGAAGATAAATTGAAACCATGAGAAAAAAATAAAAAAACATAGGGATAAATTAATTTTTATTATTAACTTTCATAATGTGTAGCAAAAAGAAACGATAAGTATAGATTTTTTTTCTTTCGGCATTTACAGTCGAAAATATTCTCGGACCAGTTAACGCTGGGCAATTTAAGGCTGCCCCCTATGTCAGCCAAATACATTAAGAAATACTATTTCTAATATTCCTTGATGTTCCCTAAGGGAATCAAATCCTATTTGATAAAGCAGGAAAGCTCCACCCTTATCGACTAGTCTAATCTTGTAGGGCTGGATGTAGTACCATTTTTTTTTTTTTTAAATATTGGCATATATTTGTATTAGTAAATTATTTATCTACCTTGGATGTAGGCCCACCCCTATCCAATTGTTTAGTAAAGGTGCGCCACTGAACTTGCCAAAATAAGAGACCAGTGTAGAAAATGCAAAAAAGCTACTCAACTAGTACTCCTATGTAATGAGACAATATATATATACACAGACACACACACATATACACACACACACAGGGCTTAATCAATTTAGATTTTAAGTTGATTGTGTTGACTGCCACCATGGTACACTTCACCAGCTTCTGAGAATTATTTTGCTAAAATGATAAAATGGAAAATTTTTTTATTTTTTAACACTAAAATGGGGAAAAGCTGTTAAAACCAATTCTATTGATAGATTTAGAAGTAAACTCAAATGAATATTTTATTTTGGCACTTACCCAGAATATAGCAAATAACAAAAATTGATCAACCCATAAATTCTATCAAGAGAAAATTTAACTACAGGATAGAAAAAGATAATAAATGAAATGGGAGAAAAAAGGAAAAAAAAGAAAAAGAAAAAGAAAATAAGGCAATTAAAGGAAGATTGCAAACCTATCTCGCACTTGTAGTTGATCAATTGTTGCGGCCATACGCATCTTGTCCTCTTCAGGTATTCCTTCAAGTCCTTGTAGAATGTTCTTGTCCATGCCTAATTAAACCAAGTTTCTTTTTTCGAAAATAAAGAAAGAAAAAAAAAGTTTTGTTTCGGTTAGTCTCATAACAGCTAGGAAACAACTTGGGTTAATCAAGAGCATTCAAAGAAACTTGAACTTATATGCTTGAGAATTTTTAAAGGATTTAAATGAAACAATTTTTAGATATTTAAGAACAATTAATTATGTCAGAAGGATCCCCAACGAACTTAAGAAAGATATTTTTGAAGTTTTAAATAATTTTAAATTTTGAAACAAAATAGTCCCAATTTTACGTAAGCTGACTAATGGCTTTTATTATCCCAAATACTACGAAATTAGAGATTCGCATGCCCACTTCTCTACTTGATGAGAGAAATGAAACAGTTCTATAAAAAATTTGGCAGAATTTAGACTAAAAAATGACTTCAAAAAGATGTAATAATCACTATTCACCACTTGAATTAAAGTTCTCACAGAAATTTGGAAAGGTTTAAACATTCCATTGACACTTCCCAATGTTATATATAATCAACCCAAAATGGACAATATACATCTCAACAATCTCAAATGCACAACCCCAGCCTTATCTCTTCCTCCAATTAAAACATACAAGCACATATGGAAGAACAAACACACATTTTGCAAGCTAAATAAGCAGATAGTGTACAACCACTAAGTTCACATCTCAGTTATTGTCCTTATCGAGCTTAAGATTATACAAACATCAAATTCTCATTGCACAAGCCTTAAAAAGAAAAGCATTACAATTTGATATCAGTACATATATAGATCAATTCAACCTATGGTTCATGAAAAATCAATTCAAAAGATATAAGTGACTCACCAGCGAAAACGGGAGTTAGCTATCTAACAAGCTAATAAAATACGAACCTTTAAAACCAAATAGCTTATATTAAGAACAACTACAATCCTCATTATGATTGGTAATTTTTCATCAACAAAACCATGAACATATAATCATATATTAGCGACATTTCCACTGATTTCTCAACCAACATCCAAATGCATTTATAATTTTAATATCTAAATCTTAATGAAGGAACGTCATTTACAAATGCAAGAACTTACCCCGACAGAGCTTGTTTAAAGGCTATGTCGGTGGTGGTGTTAGCACGCTGCTCCTGCTTCAGCGGATGCTGTGGTTTGCAGTTGTTGACCGGAACTCGGCAACTGTAGGAAATGCTCGGTCGGAATTTCTTTCTTCCAATTTGTCTTTCTCCGCTCGACTGTTTTGGGTCAGGTGGGCTGCTGAAGTAGAAAAACCTAACCTGAAACAAGGGTTTTCATGATCTGACGGTTAAAATAAAAACCTAATATGGACGGGTGAGATTAAGATGTTTTGCCGTTGCGTTTCCTCTTTTTTTTTTTTTTTGCAATCCCAAGGTTTGATGAAATTATTTAAATAATCTCCAAATTCTAAACAAATATTCAGAACTTCCCTGGCAATTGCATCCATCAATTTAAGTAGTTCATTCATCCAATTTGTGAGGTTTTTCCCATTAACTCTTAAAGAAAGGACTGTTAGAGACGAGAAAAGACTTTCTAAATTGCTACGGTACCCTTAATGAGCTACTAAGTCCTTTGAATATCTCCTGTATCTCTTCCAATTTCCTTTTATCTCAATAATTTCCCAGTAAAACACAAATATAAAACTTTAATTTTTTTTTTTACTTAAATAAATAAAAATCATAGATTTTTACCCACTATTTCCAATTCCCATTTCCCAATCACAGCAGAAGATCATAACTTTGCTTCACAAGTATAAAGATTGCTTTGCTTGGAGCTATCATGAGATGCCTGGCTTAAAGAGAAGTTTGGTGGAGCATAGTTACCTATCAAACCTGACTTTAAGCAGCAGCATCAACCACCAAGGAGAATGTCAGAAGAAGTAATCTTGAAAGTTAAGGAAGAGATAGAAAAGCTCCTCAAGGCAGGATTCGTCCGTCCTACTAGGTACAGTCAGTGGTCGTCAAACATTGTATGTAATATCCCTTCCCAGTTCACCCGTTAACCCGAATGAACCGAACCGAGACGCTACAAACTGGTTGACTCTATGTACTGTTATGCTGATATCATAATGTATGTTGAATAGTATATCATGCTGATGTTGTTTACATTAGTAATGTACTCAATATCTACAAGACATATACTAGTTTTCAAAATGAAATGGGCCCAACTGTGTGCCCTGTACATGCCATGATAAGGATAAACAGAATCAAAATATCAAAATGAGTAGCTACCCTAAAAACTGGGTCTTCCAAATATGAACTGCAGCAGTTGTAAGATAACTCTCTACGGTCCAGTCCCAAAACCTATGAGTTAAACAAGTAACTCGCTGAGTAATAAAACTCAGTGGATATTGTTGGCTCAAGGGTCAATTTCTAATCTAGGATTTTGATGATTAAAACAAAACAAATAAATTTAAATTATATTATTTGTGCTAATATTATTTTATGCAGAATTCTTATGCAAAGAAATCGTACAAGGCAAGTCCTACAAAATCCATAGTGTGTGAAGATAATTCGAAGAACCTAGTGGTTAGGATACTTTGTAGGATAGAGAGAAAATTCATCTATAAGCACATAAACTAATTTTTCTCTCATTCAAAATATTTTTTGGAAATTAGTTTCTTCAAAATAATTTCTATCGTAAAAGATTCTGTTTTCGAAAATATGCTTTGAGAATCGAAATGATTTAATTACCTAAAACTAAAGAGATTTTCTCTCTAAATGATTTTGGTAATAAATCATACACTTTCCCTTTCGGAAATATCTTTTGAAGATCTAAAGAATTTCAACTTATACTCTTACCTAAAACGAAGGTAGATTGTATCTTTTTGTTTTTAGTAAGTAGTATCTTATTTGAAAAATATTTTCCAAATAAAAGTGCTTTCGAAAATCTTTTTGCTTAAAGGAAAGTAAAATCGTATTTTATTCTCTTACCAAAATGATAAGATAAAATTTCGGTAACCAAGATTTTCGTATCTTCTAAATAAGGAAAGCAAATATTCTGATTTCAAAATAAAATATCCACTTTCCAAAAACAAGAGACACGAAGCTCTCTATATAAAGGAGTGTTTCACTCTTGGAACGTGGAGGAAGTAAGAGTTTTCGTTTTAAGAGTTTTTGAATTGATCACATCCTTTATCTCTCAAAACTTACTCTCTACCCCCATTTTTCTTTTCATCTTTACACTTCACGTTTTTATCTTTAAAGAGAAAAGAATTTTGTTAACTACTTTTGAAAAACGGTTTTGTGTTCTAAACGATTTTCTAATCTGATAAACTGTTTTTCTTATGCTTATATGTGCATTTCTTTCTGTCTATTTAGATTTTGTAATCTATAGTAGACAGGTTTTTATTTGATAAACATTTGTGTAATAGCTTAGGTGAGAAGCTATTGTGAAAGAGGTTATCAAGCGACCTTCTCCTTATGTGAGATTCTAATGTCTTGAATTGAGTTTCTGTACTCTGCTAAAAATAGAAAGGGTTGAGGTTAACTAGAACCTTTGGAAAATCTAGTGGGATAAAGGGTAGATCTAGGTGTTGATCTATTGCCTTGTACTGTTGGTTTGTCTCTTACCCTTGAAAAGAGATAACATAGTTGAGGATCTCAAGAAGAGTCTTGGGGAGTGGATGTAGGCGAGTTAGTGCCGAACCACTATAAATCACTGTGTTGATCTTTTCTAATTCCTAAAGTTTTGCTTGATACTGCTTTACTTACACTTTTGTTTATATTTTAGAAATGCTAAAGTTGTAAATGTTTTGATGTTCTAAGACTGGAATAAGTCTTATCTTCTCTGAATATTAGAACTCTGAAATTCTGATAAGTGAATATACCAAGTTCTAAACAGTTATTCTATTTATAGTATATTTCACTACTTGGGTTTCTAATCTGTTTTCTAAACCTGGTTAAGGCTCTGTGAAGCAGTTCTAATTTCAATAACTGTCTCTTACATAGTCTTATATGATTTTCTAAACTTTATGAGGAAGTTCTAAATACAATAGCTTTCCGTCATAAAGAAGTTCTAATATTGAATAAGACAATGTGAAGCATTTCTAATTAATAGCTGCACTTTGCATAGTCTTTCTATTCTTTATAAATAGAACATTGTGAGGAAGTTTTAATCCATATTCTATTCTCACAAGTTCTTTGTTTTTCCGCTGCACTTAGAATTCTATATTTTGTTTTAAAATTCTAAAATTTATATATGTTTTTGGAAAACCCAATTCACCCCCCCTCTTGGGTTGTGCCATACATATACGGGACCCACAATCTAGTATCAGAGCCTTGGCTCTTGACTTACCGAAGCTTAACCGCTTAAGAGATAAGATCCCATGGCAATCCCACTTCCTCTTACTTCTTTAGAAGGACAATCTGTTTCTAGACCTCCTTTGTTCAATGGTTCTAATTACTCTTATTGGAAAACTAGAATGGAGAATTTCATGAAGTCAGTTGATATAAACTGCTGGAGAAATGTTATCATTGGTCCTCGTATTCCCATGAAAGTTGTAGGAGATGAGATTGTTAGAAAAACAGAAGAAGAATATACAGATACTGATTGGAATGACATTGCTATAAATGCAAAAGCTATTAATATTCTTCATTGTGCTTTAGATGCAACAGAATACAACAAAGTGTCTGGATGTAAATCGGCGACAGAGGTATGGGAAAAACTTAAAGTCACCTATGCGGGTACAGATAGAGTAAAGAAATCCATAATAAATATCCTTTGGAGAGAATATGAAATGTTTAGTATGAAAGAAGGAGAAACTATTGTAGAGTTAAATTCTAGATTTACTAATATAGTTAATCCTTTGAGAACTCTCGGTAAGGAAATTTCAGAAGATGAGCTTGTTAAGAAAATCCTTAAAATTCTACCTAGAAAATGGGATTCTATAGGAACTGTCATGACTCCCGTCACTTATGATTATCTTATAGGAGCTCCTGTTTCAGAAGAAATGAAATCTTCTTTGACTATAGAAGATAAGAAAAAGAAAGGACTGGCTTTAAGAGTAGATTCTAGTGAAGAAAGTTCTTCTGATCTTGATAGTGATGATTTAACACTTGTTGCTAAAAGATTGAAAAAGTTCTATAGAAAGAGCGGAAGGCCACAGAAAAAGTTTAACAAAAAGAACTTTCCACCCAAGAATAGTAACTTACTTAAGAAAGAACCTTCTGAAGTGGTTTGTTATGAATGCAACAAACCTGGACATATCAAGCCTAATTGTCCTAAATTGAAAAAGAAGTCAACGAAAGAGAAACTGAAGCAGGCCTTTGTAGCTGCTTGGAGTGATTCAGATGATTCTAATTCTGGAAGCCACAGTGATCAAGAAGAAATTACTAATATCTGTCTAATGGCTACTATCGATTCTGACTCCAAAGAAATCAGTACTCTGACTTCAACACAGGAAGCTGAAATCAACGAAACAAATGCAATGGTCCAGAAGCATGAAGATAGCACTGTAAGTATTTTTGAACCTGAATCAGAAAATGATCTTTTAAATACTTACAATAATCTTTGCAATGAGTTTGAAAAGCTTGTTAGAAAGCATAAATTTCTAAAGAAAGATTTCAGAAAGTTAAAATCTGAAAGTAATCATTTAAAAGACGCTTTTTATTAAGAAGTTACATGCAATGATCTTATTATAGAAATCAAAGATCTTAAAAATTGTAATAATCGATTTTCTGAAAATCTGACACATCTTGAAGAAAAGTGTAAAAATCTGAATTTTGAAAATGAATCTTTGAAAATTGAGATTAGAATTCTAAAATCAATTTCAGAATCGTTTTCTAAAGAGAAGACAAGTTCTAGCTATGATAGCATTTCTAAACTGAATCGTGTTTCTAATAAGAAAAATGTTGTTTCTAATGTTGTGACTTTAGAATATCAAAGTTTCAACAAAAAGAAAAATCATAGTGCACCTGTTACCACTAACCCTCCGAGACCCAATATGAGTTGGGTACCTAAATCTGCTTGATCTTTTCAGGTGTGCCTAAGGAGCGAGCTGAAAACAGAGATGTGGTATATGGACAGCGCTTGCTCTAGGCATATGACTGGTGATAGAAAGAAGTTCACCAGATTAGAAAAGAAAAAGGGAGGTACAGTAAGCTTTGGAGACAAAGCAAAAGGTAAAATCATTGGTATTGGTGTGGTAGGTTCTAATCCTTCAATAGAAGATGTATGTTTAGTAGAAGGATTACACTATAACTTGTTAAGTGTAAGTCAGATTTGTGATAAAAATAGAAGAGTGATCTTTGAACCTTCTTATTGTGAAGTTCAGAACATGCATGATAATAAAACCTTATTCGTTGGAAAAAGGTTTGGAAATATATACCTAGTAGATCTCTCTGATATGTATAACCAGGATATATGTTTAGTGTCTGTTGATAATTCTAGTTGGTTATGGCATAGAAGACTTGGACATGCAAGCATGCACCTTATTTCTAAACTTTCTAAGAAAGATTTGGTTCGTGGTTTACCAAAGTTGAAATTTGGAAAAGATCACATTTGTGATGCTTGTCAAATGGGCAAACAAACCAGAACATCTTTTAAATCCAAGGGCATGGTTTCTACTTCTAGACCTTTAGAATTACTACATCTTGATCTATTTGGTCCAATTACTCCTTCTAGTCTTGGAGGAAAATTCTATGCATTTTTTATTATAGATGATTACTCTAGATTCACCTGGACACTCTTCTTTAGAAATAAGGATGAGTCATATGACATGTTTGTTCATCTTTGCAAGAGAATACAAAATGAGAAAGGATACAACATCACGGCAATTAGAAGTGATCATGGATGAGAATTTGAAAATCAGAAATTCGATACTTTTTGCAATGAGTTAGGAATCTTCCATAACTTCTCAGCACCTAGAACACTTCAACAAAATGGAGTGGTGGAACGCAAGAATAGAACACTTCAAGAAATGGCCAGAACCATGCTAAGTGATTCTAAACTACCAAAGTATTTCTGGGCAGAAGCAGTTAACACTGCCTGTTATATTCTAAACAGGGCTTTGGTAAGATCTAAACTTAAAAAGACTCCATATGAGCTATACAAAGGTAGAAAACCAAATATTGGGTTTTTTCACATTTTTGGGTGCAAATGCTTTATTCTAGATAACAAGAAAAATCATCTTGCTAAGTTTGATGCTAAATCTTATGAAGGTATTTTTCTAGGATATTCTAGTAATAGTAAAGCATATAGAGTATTTAATAAAAAGACTCTAGTTGTAGAAGAATCTATTCATGTTGTGTTTGATGAAACTGACTCTACTTTTAGAACATTAGAAAGTGATGATGCTGGAGATTCTAATCATGAAAAGCAGAATGAGCAATCAGAACAACTAGAACAGCCAGAAAGTGATCAGAACATCAATAGTCAGGCTGAACCAGAAGTAGAACATGAAGATCAGAATATAGTTGTAAGTCAAATACCAGAAACAAAAAATGAAGATTCTCAATTACCAAAAGAATGGCGATTTCATAAGTATCATCCTCAGGAAGACATTATGGATAATCCCTCAGAAAGGATGATGACTAGAGCTCAACTTAGAAGGTAGTTTGGTAATGTTGCTTTCATTTCTCAATTAGAACCTAAAAATTTATAAGATGCTCAAAATGATGAAAGTTGGATTCTTGCTATGCAAGAAGAGCTGAATCAATTTGAGATAAACCAAGTTTGGAAACTTGTTTCTAGACCTAAAAACCATTCTTTTATTGGAACAAAATGGGTGTTTAGAAATAAGCTTGATGAACAAGGTAACGTTGTGAGAAATAAATCAAGATTAGTGGCTCAAGGGTACAACCAAGAAGAAGGCATCGATTTTGATGAGACCTTTGCCCTGGTTGCTAGACTTGAGGCCATTAGAATGCTTTGTGCATTTGCATGTTTCAAAAACTTCATGTTGTATCAAATGGATGTGAAAAGTGCTTTTCTAAATGGTTTTCTAAATGAAGAAGTGTATGTAGAACAACCTCCTGGCTTTGAAATTTTTGATAAACCTAATCATGTTTACAAACTTACTAAAGCTCTTTATGGTTTAAAGCAAGCTCCTAGAGCTTGGTATGAAAGATTGAGTAAGTTTCTATTAGAAAATGGTTTTTCAAGAGGAAAGGTTGATACAACACTATTTATTAAAAATAAAGCACATGGTATTCTAGTTGTACAAATTTATGTTGGTGACATAATCTTTGGTTTCACTAATGATCTTCTTTGTAAGGAATTTTCTAAGATTATGCAGGGTGAGTTCGAAATGAGTATGATGGGAGAATTAAACTTCTTCCTTGGACTTCAAATCAAACAATGTGAAAATGCAATTTTCATTAATCAAGAAAAGTATACTAGAGAATTGTTGAAACGATTCAAAATGGAAAAAGCCAAGGTATGTAGTACACCAATGAGTCTATCGTCAAAATTAGAAAAAGATGAAAAAGGCAAGGACGTGGATATCAAGTTGTTTAGAAGTATGATTGGTTCTTTGCTATATCTAACGGCAAGCAGACCAGACATACACTTTAGTGTTTGTCTATGTGCTAGATTTCAATCGTGTCCCAAAGAGTCTCATTTAATTGCTGTAAAAAGAATATTAAGATATCTTTGTGGAACTTCTAATCTGGGTCTGTGGTATTCTAAAGATGATACATTTGATCTTGTTGGGTATAGTGATTCTGATTTTGCAGGAAGCAGAATAGATAGAAAAAGCACACGTCTAGGACTTGTCAATTTCTGGGTAGCGCCCTTGTATCATGGTTTAGCAAAAAACAAACATCTGTTGCTCTTTCTACTGCAGAAGCTGAATATGTTGCTGCTGGAAGTTGTGTTGCACAAGTTCTATGGATCAAACAACAGTTGGCAGACTATGGACTGAAATTAGAAACAGTGCCAATCAAGTGCGACAACATAAGCACCATCAATTTATCTAAGAATCCAGTTCAGTATTCTAGAACCAAGCATATAGAACTCAGACATCACTTCATACGTGATCATGTACAAAAAGGTGATATAGTAATTGAGTTCATTCCTACAGAAAAGCAATTGGCAAATATCTTTACAAAACCTTTGAATGAAAGTCAATTCTGCTCAATTAGAAGAGAACTTGGTATGTTAGTTCTAAACTCGTAACCTTAGAACTCTGTAAGTATGTTCTAAATTGCTTTCTATATTCTAAAATACAAGACTTGCTATGTTCTAATTTTTGTTCTGTGTGAAAATTGATTTTTGTCTAAAAAGATACGCATATTGTCCTAATATGACTTTCTAATGTCACTATCAGAATCTTGCTTTAGACTAAATCCAAAAACAGTTAATTTATTGTGTGTGTTTGTTTTTATTATGTTTTCGTGTCTTTAGTGCTTTGGCGGTTTTATTGTTTTATTTCCTTTATTTATTTTATTCCTTTTTATCCTATTTGTCGTTTTGAATTCCTTTTAAAAATTGTTCTTTATTTTTCTTCCGCCACTTAAGTGTTCTCATTAACTGCTTTGTATTCCCTCTCGCGCTCTCTCACAAACAAAATCCTAAGCTGCTATGTGTTTCAAAAATCTCAACAATGGCCGAATCTAGTTCCACTTCCTCATCCGACTCTCTAACTAAGCAAGAACTTTAACTCCTGAAAAAACTTTCGAAGAAGTATGAGCAAAAAGAGTCGAAACAGAAAAAGCAAGAAGAGGAACTAGAGAAAGCAAAAATCGAAACTGCTACTTCAAAGAAACAAGCAGTTAGGGCACGCGACAAAGCAATGAGTTTGATTTCAAGGAACTCTTTGAGTTTCAAGGCTGGATGAGTTTTATGTCTCTGAACAGACTATGTTATGAAAGTGTGGTTAAAGAGTTCTACGGTTCTCTTAAAGTGAGTGGAATAGAGTCGATCTCTGTTAAGCTTAAGGGTGAGACCAAAGCGTTGTCTTACGCTGATTTGGGAAAGATTTTTGATGTGCCAAATATTGGGTCTAGGGTGACAAAGATCAAGGATGTTTCTAGGGTTAGTGATTATAAAAAGGAAGAGTTTGTGAAGAAGATTGTAAGAAAGGGTTCTGCAGACAAACAGGGTACAATAGAATGCTCAAATCTGACAGACAGTATGAAATGGCCGTACAAACTTATTGTACATTACATTTATCCCAAAAGTGCCTCACTCACATATGTGAACCAAGTTGAGCTGTGCATAATGTGGCACATAGTTGAGAAGAAACCCCTCAATCTATGTCATATTATTTTTGATAAGATGCAGAACAACCTTAAAAAGTTGCCCTACGGAATGATTCTTACACCAGTGTTTGAGTTTTTAGATGTTGATTTAAATGAGAATGATGGTCATAGTGTTTCAAGATTGGACAGCGGGTCATTAAAGATGAAAGATGAAGAAGGAGGAGAAGAGAAGGAGAAAGAAGAGAAGGAGAAAGAAGAGAAAGAAAAAGAAGGGAAAGGAAAAGAAGAAACTGAAAAAGAAAAGAAAGGGAAAACAGAAGTTGGAAAAGTAAAGAAAGAAAAAGAAAGAGTGGAGAAAGAAAAGGAAAGAAAAGAAGAGACTGAGAAGAATAAGAAGAAAGAAGACAAAGGAAAAGCAAAGTTAGGAGAAGCAGAAGAAGAAGAAAACAAGACAGAAGAGAAAATAGAAGAAGAAGAGAAGAAGTCAGAAGATAAAGCAGAAGAAGAAGAAAAGAAGTTAGAAGAAGAAGCAGGAGAAGAAGAAAGATTAGAAGAAGAAAGGAAAGAGGAGACATAAAAAGAGAGTGCTGCTGAGAAAGAAGAAGAATTAGAAAAAGAAAAGGAGACAGAAAAGAAGAAGGAGTCTGAAAAGATGGAAAAAGGAAAGAAAGTAGAGGAAGTCAATGATGCGGAGACAGAAAAGCTAGAAATAAGCGATGAAGAGAAATCTACTGAGGTTAAAACAGAGAAAGAATCTGAGATGCTATCAGCTTAAAGGAGTAGGGAAGCTATGCTAGGAAGGCTAGAGAGAGAGCTATGCTAGGAAAGCTGGAGAGAGAGCTAATAGAAGAACACAACAAGGAACTTGATGAGGCAATACAACATTGCACGACTGTGATTGGAAAGAATCAGTCTCTCATTGAGACCTTAGAAAGAAAGAAAGATATAAATGCAATGAAATTAGCTACTCTAAAAGTGAAAGGAACACCCTACATCCCTTCCTCAGAGAAACCAAAGAAGGTAAAGCACACTGCAGGCAAGCATAGGACTCATGGAAGAAAGCCTCCACTTCACCCATCTTCTAAAAGTCCAGAAAGTTCTTCTGAAACTACTCCAGCTCAGAATTTGAGGAGTTCTAAGAGACTTAGAATTGATTCTAAGCCTCTCTAATTTGTTTTTATATGTTCTGAACAATATATATTTTGCTTTATCTCTGTGGGTTATATCGTTGGAATTCTGTTTAATTTCTTTTTATTTTGCTCTGATCTTGTCTAACCCTTTTGTATGATGACAAAAAGGGGGAGAACGCGGGTATTTTGATGGTACTTTGAATATTTTGGTACGTACTTGGTAACCAAAGTACTTATATTAGTGTTTATTGTTTTCTAATCTGTGTGTTTATTGCTTTCTATATGGTGAGCAATATTTTCTATATGATAAGCTGAGTATTTTTAGAACTTAGATTCTTAATCTAACGACTGTTCTACAGGTTGGATATAAGATTTTTTGTTCCATTTCTAATATCAGTATCTATTCTTTTGCTCTGACCATATGCTCTAATTATTAGAACTTAGAATATCTTATCTATCTTTGCTAGTTCTAATACTTATGCTCTGATTATTAGAACCTAGAATATCTTGTCTATCTTTGCTAGTTCTAATACTTATGCTCTGATTATTAGAACTTAGAATATCTTGCCTATTTTTGCTAGTTCTAAAAATCAGTTTCTAAAAGGTCTCCCTAGTTCTAATTTTCACAAAATAGTTTTATTGCATCTATTCAGGGGGAGCAAAATACATGTTCTAATGTGCTTCATATTTCATTTGGCATGCTTAGAACTTATATGCATAAAATTTAGGGGGAGCACATGCTTTTATGTTTATTAAATTTATTGGTTTTGTCATCATCAAAAAGGGGGAGATTGTTGGCTCAAGGGTCAATTTCTAATCTCGGATTTTGATGATTAAAACAAAACAAATAAATTTAAATTATATTATTTGTGCTAATATTATTTTATGCAGAATTCTTATGGAAAGAAATCGTACAAGGCAAGTCTTACAAAATCCATAGTGTGTGAAGATAATTCGAAGAACCTAGTGGCTAGGATACTTTGTAGGATAGAGAGAAAATTCATCTATAAGCACATAAACTAATTTTTCTCTCATTCAAAATATTTTTCGAAAATTAGTTTCTTCAAAATAAATTCTTTTGTAAAAGATTCTGTTTTCGAAAATATGCTTTGAGAATCGAAATGGTTTAATTACCTAAAACTAAAGAGATTTTCTCTCTAAACGATTTTGGTAATAAATCATACACTTTCCCTTTCGGAAATATCTTTTGAAGATCTAAAGAATTTCAACTTATACTCTTACCTAAAACGAAGGTAGATTGTATCTTTTTGTTTTCAGTAAGTAGTATCTTATTCGAAAAATATTTTCCAAATAAAAGTGCTTTCAAAAATCTTTTTGCTTAAAGGAAAGTAAAATCGTATTTTATTTTCTTACCAAAAGGATAAGATAAAATTTGGGTAACCAAGATTTTCGTATCTTCTAAATAAGGAAAGCAGATATTCTGATTTCAAAATAAAATATCCACTTTCCAGAAACAAGAGACACGAAGCTCTCTATATAAAGGAGTGTTTCACTCTTGGAACGTGGAGGAAGTAAGAGTTTTCGTTTTAAGAGTTTTTGCCTATTGATCACATCCTTTATCTCTCAAAACTTACTCTCTACCCCCATTTTTCTTTTCATCTTTACACTTTGATAAATGTAAATTTTATAGTGTTTTTAATATAGTTTTTTAGAATTTTAGTAAGTTTTTACTTCTTTAATTTAATTTTAAATCACTTTTAGTATAATTGTGTTTAAAAGCTTGCTTGGTCTTTAATCCGCTTGATCTAAGAGAAAATTGCAGAAATTTGGCGCAGAAAAGAACTTTAGAATGCAAGGCACTCAGCTTCTAGCACGCCCAGCCCGTGCTGGAAGGCACTCCCAGCCCGTGCTGGAAGGCACGCCCGTGCTAGAAGCCAAGTAAACCAAAGGAGAGACAGAAGAGAGCACGGCCAGGGTGTGTCAAAAGGCACGGCCGTGCTACAATGGGACCAGGGTGTGTCAAGCATAGCACGCCCATGGCAACTCTAGACAGACTTCGAGAGAAGAGCACGCCCTGCCTGTGCTCTGTAGCACGCCCGTGCCTCAGTACTTCACTAGCCCGTGCTACCTAGCACGCCCCGTGCTTCACTAGCCAGACCTCCAGACTACAGCACGCCCAGCCCGTGCCATGCAGCACGCTCGTGCTGCCCAGGCGGAACCAGCGTGAATTTAACACTCAAATCAAGCCTTTCTCACATGGGCCGACTTCAGGGAGTTTCCTAAACACACTAAACAAGACCTGGACCTATTCTTGAAGAAAAAGAAGTCCTAATCAAGAAGAAATCAAGAGCCTAAACAGTTATGATCTCCTATAAAGGATTTTGTGCTAAATAAGGATTCTATTTTCCTAAAAGGAGTCAGACTTGCCTTCAGGATCTCTATATAAAGGGAGGAACTTCTCATAGTAGGGGATCTCGTTTTTTATGCAATTTCCTTACATAATTCTTTCTCTCTCAAGATTTCAAGCATCAAAAAATTGTGCCAAGATTCAAGGAAGCCATCAACATAGTTGTGATACAGTTTTTATTCTAAACTCTTCATCTTGTTTCTTTCTTTATTATTGTCTTTAAATATAATGAATGATTCAAGTATGATTGAGCTTAATTTAATTACTATGTCTAGCTAAACTTTTATACTAGGGATTTGATGTAATTTAATTCGATTCCAGCTTATAATATTAGATTTATTTTTCTTTGTTCTTGTTATAACTTATTATTGTGCTTAAGGCTTCCGGGCAGAAAAATTCCCCTGGATTGAATTATTTCAATAATCACATTCGGGAGAAGGGTTATTGATATGAACAAGGTAATAATTTACTTGAGAATAATAACTTGATGTGGAAACTATATGGTTTGACTCAAGGGGGGTTTTCATAAGTTAATAAAGTATTAAGTTGTGAATTCATAAAACAACCATAAAACCTAATGATCTGATTCATGTTTAATTTCACTATTAAGATAGGTGATTAAATTGGATTAGAATAGCTAACAATAAATCGGGAGAGCTTGTTAGTAACCTTAGGGTTGTTTTCTCCTACTTGAACAATTAAACTTGATTAATGAACTAATAGAATAAGCTGGATAGAATTAAATGAAATCAAATTCCCTAGTAGCTTAATCCCCTGATTTCTTTTCACCTAAATTTTGTGTTTGATCTCTTTTACTTTGAATTTTATTTACTTTACAGCGAATTCCTTTTATCATCGTCTAAATAATAATAGGTTAACATAATTTTGGTAATTGATAAACAATCCCTGTGGATACGATACTTTCTTACTCTATATTACTTGTTGCGATTTCGTACACTTGCGAAAAACACTGTCACACTTCACGTTTTTATCTTTAAAGAGAAAAGAATTTTGTTAACTACTTTTGAAAAAAGGTTCTGTGTTCTAAACGATTTTCTAATCTGATAAACTATTTTTCCTGTGCTTATATGTGCATTTCTTTCTGTCTATTTAGATTTTGTAATCTATAGTAGACAGGTTTTTATTTGATAAACATTTGTGTAATAGCTTAGGTGAGAAGCTATTGTGAAAGAGGTTATCAAGTGACCTTCTCCTTGTGTGAGATTCTAATGTCTTGAATTGAGTTTCTGTACTCTGCCAAAAATAGAAAGGGTTGAGGTTAACTAGAACCTTTGGAAAATCTAGTGGGATAAAGGATAGATCTAGGTGTTGATCTATTGCCTTGTACTGTTGGTTTGTCTCTTACCCTTGAAAAGAGATAACATAGTTGAGGATCTCAAGATGAGTCTTGGGGAGTGGATGTAGGCGAGTTAGTGCCGAACCACTATAAATCACTGTGTTAATCTTTTCTAATTCCTGAAGTTTTGCTTGATACTGCTTTACTTACACTTCTGTTTATATTTTAGAAATGCTAAAGTTGTAAATGTTTTGATGTTCTAAAACTGGAATAAGTCTTATCTTCTCTGAATATTAGAACTCTGGAATTCTGATAAGTGAATATACCAAGTTATAAACAGTTATTATATTTATAGTATATTTCACTACTTGGGTTTCTAATCTGTTTTCTAATCCTGGTTAAGGCTCTGTGAAACAGTTCTAATTTCAATAACTGTCTCTTACGCAGTCTTATATGTTTTTCTAAACTTTATGAGGAAGTTCTAAATACAATAGCTTTCTATCATAAAGAAGTTCTAATATTGAATAAGACAATGTGAAGCAGTTCTAATTAATAGCTGCACTTTGCATAGTCTTTCTATTCTTTATAAATAGAACATTATGAGGAAGTTCTAATCCATATTCTATTCTCACAAGTTCTTTGTTTTTCCGCTGCACTTAGAATTCTATATTTTGTTTTAAAATTCTAAAATTTATATCTGTTTTTAGAAAACTAAATTCACCCCCCCTCTTGGGTTGTGCCATACATATACGAGACCACAGATATCTCAACATATAAAGAAACAGGTAAGCACACACATATGTATAAATAAACATGTAACACAGATATCAGGATACTTCCATTATCGTACTTGCTGCTCATTATACTGTATGATTATGCAATTTGTAGTCAATAAAACTGTATGGCTCCATAAGGTTATAGTGAAACCCAAGTGATAAGAAGAACTGTATGAAACTGGATAAATACTGTATGACTGGGCTACTATGGCCCATATATAATCATATCCACTCAACGGCCTGTAGCCGGAGTACCAAACTGTATGAGGTGCAGATCTGCTATCCTATGTCGCGACATAGCCTTATCTACGTGGTTTCTACCTAACCTCAATGGAGCATAATATCGGTATGTCAATAGTATAAAACAAAAGCATATTAACGTCTTCATAACTTCATAAACCATATTGTTTACCTTGTTTCACATCATTTGCATGCTTGCATCTTGTTTTGATACATGTTCTGATGTTGTCTTTTTGTTTTAAAATGATTGTAGGAATACAATTTGAGCAAAGGAATACAATTGCATAGAAAAAGAGGGTCAAAAGAGCATCAGAACACAAGTCGCGAGTGCGCCATGAAAAGTCGCGAGCGTGAGAAGCACACAAGAGGGTCAGTGAGTTTACAGGCACAATTTGTGAGCACGACATGAAATTTGCAAGTGCGAGAAGCACCCTCGTGAGTCAAAGAGGTTACAGGCACAATTCGCGAGCGCGACATGAAATTCGCGAGCGCGAGTCGTGTTTTCCAGCCTGCGCAGTGTGTACTATTTTGGTCATATCTCTCAATTTATAACTCCGATTTAGGTGATTCAAAATCCCATGGAAAGCTAACACATAGAGGAACAAATAACTCTTGTATGCCACTTCCTAATTCCATCATTAAATAGGGTCAAAATCAAGGTGAAGTTACTGGTCAATTTGCCAGCAAACCTGTTTCAGTATAAACTCAATATCTACTTCATTTATTCATTTCATCTCATGCTTTCTCACCATTTCTAGTCCTCTTACTCAACATTAAGCAACATATTTTCTCATTATCAACACACCACATAAGTTCTTATGCAAGGAAATTAGTTAAACGAAAAGAGATATCAAACCTTCACTTCAAAAGCTGGAAATCTTCTTCTTAACTTCCTTTTTCTGCTACCTTTGAGCTCACCTCTCATATACATAAGAATTCTTATGAATAATCTACAATATCACTACATGAGAGGTTGAATAAAATAGAGCTTCAAGAAATTCTACTTACTTGGGTAAAATAGAGGTTGACTTTAATGCTTAACTACCATTAAAATTGATGGAGATAAAGTTGAAGAAGATGGAGAAAGGAATTTGAGTAAAGGAGATGAAGGAGATGAAGATAAGGATGAAGAAAGGAAAATGAAATGGTAATCACGGGTAGGCTCCAAAATATCAATGATTTTATATGAAAATTACCAAATGGTACCTCAATTGTCAATAGGTTACAACTTACTACCTAAGCTTTATATTTTAGTGCAAGTAAGTCCTAATCTTTATACTCTGATCTTTTTACTTCATGCAAGTAAGTCCACTATTATTATAGTAAATCCCATTCTACCCCACTCTAGACTCTAATGGCTCGAACCGGGTTTGGTTCAGCCCGACTTAACTCGACTCAATGCAACGACTTGACTCAATAGGATGTCACATTGTACCTGTGATAAAGAAGACTGGGAAGCTGCAGGTCTGTGTTGACTTTAGAGATCTAAACCTGGCAATGCTTAAGGATGTTTGTGTGATGCCCATTGCAGATATGTTGATAAATGAAGCTGCTAAAAATAAGCTTTTGTCTTTTCTTGATGGCTTTTCAAGTTATAATCAGATCCTTATCACTCCCAAAGATGTTCTGAAGACCACCTTCAGATGCCCAGGTTCTATTAGCACTTTTGAATGGCTAGTCATGCCCTTTGGTTTAAAGAACGCAGGTGCCACATACCAAAGGGTCATGAATGCTATATTCCACAACATGTTAGGACAATTCATAGAGGTGTACATTGATGACATTATGATCAAGTCAAAAAGGGAAAGAGATCACCTAGAGCATCTGAGGAAAGGGTTCCAAAGGATGCGAGAACATCAATTGAAAATCAACCCATTGAAATGTGCCTTTGGAGTTTGAGCGAGGATTTTGCTAGGTTTTTTTATCCACCAGAAGGGGATTGAGGTTGATCAGAATAAAGGAAAAGCAATCCAAGAAGTAAGACCGCCTCAAAATAAAAGAGAGTTGCAGAGGTTCTTAGGGCAGGTCAATTACCTTAGAAGATTCATCTCTAACTTGGTGGGTAAAGTCAAAGAATTTACTGATTTGCTCAAACTTCACCAGGAGAAAGAATTTAGATGGGAGGAGAGGCACCAGCTGGCTTTTGAAAAGTTGAAAGAGTATCTTGCGAAGTCGCCGGTATTGGCCCCCTACCAAAGGTATTCCTCTCAAACTTTATAATTCTACCGCTTTTGATTCTATCGGACGTTTGCTAGCACAAATTAATTAGAGTGGTCAGGAGCAGGCGGTTTATTATTTAAGTAGAAGATTGATTCTAACTGAGGTTAGATACTATCCTATTGAAAAGTTATGCTTAGCGTTGTACTAAGCTGAGATATTACCTTATTAGCTCCCGGGTATATATAGTATCTCAAACAGATCTAATGAAGTACATGCTCTCTAGACCTATTATCATAGGTAGGTTTGGGAAATGGTCCCTTGCGTCAGAATTCAACCTTAATTATTATCCATAGAAGGTAATGAAAGGACATGCTATAGCTGATTTCCTTGCTGATCATCCATATGTTGAGCTAGAGGGAATGGAGCCACAAGATCTGCCAGTGTACAATGTAAAGAATGCTCCATAGGTCCTCAGGTTCGACGGGTCCAACATCGAAAAGTTCTGCAGGGTCCAGCAATTGTCCTTTAATCTGGATTTTCAATGCACCAATAACCAAGCGGAGTATGAAGCTTTGATTATTGGTTACTCTCGGTTGGTTATTAAACAATTGCTGGGGAATATAAGTGTGGTAGTCTAGCTTTAATAACTTACTTTGCAACTACTGTCCCAATTGTTAGATGATTTCAAGGAAATAGTGTTCACACATGTCCCAAAGGAAGATAACTGGGAAGCAAATGAATTAGCTCAAATCGCTTCTGGTTTGAGGATGTCAGAAGAACTAATAGAAAAAATAGTGTGCATCAGAAAGAAAAGACATCCTTCAATTGAGGAAAGAGATATACCAGTTGAATCATTTAATACTGACCTTGAGTATAATATTGCAAATATTTGGAGAGGACCTCTGAGTAGATATTTGGAGTGCCCATTCAGGAAGACTCCTTATCGTATTAAAGTTCAAGCTTTACATTACATATTGATAAAGGAAATCCTATACCAGTTTCCCTATCCAAGGTATGTTCCCTTTTATTCCCCTAAAGTTCATTTTTAATCTGAATCGTCCTATTACAGATGCTGAGATCCATCAAGCTCTTTTTAGCATGAAGCTGTGGAAGGCTCTTAGCCCTGATGGCCTTCACGCTGGGTCTTTTAATAAAAGAATTGGCTTATTGTTGGGTAGTCGATCTGCTATAAGGTCCGTAGGATTCTTGCCGATGTTTCTAGATAAGATTATTTTGGTTTTGATTCGGAAAGTGGATAACCTTCATTCTTTATCTCAATTTCGACATTAGCCTATGCAACATTATGTGTAAAATGGTACCTAAGGTTATCGTGAACAAGATTAAAGATTTCTTACCGATTGTCATTGGGCCTACTCAAACTACTTTTGTCCTTGGTCGGCACATTACTAATAACATTATTATAGCGTAGGAGATAATTCATTTTATGCATAACAAGACAGGAAAGAAAGGTTTTATGGCTATCAAAGTCGATTTTGGAAAAGTCCAACGGATTCGGTGGGATTTTCTTCATGATTCTTTTATCGATTTGGGTCTTCAAGTCCTGTATATCTTTTTCTTCAATGCAAGTCCTTTGAAATGGGGAATTAACAAAGGGGTTTTATCCTTCTCAGGGGTTAAGACAAGGAGACCCTTATCCCCATATCTCTTTGCTATTTGCATCTAGCGATTGGCTCATAGTATATCTCTTGCAACTACTCAAGATAAATGGAAACCCCTTTTTCTTAATAAAGGGGGCCTCCCCTCACCCATCTCTTTTTTGTAGATGACCTCATGCTTTTTTTTGAAGCTTTGTAAGACTAGGTGAAAGTGATTAATGGGCTCTTGACTGATTTTGTGCTTGCTCTGGCTAGAAGGTCAATCTCGCAAAGATGACAGTCTTTTATTCTAAAATATCGTTACTTCTAATTGTAGATATTTAAATGCTATCCTAGGCTATAAAGAAATCCAAAATTTTAGGAAGTACTTGGGTTTGCCCCTTTTACATATCCGAGTGACGAAACAAACTTATCAACACATTCTCAATTTGATGGCAACTAAACTCTCAGGTTAGAACACGGCTCAACTGTCTTTGGTGGGTCGCATCACCTTAGCACATTCAGTCTTATCTACCAAACCTATTTAGTCCATGCAAACGGTGGTCCTTCTTGTTTTAATTTGCAAGGATATTAAAAAGAAATGTAAACAATTTATTTAGGGTTCCTCTGGCGATCAGACTAAGATGTCTCTTCTCCTTTGGTCTAATATTCAATTACGTAAGTAAACTGGGGGCTTGGGCTTTCATTCTCTCATTGCCTTTAATTAAGCCTTTTTTATAAAATTGGCATGGACTCTGATCAACTGCACGCAAGCTTTGTGGGTCACTGCTTTGTATTTTGATTGGGGACATATTTGATTGTTAGGGAGTTTCAAGGGTTTGCTCTTTCACATATTGCTAAAGGAATTAAACAAGTATCTCTGCTTCTTAGTAATGGTCTTGTTTGGGCTACTGGAGATGGTCACACGGGGTGCTTTTGGTTGGATTGCTAGAAATGGTTAGTATTTGCCTTTTCAACCATGCCATCATTCATATTCCTGATCACATGGTTTTTAATACTGTGAACTGGTATATAGCTTTTGATGGGGTCTAGAGCTGGGTCCTTCTATGTGTTTATCTTTATTTTGATCTTATTGAGTGCATTGTTGCTATTCCTACATCGTCAGTTGTATTTGGTGATGATATTGTTTATGGGGGTCTTTCTCCTTTGGGAGCCTTTAGCATTAAATCGACTTATCATTCTTTTATCCCTAATTCTTTGGATGGCACTAGTGAGATTTGGAATGATATTTGGTCTTGGCGAGACCCTTAGAGAATCAAGCCTTTTTTATGGTTGTTTGCCCATGGCAGGCTCCTCACATTATATGAAGCGTTGGCGCAGACACATCTTTAGTTTAGTTGTGTGCTCTATTTGTCATGGCTCGCTGGAGTCCAATCTGCATGTGATCCCTAATTGTCTAACTCTATTTGCAGCGTGGAGATATGTTATTCTAATAAATCAGTTGCCTGAGTTTTTCAGCCTTACTTTATCTGTTAAGGAATGAATTTCTTGAAATTTGTCCTCTTTTGTCCCTCAGTTTCATCATCTAGAGCAGCCTCCTCTGTTTAGTATATTTTGTTGGTTGCTGTGAAAAATTGCAACCTTACTATTTTTCAACATATTATGCGCTTGCTAATACTCTTGTTTTATCGGCTATTGCTCTTGCTAAAGAATGCACTTTTGTTTATTCTTGGCTGAAATGGGGGAATGGTTTAGGCTTAGTTTTTGATCACTAGACTCCTCAGAGTCTGTTGTCTATTGCGACCTTGAAGCTTAACACCGATAGGTCTCTTCCCTCTATGAACGGAAATGCATTTGGAGGAGGCCTCTTCAGAGATACCAATGGCTTTTAGGTCATTGGCTTTATGGTTAACATTGGTTTGACTTTTGTTTTGGGGGCTCAGCTTTAGGCTCCCTTAACATGTTTGCAGATTGCTCTTAGTAAGAATATGTTCAATCTCATTATAGAATGTGACAATCTAATGGTAGTTCAGATGGTTAGAGGTCTAACCTCTCTTCCTATGGCAATTCGTTCGATTGTTCTGCGTATTCTCTCACTATTAGATCAATTGGGTTCTTAAGTCACTGTCTCATATTTCTTGAGAAGTCGATTCTTGTGCTGACTGACTTTCCAAAGGTGCCTCTGCACGTTGGGTGTGCACATTTGAGTCTACCCCCCTGGACCTTTCCATCTAGCTTGCCCATCACATTGCTAGTATAACACAATTGCATGCTATTATTGTTTAGCTCTTTGTAGCTCCTTTATTTGTAAAGAAAAAAACATATTTTTTTAGGTCACTTTAGGAATTTAGTTTAAATAGTAAACTAATTAGGTTTGGGTATTCTTTTTAACATATTAATTTATCATTTTTCGTATTATAAAATTAATATAACATTTAATTATAACAAAACTTCCTAAATAAGAATCATATTAGGAATCCAACATATTCTTCATTGTTATAATAATAAATTTCTTAAGATTAATTAGGAAATTAATATAACCAATTAAATCAAAACTTTTTAAATAATAATTGTCCATTTTATTTTTAGCTAATCAAAATAGCGAGTAATTCGTTATTATCAAATTTAACCATACTCTTTTTTGGCAATCCCAATATTCATCCTCTACATTCTCATATATATATTATAAATTTATACCAAATGGAGAGTAAGTGTCTAATAATTTAAACTTTTTATAATCAAGTGTATTTTGCATATGTTCATGTTGGAATCCCAATCTTAAATTAGATCCCACCATTTGCCACATCAGCAGATGACTTGGCAATAAACCTTCCACATCATTGAGCATATGCAATTCATATATATTTGAAGACGAAGAAGACGTTATTAACATTATTTTACTCTCTCTTATGTCTTTCACTCTCTCAATTACTATGATTTCTATAATTCAAGCATTGAAATTGCAATGGCGGAGATAGTACCTACAAGTACAACTATGCTAGGAAAAGCAATCACGACATCAACAAGGAATATCAGTGCAGTAGAGAAGAAAGTCAATTACACGACCATTCCTTGCCCTATTCCCTATGAAGAATTCCATCACAAAGCTCTTAATTCAGTTCCTTACCTTTGTTTTCTTTATTTTTTTTTTATTTTCTCTCTTGCCCTTTCTCTTTAATTTATATACCTATTGATATAATCAATAAATTTCCTCTCGACCTTTTTTTCCTTTTTCTAGTATTGATTCTCCCTTTGTGTATTTGCTATGTAAATTTGCATGATTCATGATATATATATGTAACACCCTAATTTTTTTGTGTCTAAAATAATAGTTTTACCGGTCTGTGAATAGTACCACCGGTCTGTGAAAAGTACCATCGGTCCGGGAATAAATATTATTTTGGTCCGGAAAAATTACTATCTATGTGTCATATTTTATTTAATATTTTTGGAGTATGCATACATGATTTTTATGGATAGAAAATAAGTAATGAATATTTTTGGAGAATTTAGATAATTAGTGAATAGTGAATTATGGTGTTATATTAAGTAAGGAAATTTGAGGAATTATTTTTAAGGATTAAATTTGAGAATTTTATGGAGATAAATAATATTTTGAAGGAATTTAGTTGGAGATTATTTGTAGCCATTAGATGAGATTACTTTTGGCTTAATCTTAGCCATCCAATTGTGGGAAAAGACTAAACTACCCTTTAGTTGCTTTATATGTCAACTTCTCAATTATTGAGCAACACTTTTTCTTTTCTTCTTCTCTATGTTAACGCCAACTCCCTCTTCTTCTTCTCTTTCTTTTTCTTCACTTCTTGCTCACTAAATCCACCAAATCTTTTCCACCCAACTTGATTTAAGTTATTAATCCTAGAGATTAAAGCTTGAGAAATGATTTTTGGTGAATTATTTCAAGAAATTTGGAGATTCTCTACTTGAGCCAAAGGTTGGAGAAACCTATACCATGGAGTAAAGGCAAAGTTAGAGTTAGAAAGCTTTAATTTAAGCTTGCTAAAGCTTATTTTTAAGGTTAGTGTTCATAAACATACTCATCTTACTCTAATTTTTTATTTTGTGCATTTATGCTATCATGTGTATATTTTGCGATTTTATATGAAATGATTGATTTGTTGAACATTGGTTGCAATAACATGCTCTTGGGTGATGTTTGATGAGTATTTAGTATGTAGTAGAACCTCTACCTTGTATCTATGTCTTTCATGTTCTTTTCATGGTTAAAGTAAGCTGAATTTGGAAAAAGGTGTTATTGGGTGAGATTAAGGACTATTTTTCGATCCTTTCTACTTCCCATTTATGTCTGAGCCCTTCATAAAAGTTGTAGGTCTACTTCTTATCTTTCCAATCCATCCTCTTGTGTCCAATTTGGATATATATAACTCAACTTATGGCTGAAACACCCAAACTGACTCTGTTATGACGGGCCACATGCATCATTGAATTGAGTACCCATTTTGACAACTATAATGGCAAGAATATGTTTTGAGTTCTTCATGAGAGTTGTTGAACTATGTCTTCAGACTTCTCTGGTTTTGGATTGATTTAATTTGAGTTTTTGGTTAAGGAGGAATTCAATAAACATTGGACTTGGTTCTGCTGAATCAGGTCTGGACTGTTGGTCTGTGTTCCTAGCTTTTTTTTGCTACCTTACAGATTGATCTGGGCTCTAGTCCCTTCATAAAATTTGTATCATTTTGTCTTAGCTTTCTAATGAAACTAATTTCATTCAATTTGGAGACATATAACTCATGTTATGTCTTAAAAACCCATCAAAGGTCAAGGTTATTTTAATGCTGGAAATTTCCTATGTCTTGAATCATAGGTTTATTTGGATAAAGGTGTGTAAGAATCAGGTGTGAGGAAGGCTCTCTTGATTATTTGTATTTTTTTAGGATTTATTTGACAAAAATAATACAAGTTTAAAAAGTGTTATTGTGGATATGTTTAAATGGATATAAATGGGAAAAACTTGTTGAAAATTTCGGGAAAAAGTGTGGAATTGGTTTAGATAATGCATGATGAGGGTTGAAATGGATACTTTGGTGCATAAGAGTTATGTTAGCATGCTTGATTGGAGAAGGAAATTCCTCCCCTTGGTTTTCATTAAGAGGTCGAACGACCTTAGGGTAGTAAGGTTTACTTAATTGTTTTTTTTTTATGTTATGCTATATATATATATATATGACAAGTATGATTATTTTGATAACTTTCGCATGTTTAGAGTTAAAAAAAAAAAGAATATTTAAGGTGTATGTGCTTTAATTTTGAATAAGGAAAGTATGATTTTATATGATAAGAAATTACTTATGATAAATTTCATTATGACTTTAAAAAAAAAAATTTAAAAGAAAAGGAATTTCTGAGAAGCTTCCTTTATTGAGTAATTATGTTTTCACGAGTCACTTAAGTTCTAAAGTAAGCTTACATGTATGATTTCATATGATAAGAAATTTTTTAAGTTAAGTAATTATGTTTAAGTATGAATTTTTCATGAGTTACTTACATTCTAAAGTAAGCTTACATTATGAATTTAAGAAGACTAAAGAATAAGACAAGTTTTATGAGAAGTGTTATGAATTAAGAATTAAAATAAGGATTTTGGGCTCTAATATACTTGGTGTGAAATTGATTCGTGATTTGATTTTATTATGTATGATGAGCATGCTCGGCATTTGATGTCATTATGATAAAAAGTTATGATCATATGCTAGGCACGTGGGTATCTTATGTTAGGGCGGACGCGCTCTATATGTTATACCTAAGGCCATTATGAATAAGTTATGAAAACCTATCTGTTTCTGTTTCTTCTAAATGTATGCGACCCCTTAGAAAATAATTGTAAGGCAATTAAACGAATGAGATCATATTCTTTTAGTAAACCTTACTTTGGAAATTTATGATTACGTTATCAAATGAATTTTCAAAGCATGATATTTCGATACATGGTTTTAAAAATAAATAGTATATGTATTGGTATAATAAATGTTCAAGTAATGAATTTATGATTTGAAAGAATTAAATTATTTATGTTGTTAATTATAAGTTTATTTGATATTCTAAGTACATAACTAAAGTATTTATGTGATTAAATGTTTAAGTAAAGGATTTATGGTATAAAGAATTAAATTATTTATGTTATTAATTAATAGTTTATTTGATATTTCTTTTGCTATAAATGTAAATGTATGTTGAAATTTAATGATTTTATGATTGTAAATGATTTTATGAAATTTGTGTATAAAGTAAGTTGCCATCGCAACTTTGGTAAGTATGTGAATTATGAGCACTACTGAGTTTTATACTCAGCGTGTCGATTTTTATCACGCGTAGGTTGAAGATTGTGGTTGCTACTTGAAGATTAGAAGAGCAGTATCAAAGCAGAAGTGACTAATTTGGTAGTAGTAGATTGAGATTTATGTAATTAAGAATTATGACATGTATAATTATTACATTTTCGGAGATTATGTTATGTGAATTATAACTTAAGCTTGAAATTATTTTGGTTTATATATTTGGAGATAAGCATAAGATTGATTAAATGATTTAATATAAAATATTTTAAGATAGTTGGTATGATTAGTTTATTAAAACTTGATATATGTAATGAATGCAATTAATTGAAGAATATTTAAATGCTATTGAGGATTTATATAGTTATGAAGATATAGAAGTGTTGTTGTGTTATGATGATTATTTGGAGATGTTGGAAGTTTGGAATTTTAATTGGAAGTGTTTTGTATTCACATGTTTGGCGAGCTCAATTTTTAAAGAGATATTCTTACAGTATTTCTGTAGAATTTTTCCTAATCATTATAAAAAAAAAATTAATTACTCGCAAACTTGTAAATACTCAATTACTTCTAATTCATAAATTTTAATTTTATGATTTATATGTTAAGTTAAGACGGTACTTCCGGCACCGAATGTCGCATCCGCCGTCGGGTCTCTCGGGGCTCGACAGAGGGTGTTACAATATCCCAGCAGTCACACCAAATAGCTTCTCAAACTCTAGCAATCTTTTAAACAACCCCTCCAGCCACACCTTCCATTAGATCCAGCCATTATGATCTCACTAATATTCTGGTGAAAGGAAGTCAATCTAAACTTAGCCATCTTACACTTTCAAGATTATAAAAAGATATTAGAATGATTAGATAGGAACTCCAACAAATAAAAATTAAAAAAAAAAAAAGATTCAAAAACCCATCAAGTTCTACTTTTGACTCATCCTGCTTTCACTAATCAGAATCCTGAACTGTGAATACTCAAATTTTAAGGCTCAAAAAGCCTGTTTTCCCGAACTGCAAACAGTCCTGCCGGGCCGGAGACCATTCGAAAAGTTCACCGAAAGTATGCCAATATGGTACTTGAAACGTCCGAAAAATTATGAGGATCGCAGAACTGGTCCCGGAATATTTTTTGGAGGTACGGAACTCCCGAAAAAGCCTCTGGAACGGAAAACTAGCAAATAGGGCAGCGCTCGCCCTCCAGACTGGTTTTTCCTATAAATACAGCCCCGAGTCAACTGTTTTACTCACTCAGTCTGTGTTGACGGATGCTCTCTTCTTTCCTACGCTCCTTGCGGTTCTTTTACTGCTTTTCTGCATTTAGTGTAGGCTTTTATTACTCTGCTGTTGTGATATTTGGTCACTTAATTGAATTAATTTTAATTAATATTCCCCAAACGAGGAGCTTAACCTGAAATTTTCAAGCTGAAGCTAAGAAGCGGCCGCCGATTAACTCAAGTAATAACAAAACCCTGCCTATTTAATTTCAGCATTTTGTGCATATTCTCTTCTACTCCTAATTCTAATTAAACAACTGCATTCACACCATAATCATTTTGGCAGCAAACTGCCTTAAGTAAATAAGTTTAGGCTAAAATGCCCGGTTAATCAATAATCATGGTATTAATGCTAAACTTCGAACATATTGGCTAGAGTGCCTAGTTAATTAATAACTACGGTGTAATTGCCTTTATTTCGAACAGTTCGGCTAAAAGTCGAAAACAGCACTTGAGGTGTATGTGGACGACATGGTTGTTAAATCGAAAACAGCTGGAGAACATACCACAGCACTTGAGAAGTTCTTCCTTAGGCTTCGAAAGTACAATTTAAAGCTCAACCCGGCAAAATGTCTGTTTGGAGCTACATCCGGAGTATTTCTAGGGCATATGGTCAGCCGGAAGGGCATAGAGATTGACCCTTCAAAAGCCAAAGCCATTTTGGAAATGCCAGCACCGAAGACGGAAAAGGAAGTTCGGGGTTTCCTGGGAAGGCTACAGTATATCAGCCGGTTCATTAATCAATTGGCCGATACTTGTGGTCCGATCTTCAAATTACTCAGGAAAGGGGTATCCGTCAAATGGAACGAAGATTGTCAGAAAGCCTTTGATCAGGTCAAACAGTATCTATTATCTCCGCCAGTCTTACAACCACCAAGGCCAGGAAAACCTTTGCTATTGTACCTATCAGTGACAGAATAAGCGATGGGTGCAATTCTAGCTCAACAAGCAGAAGACACCAGGGTAGAGAATGTCGTGTACTACCTTAGCAAAAGGATGCTAGACTATGAGCTGAGGTATAATAAGATAGAGAAGTTATGTCTGGCTCTAGTTTGGGCTTCTACAAAGCTGCAGCACTACCTTTCATCCTATACCACATATGTTATCTCCGAATCGAACCCCTTGAAATTCCTTATAGAGAGGCCGGTTCTTGACAGTAAGATGGCTAAGTGGGTGTCAGTGCTCGCAGCCTATGACTTGAAATTTGTACAATGGAAGGCAGTAAAAGGAGGAGCCTTGGCTGACCAATTAGCGAAACTGCCTGTGGAAGACGAAATGAAAGAAGTGGAGTTTCCCGACAAAGATCTCTTGAACGTAGAAAATGACGTTAGGGAGATGTATTTTGATGGAGCTTCGAATTATCATGGAAATGGAATTGGAGTCGTGTTCAAAACTCCTTGTGGAGAATACGTCCCAATCGCAGTCAAGTTAGATTTCGACTGCACCAACAATGAAGCCGAGTATGAAGCTTGCGTTAAGGGGTTAGAAGCGGCCCTGGAAAAAGAGATAAAAGTCCTTAGGGTTTTCGGGGATTCCAATTAATAGTCTCCCAAGCTCTAAGGAAGTGGAAAATTAAGGAAGAGCGTTTGGTTCCTTACCTACAATGCTTAGATGAATTGGCTCAACAATTCGAGGATCTGTCTTTCCATTACTTGCCCCGAGCCAAGAACCAGTTTGCTGATGCCCTTGCTACTTTAGCTTCCATGGTCAATGTAGAGGGGAATCAAATCATTCGACCTTTGACAGTTCGGCTACAGAAACAGCCGGCCCACATCATGAATTTGGTCGATGACAAGCCCTGGTTTTGGGACATACAGAATTATATTCGGAACGAGGCTTACCCGGATGGATCCTTTAAGACTGATCAACGGACATTAAGACAGTTAGCGTCCGGATATTTCCTTACTGGGGGAGTTCTATATAAAAGAAGTTGGAACGGTTTGCATCTAAGATGCATAGATGAAGGGGAAGCTCAAACCATTATGGATTCCTTACAAAACGAGGAGTCCGGTCCACACATGCACGGGATAGCTTTGGCCCAAAAGATTATGAACTTGGGTTATTACTGCTCAACTATGAATGCAGATTGCGTGAGGCACGTGCAGAAGTGCCATGAGTGTCAAATTTTTGCTAAGCTGCAAAAACAGCCTCCGGTAAATTTGAATCCCATTGCTTCACCTTGGCCCTTCGCAACTTGGGGCATAGATGTGATCGGAAAGATCCACCCAAAGGCTTCCAATGGTCATCAATTCATCCTGGTTGCTGTAGATTATTTCACTAAGTGGATCGAGGCAGCCTCTTATTCGGTTTTGAATGCCAAGAAGGCGGCATAGTTTGTTCGTACTAACATCCTTTGTCGGTACGGAACGCCATTCGAGATCATCACTGATAATGGGTCCCACTTTCAGAGTGAATTTTCGGATTTGCTGAAAGAAAAGAGAATCCAACATCATAAGTCCTCACCCTATCGTCCACAAACAAATGGCGCTGTAGAGGCTGCTAATAAGGCTATAAAAGTCATTTTGCAGAAGACAGTTAAAAAGCACAAAACTTGGCATGAACAGTTACCGAATGCCCTATGGGGATATAGGACTTCAATCAGAACGCCCACCGGAGCAACTCCGTATTCCTTGGTATATGGTATGGAGGCAATGCTGCCTGTTGAACTGGAAGTTTAGTCGGTAAGAATCATCCGGGAAAGCCAAATCAGCGAAGCAGATTGGGTCCAAAATTATCACCTCCAACTCCTGGGTATTGATGAAAAAAGATTACAAGCGATCCACCGAACTCAAGTTTACCAGAGGAGAATGGCTAGGCATTTTAATAAGAAGGTGAAAGACCGAAAATTGGAAGAAGGTTGTTTGGTCTTGAAGGAAATTAGACAACCAGTCACAGACCCACGTGGGAAGTTCCATCCTCATTGGGCTAGGCCCTACATTCTAAAGAGAATACTGTCCGGCGGAGCCGTCATTTTGACTGATTTAGATGGTTTGGAGTTCACGAATCCATGTAATTTAGATCAATTAAAGAGATATTATGTGTAATTATAATCATTGCATGATGTAAAAAAGAGCTACATTAGACCTGATTCTCCTAGGAAAAAAGAAATTATGTATCGGAGATATGTAGGCAACCCTCTTTGGGCGCGATCTAAACATTAATGGAAAAATCATTTCATAATTCATTCTTCTTTGCCAAAAAAAAAAAAAAAAAAAAAAAAGGAAAGAAAAGAGAAAAAGTGAAAAAAAAAAGAAGAACCCGCTAAGTTGAAAACCCGAAAAGGGCAGCTTAGGCAAAAGTCGGGGCCCGCTAAGCCGAAAACCCAAAAGAGCGGCTTAGGCAAAAATGGGTAGCTCGCTAAGTTGAAAACTCGAAAGGGCAGCTTAGGCAAAAGTTAGAGCTTAAATAAATAAATTGGGAAATGCTTGGAAAGCCCAAAAGTCAAAACTGTAATGTCATTCCAATAGAGTCAAGCAAAAGAGTCCATAAAAAACAAAAAAAAGATAAAAGTCTAAGTCCAAAAAAAAAAACATACATCCAAAGAAAAAAATCCAAAGCCAAAATTCCAGAGTCCAAAAAAAAAGATCTAAGCGTCCCGTCGCCTACGTGGGGCAACATCCTCAATGTCGTCTTTAGGTGCTAAACCCTCTCCAACCTCGCCTGTCCGAGGAGCCATCACAATCTCCTCATCGGTCCCGTCCGCATCACCGGTCCCAACCTGAGCCCAACCCTCAAGTGCACTCAGCAGTGCGTTCCTCCTTGGCCTCTCAATCGGCCAAACAGCAGCAATGAACCAGGTTCGGTACTCTGGAGAAGTATGAACACCGGCAGGATTAGGTAGGGGCCTAACCATGTGATGATCTCTAACCTAGGCCTTAAGGATGGTTTGGGTAACACCCGGAGTAATAACTGAATCCACGGAAGTGCCATCCACAATCGGAACAGTATGGTCTATCCCCATCTGCCTTAAAACGCGCGAAGCGCAGTACCACGTGCAATGTGTAAGGCCTAGCAGGTAAACTCGGGTGTGGCGGAAGCTAACCTGGATAAAGCGGGTGATATTATACCAGGAAATGTACCACAGCACCTCATTTGGATCCAACTCAATCAGCCATGAGGTCCATGCATCAGTAGATGGATGAGTGATCAGGATCCTCCGCATACGATACTGAGAGGGGTTATAAGGCAAGAAAGTAGGAGCAGCAACCGCTTGGAGGTGGTCCTTTAACCAAACCTGAGTATAGATCCTTTCTATTACGAAGGAATGAACCCAAAGAAAGAAGAGACAATAAGGAATAGGAGAAGGAAAAATACCTGGAGAATGATCGGAGAGACAGTCCAATTGTGAAAACCCAAGGCGGCTCTGTCAAGACTTCGGATAGTCTCGGCTAGCACAATACCACCGATGCAGCACATTTCCTCCATCATGGCACCGAATCGAAAAACGTGGGCCTCCGGGTCCCAAAATCTTATGCAGGCCTGTAAAAAAAAATCTCAGTCTATAACCACTCCCCTAAGGGTAGCAATAGGAGATAGATCGTACCTCCTCAAATTGATCTTTTCTACCTTGGAGAGACTCTTAGTCCAATTGTGCATGCTGTGGTTATAAAAGGGATTCATTTTTTGAAAAAAGATCAGAAATTGGAAAAAACAAATTGAGAAAAAAATCCCGTTTTTTTTACAAATCAAAGTGGATAATCATGCATACATATAAAATTTTCAGTACTAACCAAGTGCAAGTACAGTCAAAGTATAGTACAGAAATACAGGCAAGGAAAATAGCCAAAAGGCGGGTCTTCTGGACGCGTCCAATTTTCACCTTCAAAATTTGCTTTTTAGACAACCATCGACGCCCATAAATCATTTTTATGGTTGCCGGTGGGGGGCAACTGTGAATACTCAAATTTTAAGGCTCAAAAAGCCTATTTTCCCGGACTGCAAACAGTCCGGCAGAGCCGGAGGCCATTCGAAAAGTTCACCGAAATTATGCCAATATGGTACTTGAAACGTCCGAAAAATTATAAGGATCGCAGAACTGGTCCTGGAATATTTTTTGGAGGTACGGAACTCCAGACTGGTTTTTCCTATAAATACAACCCCGAGTCAACTGTTTTACTCACTCAGTCTGTGTTGACGGACGCTCTCTTCTTTCCTATGCTCCTTGCGATTCTTTTACTGCTTTTCTGCATTTAGTGTAGGCTTTTATTACTCTGCTGTTGTGATATTTGGTCACTTAATTGAATTAATTTTAATTAATATTCCCCAAACGAGGAGCTTAACTTGGAATTTTCAAGCTGAAGCTAAGAAGCGGCCGCCGATTAACTCAGGTAATAACGAAACCATGCCTATTTAATTTCAGCATTTTGTGCATATTCTCTTCTACTCCTAATTCTAATTAAACAACCGCATTCACACCATAATCATTTTGGCAACAAACTGCCTTAAGTAAATAAGTTTAGGCTAAAATGTCCGGTTAATCAATAATCGTGGTATTAATGCTAAACTTCGAACATATTGGCTGGAGTGCCTAGTTAATTAATAACTATGGTGTAATTATCTTTATTTCGAACAGATCGGCTAAAAGTCCAATTAATCAATAATTGTGGCTAAAAGCCTTAATCAATCACGTTTTTGGCAACAAATTGCCTACAGCTCAATCAATCACGTTTTTTTGGCAACAAATTGCCTATAATTCAAATAACCACCTTTTTGGCGACAAATCGCCCAACAAAACCCTTTTTAGCACAAATGCCTTAATCATTTTGGCGACAAATCGCCTAACCAATTTTTGGCAACAAATTGCCCAACTTTTGGCACAAATGCCTTAATCAACCATTTTGGCAATAAATAGCCCAAACATCATTTTTTGGCAATAAATTGCCCGATCAAACCTCTTTTGGCAACAAATGCCTAAAACAAAAAAATCAATCAATCTTTGGCAAAAATGCCTAAAAATGCACGAAGCATTCACACACTCATGCATGAAGCATACCCGTTCAAAATGCCTTTAAATAGGCTTTATCGAACTACGTCGGCTTTGATCTCTCATTCAAACGAGAGTACATAGGCACGTTCGGGATTTGACCCCGAGCGGCAAGTCGAAATCATCAAAACACTTTATTGGTCCAATTGCATCATTACCTTGCAAAGCATTCACACTTAGGTCAGTTAATCAGCATGACATAGTCTTGGGATCCACCTCGGGTTCGTAGATTGTGCCTTATACTTTGGGATAATTAGCCTAGATTTAGGTTGATTAAAATTGGAGTCATTTAGGGTTCTTTCTTAGTTTTCCCTTATAAAAATAAACTAGGTGGCGACTTCATAAAACACACACGTGAGCATACCTCGTTCCAGCATAATTTTGCCTTCGGGGGGAGGGTTCACATGAACATGTTGATGAACAAAACTCATCGTTGCAAGAACCATAAAAGCTTCCTGAAGACTTCATTTGTATTTTGAAACAAATACTTCGCAAAAGTATTTGATCAAAATAACAATGAGTTTTCAAGATGATTTCTAAGTTGACATTATTGCACTTTTTTATACTAGAGCTGACCTCAATTGCATTAAAGTAGGAATAATGCTTAAAATTATCTTGAACTTACAAGTGATGATCTAAGAATTGAAAATAATGCTACTCTAAAAATTAAGCACAAAGTTGAAGCTTTTGTTCTCAACAATAATGTTCATACCAAGACCATATTTCTTGTTGCTGAAGATACTTCATATAGTGTTATTTTAGGAATTATGTTCACTAACATAGTCACTCCTTATCCAGTTGATCATGCTTTTATTTCTTCAATTGTCAATGACACTGAGCCCATTTTTCCATTTGTAGAAAAAGTAAAATTACAAAATTTAAATATTTTGAAAGCTAATTCCATTTATGCTTAGTTTTATTTCTATATATATATTGAATACACATGAAGATTTCCATGATTTATAAGATATGCTATTTCAGATTCAAGCTAGGTTTGATTTTTTTTTATTGAAATAATTAATTATATGGTTATTTTCGTATTAACATGGAAAAATGATGGCGAGCAACTTGAGGTTGATATCAAATAATGAATAGATTTTAACCCTGGTTAGTTTGAATTCATTAATGTACACTTGGTTAAACACCTTGTGTGCAATGGAATAGGTTAAAATTACAAGCCAAAAACCACAACCAACATGCACTTTTTAAGACAAAAACTTTCTTAAGAATCAATTATTAAAAAAAAAAAAAAAAAAAAGAGCATTGCATATTAAAATTATAAGCCCAACTTTCTCCAACATTGAAGACACGAAGCACGAAGTCCCTTTTTTTTAATGTGTATATATTTTGGATTAAAAAAGGTTAGTTTGGTCTGTCTATTTTGTTTTTGCACCTAATTTGGATGTGTTTCTTATGAGATGACAATTTATCGACACGTCCTTTATTGACGTGGCAGAAAGCTGGCCATTTTAATCCAAATGTCAAATTTGGCATGCCACATACGCAAAATATCTCTAATTGAAAATGTTTTAAATTATTGGACACCCAATTGAAAACTTTTATTTCTGCTCAGACACCAAAACAATTAATAAAAATAAAAAGTTAAGACATTATTAGCACAAGTATCCTTTGTTTTTAAAAATTAATTTAATCCTTCTGTTTAAAAATAGAAGAACCAAAATATTAGTAGAATTATAAATTAGCACTAAGAAAATTGAGTATTGTAAAAATAAAAAAAAAACACTGAAACTCTAATTACACAACAATAAATTAAAATATATTAATGCAAGAGATAATATATAAAATAAATAAACATTTTTTTATCAAACATATATATGTGTGTTAATAAATTTAAATACTCTTCTCATCCACAAGTTATGAATTTTATTGATTTAGGAAGGAAGATTAAAAAAAATCATTTAAAAAGAAATATTTTTTAATTGCCAAACCTAAGAAAATATTTTCTAACTTTTCGACTTATTGCAAAATCACTTTAAATTCATTTTTGTATCCTTTAGAACTTCCATTTTGAAATGTAGATATATTAGCACTCTAAAATTAGATTAGGGTTATGTTATTAGAATTAAAGAATATTTTAATGGGCTCCACTGCATAACTTTAAGTTAACTTAACCAAGGGCTCCAAAACTCATTGTTTTAATCATTTTCTCCATGCCTCAGCCTCTCTATCTTTATAATTCACACTCTTTACCTTCCTTCTCTAAACAAAAATCAAGCAAGTTGATATACTATATCAAATATCCATTCAATTCATCTAAAAACCATAAAAATTTAACAAAAGCATCGAAATGTCAACTTATACAACACCTAGACCAAAGCTCCAAAACTCATTATTGTAATTATTTTCTCTGTCTTACTTCTCTATCCTTTGAACTCACACTCCTTACCTCCCTTATCTATTTGCCTCTGAGAATCAAAAATAAGCAAGTTGATATACTATCAAATATTAATTCAATTCATCTAAAAACCATGGAACCCTAAGAAAATGATCTAAATGTCAACTTATACAACACTTCACCCAAAAATGTATATCATCTGCATATGCCCAAAACTCAAACTGAAACACAATAATGGATTCATCAGATTTCATGTCTAGAGCTTGCACCATTCAAGACCCACTGGTCAAAATCAACAATAACCAATAATCAAAACCTTAGTTCCATGCAACAAGCTCTCAATTGCAACAAAATCTAACCATAAAACAAAAAAAAAAAAAAGATAGAAAATTAATAATAATAGATTTGGCATTGGATGTTGTGATACTATTGATGAAGCCTGCATTTCTCAGTTGCTACTACGGGTTTGGTTTCAACTTTATAATGTTAAGGGAAAATAATTAATTCATCCCTCAGATTTGACCAAACTAACTAAGTCATCCTTACAGTTTGGTAATATTAATTAATAGTTTCCAAGATTTAACTCCATCAAACCACTTAGTCCTTTCATCCACTTTTTCCATATTTTTTCGTTAAAACAGTAAGAGAGAGGAGAGATAATTAATCTAAAATGATAATAATTGCCCTTCAACCTGAACTATCTTTCTTCCTCTTTCTTGATCAAATAATAGTAGCAACACTTCCTCAGTAAGGAAACCCACCATAACCATTCCTACCGTAGCTATTAGTCATTCAGTTGAAACTCGCCTCTTTCTTGCATCTATCAATTCTCCTCTCTTCATGTCGTTGTCATTCAAAGCAAATCCGAGTTTATGTTTAAATTGAACACTAGGGTGATTGGTGAATATAAGGTTTTGATGGTGATGATGAGGTGGGTCACAAGAGTTGAGTGAAATTTGATAATTATGATGATGGAGACGGAAGAAAGAGAATTGTGAGTTTTGTAGAAGAAGCCCATTGGTGTGCTGGATTTAGAGAAACTAATTGGTGAGCTGATAAATAAAATTATAGAAAAATTAAATGAATAAATCTTATTATTTTAAGAAGGCTACAAACCCATTGCCATCTTCAACATCTCATTGAGCCTTTGTTCTCAAATATGAAATTTTCTTGATTCTTCTTTAATCTTTGTCTTTCTTAATTCTTCTTGTTTTCTCTCTTTTGATTGATTATTTTTCCTTGTAAGTTCTCTTAATTCTTCTTGTTTTCTCTCTCTTAATTGATTATTTTCCCTTCTAAGTTCTCTTAATTCTACAATTTTGTATTGTTATTGGGATCTCTAGTTTTGGAGATCTCGAACACATTCCATGGTAATGTTTCATTGTGTTCCTGATAACTATGTCCCAAACATCATTGTGGTATCTGTTTGTAGCAAATATTTTGATTCAAATATATGAATTTTTTGATGAATTATTGTTGGCACATAATATGTTTGATGAAATGTCTCGTAGAGATTTACTTTCTTGGAACTATTTGATAAAATGTTCTATAGAGATTTAGTTTCTTAGAACTCATTAAAACGTATAAAATATCCTACAGAAATTTAGTCTTTTGGAAGTCTTTGACACGTATAAAATGTGCTATAGAGATTTAGATTCTTGGAACTCTTTAAAACGTTACTTAATTAAGGAGAAAGAGATAGAGATGGAGAGAAAGAGGACTGTTGGATTGTTTGAGAGAAAGAGATTGAGAAGGTTGTTTGCGCTTTTGAGTAGTCCTGGTAAAAATGGAGGAAGATATAAATAAGGTTATTTTAGCATTTTCATTACTAAATATCAAGGTATTTTTATCTTTTCTTGTAATTTTAATGGCAAATTTTGATGAATTGGACAGAAAGACCAAGTAGTTTGACAGAGATAAACCTTAAGGATTAATAATTGATATTGCCAAACTACAGGGACGAGTTAGTTAATTTGGCCAAACGTCAGGAACTACATAATTATTTTCCCTATTGTTAATCACTTCTCCACTTCTTGCTTTTCTTCTTATGGGAATCTGATAGCTCATGCCCAAAGCATGTCGAGTCTTGCAAATATGTACTTATTTTAATAAACCTAAATCAATATTTCTCTCTTTAACTTTGATATATATCTTGGCTAAAACAATTTAGAGTTTCTAAGGTTTCTATTCCACAATGACAATAAGTGCCAGTCCAAATTAAAACCAATAAATCATTTACCTGTCAAGCAAAAACATTGAGCAGTTCATTGCAAGAAAAGTACAAAAAAACCCAAGCTATAGAGGAAAATAAGAAAGCGATTAGGGAAAGAGGATGATAAAAGAGACTCAAAAAGAGGACAATCAAGATGATTATGAGTAACCTGAGCAAAAATGAGTGAGATTTTGAGTTATGCGAGTAGTAGTATTAACAGTAGAAGATGATCTTCTTTTATCGATTAGATTACATATTATGCTTCCATTGAAAATGTATTAACACCTTTGATAAGAGAAAAGTGAGAGAGGAAGAAGTACACGCGATGACTGTGACTATGAGAGAGTATCTATAAGGCAGAGAGAGAAAAGTGGGAGAGGGAAGAAGTTGAGAGAGAGAAATGCCAAGTAACTTAAATGATAAAAAAAACAATGCATTTTGAAGCCCGGGTTAAGCTAACCTAAGTTTATGCGATGGGGCCTACTAAAATATTTTTTTTTATTTCTTAATCCTAACCTTAATCTCATTTCTGTGGTACTAATATATTTAAGTTTTAAGATGGGGTTCCCAAAGTGCAAAGATGAATTTAGAGCGATTCTATGACAAGTCCAAAAATCGGACTAGTGTTTTTATATGTTTGATCAATGTTTTTTTAGAAACGGACTCGTTAATGAACTAGTGAAGGCAGGAGTTCATAAAATCGAAAGGTCCAATCGGGTTCAATTGGTTAAACTAAATTTTTATATATAATATTTTAAATATATTTTTAAGCACAATATAGAGCTTATACATATTAAATAATTTTTACAAAAAGAATTTATAAATATTAAATAAATTTTAAGGCATAATACAAATTCTGACATTAATATCTCTTTTTATTTTATTAATTTATTTTTGTATAAAAATTCTTAGTCCGTAATTTCTTTTAACTTGTTAATAAAATTTAATGCATTAATTTAATTTGATGAGAATTTTTTAAAAAATAAAAAAAAATCTACTTATAAATATATTGGATTAGAAGAATTTCAACAACTCACATACCATTAACATTATGCCCACTACGTATTGTTTAAATGAAAAACTAAGGTTATACAATAATTAATTTTACTCAAATGAATATGATAAAAATTTTAACAATTTAAATGTAAACTAAGAAACCATATTACATTTATTTCTCAACCATAGGATGAAACAGATAATAATGCTTGAAGGTAGAAAAATAAATATTTTCAAATGCTTTTTATATCAATACAACATTCAAACTGTTCAATAATTGGAAAAGTCTATATAAAGATTACAACTTGTATAATGAAAAAATGGTCTAGTTTCAGATATGTAATTTTTATATTGTGATGGCCCGTCCAATAGCTTTCTCGAATGCGATTTTATTTACAATGTAGCTCAAAAATGCATTTGACAATAGGTTTCCACAAACTTTTCAATTGTTTTTGTGAATGAGATACACTAAGAGCCAATCAATATAAACATCAAAAGGTACATTTCAACGTCTAAGAAGAAAGAGACCCATAATTAGTGATATAATGCAAAATAAGTCAAAAATTATTTTCTAATAATTCTCAACTCTTTTCCAAAGAATTTTGGTTCAAGAAAAAGTTAAGCTACTCTATATAACTTATCTGCTACAAGATTTAACAATTTAAAAGCTAAAAAGATCAATTGAAACAAAGGCAGTGTCAAATAGATAGAAAAGCAAATAAATAAATAAATTGTTGAAAAAAGCCAATGTAAAATCAGAGCTAAGAAAAACTACAAGAATAAACCATCACCAAGCAACAAATCGAACATTTTAAATCGAGATAAAAAAAGAAAGAACTATTAGCGACTTGCTTTATATATATAATTATTATCGGAAGTTCAATGTTTTATTAAGTTACTCTTAAATATACAAATCACTACAAAAAAACGCCATTTTGCAACCGACAAATCGGTTGCAAAATGGCTCATATCGGTCGCTAATTTCACTTAGCGATCGATCTGCGACCGACCTATGTCGGTCGCAAAAAAGCTGGTCGCAAACAAATTTTGCGACCGATGAGACAATCGGTCGCAAACTTGAATAATCGGTCGCAAATTTTTGGTCGTGGTTTAATTGGAAATTCAGTCGCAAATTTGGTCGCAGAAAATCTGTCGCAATTTTTTTAAATCGGTCGCAAATTGTAAATTCAAAATTTTTATTTTTGGTATCAAATCGGTCGCAAAATTGGAAAAAAAATAAAAAAAATAAATTAATTATTATGAAACCAAAATTTTTCCGCACCTGTGAAAATTGACATATATACATATATATCACACGCGCAATTCAAGAACAATATAAAAATGTAATTTTTATTGTACTGAACAAATTAAAATATCAAAATACAAATGAAAAACTAAAAAGGTCCAAAATCAAATCTATGCTGCTGCTCATCTGCAGGATCCGATGTCGGATCTCCCGATGTCGGATCGCCGGGAGGAGTACTTGCTGGATGTGATGTAGTGCCAAGAGGGGTGACCAAGGTATCGTCTGCAGCATCGGGATCAGGAGCCGGTAGTGGCTGCTGCTGAGACGGCGAAACATGTCGGTCTGTAGCAGGCGCAGGATCAGAGGAAGAAGTACCAGCACGGGGCTCACCGGACAGTCGCATCACATGCGCTCTAAGCTCTGCAATCTGTCTCTGCTGATCAGCAAGCTGAGCCCATATATCATCATTATAGTGCGAGTCAGTGTGCTCGGGCTGTGGTGCTGCGCTGGCTGTAGAAGCGTGAGCTGCTGAGCCGCAGTAAAACTGTGATGCCTGAGACCCGATGCCGTATACCTTCCTCTTCTTCTCGCCCCCTACAGCCTCAAGATAAAGCGCTACCTCGTCAATTCTTGACTCAGCTTCGGATTCATCGGTCTGAGAAGTAACAATACGCTCCCGAGCTGTAGTATAGTTCTCCTGAAAACAAAAAATTAATTAATCAATGCAATTGCAAGCTTTATTATATTGAACTTTGTACATCTTCGCAATTATTAGAGGGTAAATGTAAATATTATTCATTGTTACTTACATTGACGCTCAGCGCACGTCTATCGACAAACGTATTACGATCGTGGTCCTTCGTGTGAGTGTATGTAAACACCTCAATCGGTGTGGGCTCACGACCTAATTCTTTAGCCTGTAATGAATTTTTATGCATGATATATTAATATATATAGTGTCCTTTCATTAAACATCAGTTTCTTGTAAAGGGACTAGTTCACTTACTAATAATCGAGCTGTCTCTATAGCAGATATAGATCCGCCTATGTGTCGCGAAGGTCCTGCTCCATCACCGCCAGTCTCACTGCGCCTGTTTTGTGCAAATATTTCCCGCTTTCTCTTAAATGCAGGATCCTCCTAAGCCTTTTGCCAGCTCTCCCATATCTCCTGAGACACGCACTGCTGCTTCTTACCGCTTCTTCTCATCCTATAGGTGAAGTCAGCATATCGATCGGCGCATATCATCTCCCAGGCTACTTTCAGCATAGCCGTAATGGCCTCGTCCCATATGAAATGTTTCTGCAAAAAAATGAAATATAGCGTTTCAACATTAAGGATGTATCTTGAATTCTAAACATTGAATGATGATATAACTTAAACCAAAGAGTACCTGGAACTCCTCCCAATAAAAGTCTCTCGCCTCTTATGGTACGGCATCCCATGTGTATCCTTCTTTATGCAGCTGTAGCTTGATTATCTTCAAAATTTGCCTCGCTGCTCAAGAAGATGGATATATGCTGAAAAAAAAAACAGTAGTGAAATATAATTACACGAAAGCATCACAATCTGAACAAAATATGCCTGCAGAAAATTTGAATAAGTACTTACTGTCCCGCTACCAAACTGAGGGTGGTACGTGGATCTGATGAAGCTGCAAAAGAAGTGACAAATGTTATAAATTTTTAGATAATTAATATATAATTAAAATGACAGTTATGACATTTATGATTATTACCTTGCACAGTAGGTGACTGTGCAGCTGGTGGAGTCTGTACTGGTCCAGAAACGGGGGTAGAAGAGGAAGGAGCAGAAGAGGAAGGAGCAGAAGGCTGTGATGGCGGCAGTACTGGACGCTGAGCAGAGGATGAAGCCCCAGACGTACCTGAAGAAGGATGTGATGGCGGTAGTACTGGTCGCTGAGCAGATGACGAAGCCCCAGACGTACCTGACGAAGGATGAGGGATCGACCCTCCTCGTCCACGGGCGCTGCTCCAAGGCCACGACCTCCACGCGAACCACTGCCGGACGCGTCAGAATCAAACGCTCTGCCTTTAGCCATCTGTACTGCAGATATCAGAACCTAGATAAAATGAATTTATACAATTATATGAATTGTGGAACATGTGGTAAATATGAGTAAAGAAAGTTAATAGCATTGAAATTCTTCATTAATAATATTAATTAGATATACATTTATGAATTTGTAATAGTAAAACTGCTCTAAGTTTTAAGTGTCTTCAATATCATCTGCTTCCTCCTCCTCTTCATCAGCTTCCTCTTCTTCATATTCGTCTTCTGAGGTACCCATGATGATTTGATCTTCTTCCTCTTCATCATCTATGCTCCTATTTCAACATAAGATTGACTTTCATCATCCAATCTATCTGTTAAATCTTCAACAACTTGCATCAGTTGCGTTTCAACCCTAACTTCTTGAAATGGCTCTGATACTGCGAGTGAAGCAGATTGTTTGGTTTCAAGTGCATGAACAACTGATCTAGCTTTGATTTTACACACTGCCATCCAATCGCATCGGTCTCGTTTAAACGATGGATATGGGACATAGTACACCTGTGCAGCTTGCATTGCCAACACAAAAGGTTCATACTTTGTATATCTTCTTCTTTGATTAATATCTACCAGATTATACTTAGGATGAACCTTCGTGCCAATGTTTGGCGTAGGATCAAACCATTCACATTTGAATAAGATTGTGCACTTCATTGGTAGGCCTGGATATTCTAACTCCAAAACCTCAACCAATTTCCCATAAAAATCGTTTGACACATCACTGTAGTTTGATCCCTTTATGCACACACCGCTGTTCATTGTCTTTCTGCTTCTCCCATAACCCTCAGTGTGAAACTTGTAACCGTTTACAAAGTAGCCAGAGTAGGCATTAGCAACCGGTAACGGCCTCTTTGCCAGATCTGTAATAAATCTATTACGGATATCGATTCCCGAGCTTCGAGCCTATGGGAAATAGTAATGAAATGAGTGAGATTTAATAAATGTACATTCCATGTTGTGTACATTGAAAGTAACTTACATAATATTTGAACCATTCTGCAAATTCGGTGTCCAGCTTTGCATCAACTGCAGTACCAGTCAAATTAGGATTTTGAAGTCGCAAAAGATTGATATATTTCCTATTTATCAACGAACCAAATTAGCATAAGTATGATTTAACAACTGTTTACAAAGTTTAGACTGTTTACATTATTTATACTTACTGTACATATGGTGTGATCTCTTTGCAATTCAATAAAATATAGGTTTGAGCCGCTTGTATCTCTGCATCAGTCAATCGTCTTTTTTTTTATTTACCAATCGTACGCCCAGGATAGGTGAAAATTTTTAGATTTCCTTCAAACTCAGATTGTACGCGATCTCCTCCGTCATCGTTACGTGGCACTCTCCGATGCTTGGTGAAAACATGTTGGTCAAAGTCGTGTGAACAGAATGTGGAAGCTTCTTCCACCAAATATGCATTGCAAATGGATCCCTCGACCTTTGCCTTATTGCGCACATTCTTTTTAATTTTCTGCAGGTGTCTGTGATTGTACAATGCCAATATATAAGTATAAGTTTAAATAAATGATGTAATCATTAGAATGAGATGTTAGTGAATCACCTCTCAAATGGATACATCCATCGATATTGTACCGGTCCAGCTAAACAACATTCATAGGGCAAATGAACCGGCAGATGTTCCATAGAATCAAAGAAGCCGGGTGGAAAAATTCGCTCCAACTTGCACATCACTACTGGGATTTCTCGCGCTAATTGGTCCATATCATCGCATCGGATAATAGTCATCGTCAATTCCTTGAAAAAGAGACTCAATTCTGTCATTGCTTCCCAAATTTTTTCTGGTAATAATTTCCGGAATGCCACAGGGATCAATCTTTGCATGAAAACATGGCAGTCATGGCTTTTCATGCCAAACAATCTGTACTTCCTCATGTCCACACATCTACCCATATTTGAACAGTAGCCATCTGGAAACCTTAATGATCGTAACCATTCGCACAATAATTGTCTTTGGGGTTTATCTAAACAATAACATGCCTTCGGAAACTTACCAGTAATTACAGATTGCTCGAGTTCTGGTCGACGACAAATTTCCTTCATGTCTGCTCTCGCTTTTGCATTATCTTTGGTTTTCCCTTCAATGTTCATGATAGTGTTGAATAGATTTTCGAACACATTTTTTTCTATGTGCATGACATCAAGGTTATGACGGATAAGAAGTGAACTCCAGTATGGCAAATCCCAGAAGATGCTTCGCTTTTTCCACCCGCTATTCCTGCCAATTCTTGTATTTACCTCATCTGCACCCAACTCTGTAACTTTCATAAGCCCCAGATCTTCAATTTCTTGTAATATTTCTGCTCCAGACTTCACAGGTGGAGGGGGTTCAACAATAGTTGTGTTCTTTCTAAAGCATTGTCGATTTCTCCTCCAAGGGTGAGATTCTGGTAAGAATTTACGATGACAATCAAACCAACATTGTTTACCTCCATTCTTTAGTGTAAATGCATTAGTGTTTTCCATGCAATGAGGACAAGCCAATTTGCCAGCGTACTCCACCCAGATAACATTCCAAATGCTGGAAAATCACTGATGGTCCAAAGCAAAGCAGCTCGTAGTATGAAATTCTGATTGGCCGAAATATCGAATGTTTCAACCCCATATTCCCATAAATAATTAAGTTCGGCAATCAAAGGCTGCAGAAACACATCAATTTTATGTTTTGGATTAGTAGGCCCAGGAACAATAACACACAAAAACATATATTCATCTTTCATACACATTGACAGTGGTAGATTATATGGTGTCACAATGACAGGCCATGATGAATATTGTTGTCCTGATTGGCCAAACGGCTGAAACCCATCAGTACAAAGCCCCAATCTCACATTTCTCATATCAGCAGCAAACACAGGATGAATGTTATCAAAATGTTTCCACGCTTCAGAGTCTGATGGATGAGTCATTATACCATCATCATATTCATGCAAAGCATGCCATGTCATGTGTTTAGCTGTCGCCTTAGATGCATATAACCTTTGAAGGCGAGGAACAAGAGGGAAATAATACATCTTCTTAAAAGCCTTCTCTCTTTGTACTCTACCAGTCCCTTGACCCCGCCGTTGATATCTTGGAAGATTACAAAACTTGCATTCTCTGAATTCCGAGTCAACACCCCAGAATATCATACAATTATTACGACAACAATCAATCTTTTCTACCGGTAGTCCCAATCCCCGAACTAATTTTTTTGTCCGATAAAAATTATCAACCATTGAATGGCCTTCAGGCAACATTTCCTTTGATAACTACACAAAATCATCGTAACACCTTTCTGAAAAATGGTGCTCCGCTTTCATGTGTAGTAATCGTGCAACAACAGACAGAACTGAATGATTCTTGCATCCAGGCCACAGTTCACTGTTAGCTGCACTTAGCATGTCAAACAATTGTTGTGCTGCCACGTTTGGCGATTCCTCCATATTATCCCAATCACATTGACTCTACTCGCATCGATTACCATATCATTGCATTGATTACCATACAGAAATTGATAAGGCTGAACTTCTAAACTTACCGGAATGGAGTGGCCTGACCCACTGGCAACTCAAGCTTCACCATGATGTATCCATTCGTAATAATTTTCCACGAACCCATTTTTGCACAAATGAAGTTTCACTGTATCGATGTCTAAGAAGGCTCGATTTCGACACTTCTTGTGATTACATGGACACCTCAACTTATTACCATCCATAAAATTGGGATTACCAACTGCAAACTGTATAAACGCCTCCAATCCTTGCAGGAACTCTTGTCTTAATATCTCATTGACCTCGAACCTCCAGTACATCCAATCTCTATTATTTTGCATTTTTTGACCTAATTAACAATGTGTTTATGAAGGGTAAATTATGTGTAATTGCATTAGTCTAAACCACCTTTAAAACATGCCACTAATGTAATGTTCAATTTACGCTTATAACTAATTAAGGTTATTTCTATAATAAGGGTACCTACATATAAATGTAAAATCACTAAGTTCATTTATTTACTAAGTTTATTTATTACATTTACCCTAATAAAGATAAGTATACGATTCCACATATTGAATTTTTTTGAAAAAAATTCGGCAGCACTTCGGCACAACTTAATGAAATCTCAAATATAAAAACACTTCAATAAACACTCCTATATCATACCAACATTCTCCAAAAGCAAAATGGCCACTACTAGGCCTCCAACCAAACCAAACGCATCATTCATTTAAAAAAAAAATTAAGAATAATAACAACAATAAGTCACAACTACCAGCAAATTTTGCTCAATCATTAATCAATTAATCAAACCCAAAAAGCAATAAATAATATTAATTGCTTAAGCAAGCTAAAAACAATTAATTCTTCTTAACACACCAATTATTGCATTGATTTGGTATTTATTTATTATTTTTATAAAATTAAAAAAGATGTAAAAATTTTAGTTGAATAGTATTGGAAAAGAAGGGTGACCCACATGCTCCAAATCATCCTAAATTATAATATTTGTTTATGCAATAAGATGCAATTTGTTTGGACTTGGACGAAGTAAGTGTCTTTTTCTTCTTTTTTTTTTTCAAACATTTTCTTTTTCTTTTTCTTTTTCTTTTTTTCGAAATATTTCCTTTTTTCTTTTTCTTTTTTTTTTATTTCCATTCTAATAATAATATTATTATTATTATTATTAACTAGAAAACTAAACGAGTCCGAACCGAGTTTGAGGTTAGCTCAATAACTATATATTTAAACTTGAGGTTGATTCAAATTTTAGATCTAATTGAGTTTGTATGTAGATCTAATTATGGTAAATGTAATTTTTTTAATCGAGGGGTATTCACCTCTAATTATGCGGATTTGTATACATAAAAGTCAAGAACACAATTTTTTTTTTATTATTATGTTTAATCAACATATGGTGGAGTTTCTAATTATAGAGATTACCATTTTTTCGACTTGCTTTAATTATTACATGTACATAATAATTCTAATAGTAATTTTGATTCGGTATGATTTTGATATTAAAAATTAGATTTGTTATTCTAAATCTCGATCCAGTTCAATTTTAAAGCAAATCACCCTTTACTCGAAAATATAATACATTAGATAACTTAGACTTTGCAATTCCACTAACATGATATAGAATAACAAATCCCTAAGTGAGTTTTTATCCACCTATAAGTGGTAGAATATTCTCTTCACTATTGTATTAAATTTTTATTTACATTTCACAGAATCTGTAATAAATATGTATTTACCTCATGAATGTTTGGTCTAGGTAATAAAATTTAAGAAACAAAAATTGAAACTATGAGAATATAACAAACCAATAATACAATGACTCGTGGTTAGAATTGATATATACAAGAACTTGAAATGAAATTCATCAATTGCAATCAATTGCAAGAAGAATAATAAGTAAAGAATCATTGCTCTTTACGATTCTATTCAAGATGCAAAAGAAACACATTCATACCAACAACAATAGAATACCGAGTGATGAACTCATTTATATATTAACTAATTATTTTAATTCAAACGATAATATTTCATATCATATGCAGACAAAATAATACTAATAATAATAATTTTTTAAAAGATTTTTTTAAATTGGATCTCACATGTTGAATGTAGGTAAAACTTATTTTATACGTGGATGCATGTATTCCAACATAGATGGATGAATGCCCATAAAAAATTTGCCTAGCATCAAATGGCAAAGAATTTATTTTAAGAAAAAAGTGCAAATAGGCATCCAAATTTAGAGTGACCAAAAACAGAATCTAAAAAAACATTTTGTCTCATCATTTTATTCTTGAAGATCCAAAATTTCTGATCTCCTATTTTGTAAAGAACTTAATTATTAAAGAACTTAATGATCTCCTATTTTGCAATTCTCAAGCAAAGATGCCTGTAATGAGATGTATAGAGAAGTCTATTTTGATAAGAAATGCATAAAAAAAATATGCAAATAGACAGCTAGATGATTAAATGACCCAGTGAAAAAAACAGAAATAAGACCATGCTCTGTTTCTTAATTTCTTGGAAAGATATTTTGACAACTATATTTTTACAACTAACCAATATTATTAAGATAAATCACTTTCTTGTTGGATTTCAAATCCAAAGTTTTATTTTGAGAATCAAAACAATGAGCGTCATCAAAAGTGTAAAAAGAATTGAAGCACAATTAAACTCATAACACATAAATTGGGAAGATTTAGATAAATTCACATAAACTGTAAGCACATTAACTATTAGTAAATTATGGAATTTTTTCACTATATATGCTTTTGTCTCTTTTTTAATTTTAGCACGAGTATTTATATATTTTAGTTGGTAATATATTGCATAAACATCACATGCTTCGGTTCACAAATGTGATATTTTAGTTGGTAATTATTTGTTGTCTATTTCATGCTTTGTTCTACTGTATTAATATATCAAATGATTTTTAAATTGTTTTTCAAATTTTTTTTCTTCTGACATATATTTTGCTTTACATTGTTTTCAAAGGGATCATAATGAAGTTTTAAAACTGAGTGATTCATGTAGGAAACCCTAACTAGTTTGTGTTCTTCTTGTACTGAAGCTATGACGTTACAAAAATCATTTACAGAATTCTAATGTAGCTTCTTATAAATATTCTATTTTTTCACCTAATTTTTCCTCAAATGACCATAAAATTTGTGTTTTATTTAAAATATATACAAATAAATCGCAAATAAAAAAAAACTAAAAAAAAAAAATTTCGAAACAGAAATCGCAAAATACCTCAAATTATGTCAAAGAAGACGGGTGGAGTGACAGGAGGGGCTGGAGCGGCGTCAGGAGGTGCTGCAACGGCGTCAGGCGGGCTGGTGTGGCGTCAGGAGGGGCTGGAGCGGCCTGCGAACAGAGGAGAGGAGAGGAGAGGAGGAGAAGAAAGAAAGAAGAAGGACGCGTTTAAAGCCCTAAAAATTGCGACCGACCAGTCGGTCGCAACCCCATTAGTATCGATTGCAATTTTTTACCCTGCGACGTCGTTTTACTTCGCAGTTAATTTGCGACCGATTTGCGACTAAAACATTCGGTCGCAAAAATGCGGTCTCAAATCTGTCTCACATCGGTCGCAAAAATTATACCAAATTTTGAACCGCGCAATTTTGTGACGAAATAACCCGTACTCGCAAATCGGTCGCAAAATCGGTCGCAAATCCGTCGCATAGTAGTCACAAACTGAGAAACAAAATTGCGGGAAAATTTACCGCTAAAATTTGCGACTGAATGTTCTTGTGTATCAAATTGGTCGCAAAATTGCGACCGATATTTGGCGGTCGCAAATATCGGTCGCAAATTAGCGTTTTTTTTGTAGTGAATGTAGAAGCTACAGTGCAACATATTAATCTTTCTATTCATAACTTTTATATTTTTTTTATTAACAAAAATCATCAAAACAATGGATATCTCATCATTTGCAAGTATGCCAAAGAGAGGGTAAAAGTAGTTAAAATCCTTAGTTATATTTTCATCTTCTCTACTAAACCAAGCTACTAAACTATGAGATATACAAATAATAACAAATAAAATTTTCAAAAATAGAATAAACTGAAAAACTTTAAATGTATGAAAAGTCTTCAATTGGAATCAATAATTGACCATACAAAATATAAATTCTCAATTATTATCATCAAAAGGTTCAAACGAGTATGTCTAGCTTGAATATAATAGAAAAAAGTTAGGTTTTTGCATAAAAAGCTAGAGAAAGGTGAAAGGATGAAGACATTACATGGCTTTCGAGAAATGAGAATTGAAATTACCTTTAGAGATCTAATGAGGAGTCTCAACGGAGCGAGGTAGCTAGAATCAAAGCTAGAGTTGTTTGTCATTGATAATAACGATCAAAGAGAGACTGCCACAAAAATAACACATTCGTTTTTCAATTTTATTAACATTTTGAATCGAACCATAGTCAATGATTGACTCGATTTGTGGATTTTTATCCGACTTCTACTGATTCTTATCTAATTTTTTTTAACCTGCCTTCTTAGGCATCCAATTCGAGCTGAACCATATGGTTCGATTTTCAATTAAACCGGTCAAACTTGCTAGTCAAATTCGATGACTAGAACCATAGATTTGGCGGTGTGTTGCTATATTAACTTTGCTTTTATTATTATTTCGATGAAAGAGCAATTCAAATATCAATGAAAATTATTTAAGGGTATTATTATTAAAATAATATTTTGATTAGTTGATTTTTAATTCAAAGGGATGTGAAATTATTTTTTAAAAAAAGAAAAAAATTATTTTTTATAGATAGAAAAGTATTATATAATTGTTATGTATAAATTAATTGTTAACAAATATAATATGTTTTTAAAATATTTATAGTAAAAAGTAAACATACTTGTTTTGAAATTGGATTAATATTCAAGACTACTTCATCATATTATAAAATATTTAATAACACTATAAAAATTTAATTTAGTATGAGCAAAAAATTTAAAAGTCTCAATAGTATAAATTTCATAAAAGAACAAACAAAATGAGTTTTATATATTTAACCATGATAATAAGACCTTATATTAAAACAATAAGAAAAAATTTCATAGAAGCACAAACAAAATAAAATTTTTATGTATCTAACCATGATGATAGAAGAACCTATATTGAAACAATAAGAAAACATTTGCATACATTTTTCTAAATTTTTTTTGTCCAAATATAAGTACTTTATGATTATTTAATATTAAAAATTTTTATATTTTAAGTGTCACAATCCAACTCGAGAATCATGACCAACAATAGGCTAGACTTTATCGAGCTGCATAAGGCTGACATGTTCAACATAACATAAGCACAATTTCATCTTAAGGCCTCAACTTAATTATCAAAAAATATCTATCATCATTAATTAAATTAACTTTAATTCAATATTATTTGCTAAAAAGATTTTGTTAATTTAAGATCAGAAAGTTTTTTATACCACTAAAATGACTTAATTCCCCTTATAAACCGAATAGAGATTTTCATATCTAATTCTTTCATTTGCTTTTATCTTTTTAATTGTTTCTTTATCTTATATCTTTCACTTTTCTGATAAAACCCAATCAATAACTTGTACATGTAAAAACTCTTGCACCATTTACATGGGTATTTTCAACGCATAGAAAACTTTATTTTTGCCTTTTTTTTTTTTTTTAAGGTTTTTCTTTCTATAGAGAATACCATGCATATTGAACATATTGTGGATGATAAAGAAAAATGTGATTTACAAAATGTAAGTAAAAATTTCAAAGCAAAAAATTTGACTAAATTGTTGATTAGGGATTTAGGATTGTTGAGGTTTTTATATTTAGGTTACTAAAAATTTAGAATTTTGTAATTGTGAATGTATGTAAATTGAAACATTTATTTTGTTAATTATTCAAAAATAGATTGTGTTGCTTGTTTTGAAATCAAGTAGATTCCATGGTAGTTATGTATAGGAAGAAAAATAAATAAATAAAGGAAGAAAAATAGTTAAAGTGTTTGATTATTTGTATAAATATCATATTCTTCTATTTATATTTGGATATTAATTATAATAACAATTGTATTAAGAATAAAATTATTGCTTTGGTAGTAATTAAATAGTTTAGAATTTTTGAAACTCAAGGTAGTATCACCAAAAGTAAATATAGATTAAACCCAAGGCAAGGATTAATATCGAATGAACAATTAGCAATGAGAATTATTTCTTACATAACTATTAATTTAGTTAGATCTTTGAATTTTCAAAGTTTCTTGAATTCAAATATCTCTTAATTTAACTTCTTTAGTAAAAAATCCATTGTTATTTTTTAAATGACGATATGGGCTGCGAGTTACTAAGTCTTAGATAAATTAACAAACTATGAAAATAATTTAAATAGAAAACTCAAATTAGTATATGGGATGTAAATAAGTACTCCCTTCATTCTAGTTATATAGAGAAAGTCAAAGTTTCTCGTGAATTAAGCAGATGGTCTTTTTGTAGATTTTTTTCTTAACTTAGTCCTGAAAAAATAATTAAGTGGTCCTCAAATTTCAATAAAATGTGGTAAATGATGAGAGAGAGGATGGTAAAGGATGAGAGAGGATGAGTTATTTAAATGAGAAGTTTTATTTGCTTAGACATTTAAAAAAAATAAAAACGTAAGCTCCACTGCCCAATATGTTCACTAATTCTTAATTTATAGGGAAAATTATAATTATACCCCTATGTTTTAACCAAATTAACTATTCTATTCTTGTATTTTAGAAAATACACTACTATACATTTATAGTTTCAGTCTGTTACGCTAGCATGTGTTTCCGTCTAATTTTTGCATTTTCAGATGTTAAAATCCTATGAGATGATAATGTTAACCCTAACTTAAAAACAAAATAAAAAAAAAAACATCTCAATTAGGAGGGAAATGGCAACACAAATTGCCTCTCACCATTGTCGACCGTTTTGAAAGAAAAAAGAAAACCCAGAGAAAACACAAGAAATTTTCATGGATTAGAGGAAATAGTTGATAGTGAAAGGGGTATTCTTAATATATATTTCATTCTCTCTCATTGAAATTTCAAATATTTTATTGACTTACTCTTGAAAATGAAAAAATGGGGCAAAAGCACATGTCAGTGTAAGGGACTTAAACCATGAGTGTATGGTGGTATATTTTTTAAAATGCAAGGCTAGAGTAGTTAATTTGCTTAAAATATAAAGGTACGATTATACTTTTTTCTAATTTATATTACACACATTTTTAATATATATGCACTGTCATATAAAAATGTCCGCATTTTTTACTGTAAGTGTGGACTAACTATTTTATGTGTTTGCAATGCTTTAAGTTGTCTACAAAATAAAGTTATTGATGAGAATTAAATTATAAGTGTACACAACTATAATTAAATATAAATGAGCACAACAATTTTGATTTAACCACTATCATTTGGAGAAAAATTTTCCTTCGTTCTGGATTTATTAGATTGTGAGTAAATCTCACTATATGTGCACACTTAATTATTAAGCATAAGCTTCTTGGTCAAATTTAATATGTGCGCATAATGTGCTTCAAGTTCTCATTTTCTTAATGCACGGTTTAGTCAATTTTGGAACATTAAATACCCAACCATAATAATGTCTGCCACTTTCTTGAAATACTCTCAAAGTCAGTATTTAATCTATAAACAAAAATAAGGGCATATTGGACTTTTTACTTTGGCATTAGTCCCGAATTCACCATTTTAGGAAATTTTATCTATATAAATGGAACACCGAAAAAAGAAATTTTCTCTATATAAATAGAACGGAGGGAATATGCACTTTATTTTGCTATTTGGCTAGCTTTTTATATACGATAGACTAATGTTGAAAGTGTTACTGAATAATAACTAGGGCTAGAATTGTTTAATAAAAATTCATAAATGTTTATTACTTAATCCACTTGAAGGCTTATGGTAATCATTTGCGCTTTAGCTAGCTTTTAATATGTGATATGCTAATGCTGAAAGTATTATTAAATATATACCATAAAGTTTTATTTATGACAAAAAAAAATTCTGCTTATATTTGGATTATTAACTAAAACATCAATTATAAATTTTCTAATTAGTACAAGTAAATATTTCTTATATGTTATAGAGAAAAATTTGCATATTGAACATATTATGAACAAGTCACATGTTCAACATATGATACATATTAATTTAAAGGGAAAATCAGTATGGTCCCTGTGTTTTGAGAAATTAAACTAGTCTGTCCTTGTATTTTTTTGAAATAGACTATACTTTCTATGTAATTCACTTATGTCCAATTTTTTTACTTTTTCCTCTAAATGCATTATGCAAAGACTAAAACAATCTTTCTACCTCTTCTCCATGGCTCAACTAATATTTCCTTCTCACTTGTTATGCCACCAACATTAAAGCTTTATTTTAGAGGATCAATAATTAGATTGAAAATAAATAAAAAAAAAATTATCACTTAGAATAATTAAAGGGAAACAAATATTAAACATAATTAGATTGCAGGAGAGAGATAAATATGCTTTAGAAATAAACCAAAAAATATGTCATTACAGTCCTTCATCAACTCAATTATTACTATCTCATCTCCTATTCTCTATGACCTCTAATCTCCAAATATAGAACTACTTAATCAGAAATTTCTAACGTATGAGGGGCTGCTTGATTATCTTTGAGCTTTTTACTCCATATAAAGGTATGTTATCTCCAATAAAAGTTTTAAAAGAGATAAATATGTGTCTGTTATTGTAATTTGTGGAGAATATTTCTATCATAGAAATAACATTTCAATTGAATCTCAATATTGGAAAAATATTAACTCGTCTTATAAATTGTAACTTTTAAATTTAAGGAATAAATCAAGATGATGGTTTTTAAAAGATTAAAATAAAAAATAATTGTCATGATCATGTGCTTTTTAAAGACATATTTGGATACCTTTTCAATCGTCATTTATCTAAAGGTGTCATTTAATTCAAAATTGAACTTTTTTATGGAAAATTACTTTCCTAGAAAATAGCTTTCCAGGATAACAATCATAGGAATGTTAAATTATCATGTTTAGCCGACAATAAAAATTTTATAGAAATATAGGATCATGATTTCAATTAACAAATGAGCTTTAGCCCATTGAGCATTGGAATTAGCCATAGTAACTATGATTGGAATTAGCCATAGTAACTATGATATACATTGATTAATTTTCATCACATGCAATACAAAGTCTTTCTTGATCAATTTTTAGCCTTGACCAATACCAACTCTTATTCGATCCATTTTCATCTTCAACTCTCCATTCAAATTGCATTTGAAAAAATAATATATACTAGTACAATACACACACACATGTATAGTAACGCATTCTTTATAAATAATATACAAAACTAAAAGCTAAAGCAAGAAGTAGAAGTTGTTAATTTGTGCAATTGAACACAAAAAAAAAAAAAATGTTGGCTCAAGGGTCAAGATCTAATCTCGAAATTTTGATGATTAAAACAAAACAAATAAATTTGAATTATATTTATGCTAATCTTATTTTATGCAGAATTCATATGGAAAGAAATCGTACAAGGCAAGTCCTACAAAATCCATGATGTGTGTAAAGATATTTTGAAGATCCTAGTGGTTAGCTATCTAGGATACTTTGTAGGATAGAGAGAGAATTCATCTATAAGCACATAAATTAATTTTTTCTCTCATCAAAAATATTTTTCTGAAATTAGATTCTTCAAAATAATTTCTTTCGTAAATTTATTTTGTTTTCGAAAATATTCTTTAAAAATTGAAATGATTTAATTACCTAAAACTAAAGAGATTTTATCCCTAAACAATTTTGGTAATAAATCATACACTTTCCCTTTCGGAAATATCTTTTGAAGATCTAAAGAATTTCAACTTATATTCTTACCTAAAACGAAGGTAGATTGTATCTTTTTGATTTTAGTAAGTAGTATCTTATTCGAAAAATATTTTCCAAATAAAAGTGCTTTCGAAAATCTTTTTGCTTAAAGGAAAGTAAAATCGTATTTTATTCTCTTACCAAAAGGATAAGATAAAATTTTGATAACCAAGATTTTCGTATCTTCTAAATAAAGAAAGAAAATATTCTGATTTCAAAATGAAATATTCCCTTTCCAAAAGCAAGAACTACATATCTCTCTATAAAAAGGAGCTTCCACGTTTTGAACTATGAGGAAGAAAGAATTTTCGTTTTAAGAGTATTCACTTATTGATCATATCTTTTATCTCTCAAAACTTACTCTCTACCCCCATTTTTCTTTTCATCTTTACACTTCACGTTTTTATTTTTTAAAGTGAAAAGAATTTTTATAACTACTTTTGAAAAACAGTTCTGTTTTCTAAACGATTTTCTAATCTGATAAACTATTTTTCATGTGCTTATATTTGCATTTCTTTCTGTCTATTTAGATTTTGTAATCTATAGTAGACAGGTTTTTATTTGATAAACATTTGTGTAATAGCTTAGGTGAGAAGCTATTGTGAAAGAGGTTATCAATCGACCTTCTCGTGAGAGAGATTCTAGTGTCTTGAATTGAGTTTCTGTACTCTGCCAAAAACAGAAAGGGTTGAGGTTAACTAGAACCTTTGGAAAATCTAGTGGGATAAAAGGGTAAATCTAGGTGTTGATCTATTGCCTTGTACTGTTGGTTTGTCTCTTACCCTTGAAAAGAGATAACATAGTTAAGGATCTCAAGATGAGTCTTGGGGAGTGGATGTAGGCGAGTTAGTGCCGAATCACTATAAATCACTGTGTTGATCTTTTTAAGTTCTGAAGTTTTGCTTGATACTGCTTTATTTACACTTCTGTTTATATTTTAGAAATGCTAAAGTTGAAAATGAATTTGATGTTCTAAAACTGGAATAAGTCTTATCTTCTCTGAATATTAGAACTCTGGAATTCTGATAAGTGAATATACCAAGTTCTAAATCGTTCTTTTATTTACAATATATTTCACTACTTGGGTTTCTAATTAATTTTCTAAACTTTATGAGAAAGTTCTAATTACAATAGCTTTCCATCATAAAGCAATTCTGATACTTGATTAAGGCTTTGTGAAGCAGTTCTAAATTCAATAACTGTCTCTCACATAGTCTTATATGATTTTCTAAACTTTATGAAGAAGTTCTAATTTCAATAGCTTTCCTTCATAAAGCAGTTCTAACATTGGATAAGACATTGTAAAGCAGTTCTAATCAATAGCTGCACTTTGCATGGTCTTTCTATTTTTATAAATAGAACATTGAGAGAAAGTTCTAATCCATAACTTATCCTTACAAGTTCTATACTTTTCCGCTGCACTTAGAATTCTATATTTTTGTTTTAAAATTCTAAAATTTATATCTATTTTTAGAAAACTCAATTCACCCCCCCCCCTCTTGGGTTGTGCCATACATATACGGGACCCACAAAAAAAACTTTCAACTTTTGACATACACAAAGTAACCATAATTGAGCATTGGAGGCTAGGTTAGAGAGGGTTATAGAGCTTAATCTCGTGATTGTAGATGGCAAATGAGCATTTGCAAACTCAGCATTGTAATTAGCCTTAACCAATTATAAAACTTCAATCTGCGTTGATCAATTTTAATATTAAAAATTTTCGACTCCTCCTTGATCAATTTTCATCCTTGATTAATACCAACTCTTTCTTGATCCATTTTCATCTCCAATTCTCCGCTCAAATTGCAATTGAAAAAACAACTTGTACTAGAAATTTTATTTATATATGTGTAGGTGTGTGTGTGTCTGTGTGTGTTTGTTTGTTTGTGTAGATACATCTTTGCACATGTCTCTATCCTAGTGATTGAATACCTCTTAGCCTCTTTCTAATAGCCTATTGAGCTGTAGACTGTCCCGTTGTGAAACCCTGTGTCCTCCTCTGCTCATTTCTCTATCTCCGACTTTTGCTCACCCTTTCTAATTTGCTCAAAGCGACTGTCACCAAAGTTGAGAACTCTCTAATAGGGTGAGTTGCAAGATGTGTGTCTAGATCTCATTATGACATCCTGCTCAAACCTCTTACACATGGCCTCCTCTATAGGCATAAACTTTCGAGTATGTCTGTTGAGTCGAATGAGATATCGCTCATACTTACTAATTGTCAATCTACCCTATCTTAGATGGAGAAACTCTCTCCTTTTCTCCTCTATGTAAAGACCCCAATGTACTTCTTCCTGAACTCTATTAAGAAGAAATTCCAAGTCCCTAGCTCAATCTAAATTGTCTAATCCAATGTGTCCCAACATTAATAAGCCTCCTACTTCAGTAAGCAGATTGTACATATTAAATTTTCCTCCAATGTGCATTAGATCTGCTATATGATCCTCTCAATACTCTCTAGCCAATACTCTGCAGTCGTGGAATCATCATCCTTTTTCCCTTTAAACTCATAAGCTCCATACTTACAAAGCCTCTCAATAAGTGGCCTAAGGGCAACCTGAACTGGAGCTTGTGTAGTTAGTGCCTGAGGAATGGCTCTTGCTGCTTGTCACAACATATCTGTTAAATGCTGAAAGAATGCATCCCATTCTAGCTCATTGGGACCTGTAAGAGCATGAGCAGGTGCAGGACCTATTGCCTTAGGAGGGGCATGACTCTCAATCTCATCCTTGATAGTAAACTTGGAATCTATCGACATCCTATAATAAATAAAAAGTAAGGAGGATCTGCTTTAGAGTTACATCATATTCTTAAGTTACATGGCATATAAATATACTTATGCATGTTCTCTCTCCAGTTAAAATCTAGAATCGCGTAAACTTATGCTCTAATATCACTAAATGTAACATCCCCTACCCGATCTATAGATAAACCAATCAGTCTATGGATAGACTGAGTCTGGGATGCAACATACTTTGCTAAAGGCACTAATACTATAACTTAGAAGTCATATGATTCAAGCTTACAAAGTAATACTCTAACATATAGCCTTGTATCGAGATTTCTACAGAAAAAACATAAAAGTTTCCCTTGTATCTTAACATTTTCAATATGTTGAACAACCTCTTAACCCCTCATATACTGCTTTTATTATTCAACTCATACATCTCAAAATCACTTCTAAATTCATCAAATCCATAATTCACATGCATTTTTGGTACTATCCATAACATAAGCTATTAAAAGTTCTCAACATACATATAAGTATGCATAAAATCATACTATATCTTTATAGTATCTTCTATATATACCAAAATTTTTATACATGTTAAAGTATAGATATATCCTAATCTAATACGAAATAATAGAATCTTCTTCCTAAAAAGGAATGTAGCTCTAATGTCAATGCATATTATGGATCCTCCTTTGATATGACAACTACACTCTACTACTTGCGCATGATAAAACTCAATGCATTAAGCAACGGTTAGCGGGTAAACAAATTCCTAAATAAACTTATTAAAAATCAAAAGTTATCATTCATACAACTTTATTTGAATATTAAAAATCTCCCTTTCATTTCATAAAGAAAACATCAATACATGTATATTATTTCAATTTACATTTAAACTATTGAATTTATACATAAATCAATAAGTCAAATGATCAAGTCCATACATATAACTATTTCTTTACACACACACACACACACACACATATAGCTGATATGTGCATAATTTGTTACTTTTATTCTCAATATTTTTTGGTATTTCTAAATTATTTTTAAGTTTAACTTAGTTTGTTAGACAATTTTTATCAATTAGACATGCTCTTAGTTACTTTTGGAATAATGTCATTAAATTAAGAAATTTCCAGCATTTTTATTGACTTGACCTTTGTTCAGTTTTTTAGGAATATCTGAAGTTGTAGGCCTCCAAACTAGAATCCATTTAATTCATTGGAAAGATGAAACAAAACTCTACAAATGTCTAAAAGGATCAAAATCCAGTTTAGCCTCAACATTGATCAAAAGTAGCTCTGAATCCAAGAGAAATGTTTAGAACGAGCATGCACAACAGGTTTCAGTGTTTAATTCATATCTGAAGTTTTACAGATCCAAATAAACTCAGCCTAGGCCCATTTGAATCTTAATAGTTAGCTCTATAATTGTTATGAAGACCACTAAGTGAAATGACATTGTTTTGAGTATTAAAAATGACAAACAAGTTGATTATTCTGTTGTAACGTATGTTGAAGACCTATTTCGGTGTTTTTACCATATCTTGAGCTGTGAGTATCTGTTTTAGGCAAATGACAGCTCATTGGAAAGTTGAGAACGAGATCTTCAAGTTTGTTGAAGAATAAGAGAGAGATTCAAAAAGATAACAGGCTGAAAAAAGGGAGAGAAATCAGAATGAGAAGATTTTCAATTGATTGCTTTCAAAATCCGTAATTAATTGGGGATTTTCTGTTGTCTTCGAGGCTCTAAAAGGAGTGATTATGGGAGCAGCAAAATATTAAGGTTTTTACTTAGTTCATCATCTATTTTGAGTATCTTTCTTTATTCTTTTGTTTTAGTGATTGTAAGCCATGGGCATGAGTGGCTAATTTCTTAGTTCAATTCAAGGGATTCAACATCGATTTGTATATTTATGAGACATGTTATTACTTAAAATTGATTCTCTTTGAATATCTGTTGTTTCTTACATTTAAGATGTTAGTTCTATTGAATGATTTGCTAAAAAGGCCTATTGGTCAATTATTTGGTATGATTAAGTGCTATTTCATCTTCATAATCCGTAATTATTGTGTAAGATTGAATGTTAATAGCAATTAGGTTTTTTTTTATTATGTTTCAAGTTTTCGGTAATAATCTAAAGAAATAATAGGGTTGAATTAAACAATTTATTCTTTTTAAATTGTTATGCAAGTTTAACTACTTCCTATTCTTAATGCTTTTATTAGATTGAAAAGAATTGCTTAATTCGGGTTCATTTAATAATTAGAGTTAATAGCACATAATCATTTGACTACACAAGATATAAATTATTTAGTCGTTAATCTATGGGCTCAAATGATATAACTGTAAACGCAGAGTTTGTCAACGCAGAGTTTGTCAGCTAAAAACTATAGGGCACCAACTACCAAATATCAATTGTGAATTCTTACATCATTCTTTTCAAAATTATTTTGTAAATATTAATTTTAATATTTGGTTATAATTTAAAAAAATTATTTAGGAGAGAGATTGTAACGCCCCATTTTTTTTTCTGTGTTTTAATAGTAGTTTACCGGTCTGTGAATAGTACCATCGGTCCGAAAGTTGGTATTATTTTTGGTCCGAAAAATTACTATTTATGTTTTATATTTTATTTAACATTTTTTGAGCATGTATGCATGGTTTTTATGGGTAGAAAGTAAGTAAGGAATATTTTTGGAGAATTTAGATACTTAGTGAATAGTGAATTATGGTGTTATATTAAGTAAGGAAATTTGAGCAATTATTTTTTTTATGGAGGAAAATTGAGGAATTATTTTTATGGAATAAATTAGAGACTTTTGTGGAGATAAATAATATTTTGAAGGAATTTAATTGGAGAATATTTGGAGAAAAGACCAAAATACCCCCTTAGTTGCTTAAATAAAGCAACTATCAATTATTGAGCACCAACTTTTGCCTTCTTCTTCTCCATACACGTTTCCTTCTTCTCCTTCTTCTTCTTCTTCTTCTTCTTCTTCTTCTTCATTTTCTTCAATTCCTACTTAGTAAACACCCATCCAACTTGATTTAAGGCATAAATCTTAAAGAGTGAAGCTAGAGAAGTAATCTTTGGTGACTAATTTCAAGGAATTTGGTGATTTTCCTACTTGGGTCAAGTAAGTGATTTTATGATAAGTGAATTATTTTTGGATTTAGAGTTGTCTTTTAGCATATACATGCTTAATCATGCTCCAATTACTTCTTTTCTTTGTTTTCTTTGTTTGATTTTGAGTTTCTTCCATGTAGAGGGTGGAGAGCCTTCTAATAAGGATAAAGGCAAGACCAAAGCTTGAGAAGCTTTGATTAAAGCTTGTTAAAGCTTGTTTTGAAGATTAGTGTTCATAAACACACTTACCTTACTCAAATTTTGATTTTGTGCCTTTATGCTATTATGTGTATATTTTGAGATTTTGTATGAAATGATTGGTTTGTTAAATTTTGGTTGCCATTACATGCTCTTGGATGATGTTTGATGAGTATTTATGTTGTGGTAGACATTGCTACCTTGTATCTTTGTGGTTCATGTTCCTTTCATGGCTAAAGTAAACTGAATTTGGGAAAAAACGAGATTTTGAGTGAGATTTAGGACCATTTTTCGGTCCTTTCTAGTTTCCATCTGTGTCTGAGTCCTTCATAAAAGTTGTAGGTCTATCTCTTAGCTTTCCAACCCATCCTCTTGTGTTGTTATTGGAGTTTGATGGGGTTTGGAGTTTGAATTTGGGAGTGCTTTGTATTCATATGTTTGGCAACTTCTATTTTTAGGGAAAACTCTTGCAGTTTTTCTGTAGGATTCTCCCAAATCATTTTCAAAACAGAATACTATTACTTGCTAAACTTGTGAATACTAAGTCACTTCTAATTCATAATATGATTCTTTGATTTATATGTAGGTTAGGACGGTGCCTCCGGTACCGAATGTGGCATCCACCGTCGGGTCTTTCGGGATCGGGCGGCGGGTGTTACAGAGATAATGAAAAAGAAAAAAATATACGTAAAGTATATACATCTCTTTTAAAGAATATTTGAAGAAGAGGTTGGTTTTTTTTTTTTTTTTTACTTTCTTTAAAGAGGAGGGGATAATAGAATTTCTAATAATATCTTTAGTGAAATTTAAAATGTCCTAGCCAATCAGGTGGTGGTCTAATTGGTCTTCTTACTTATATGAGGAGTGAGAGGTTTTGAATTCAAATTCTCTCGACCACAGTTGTTTGATTGTAATGTTAACATACACAGGTATTTAAGCCATTCAATTTGTTAAAAGGATTTTTTCATTTTGAGTATATATTTTTTAAAATAAATATATGTAGACAAATGAGCTTTTAAAAATATCTACATTGTTGTTTTTCACAATTATTTTTTAAATATTTGATTATAATTTGAAATTTTCTGTTTAGGATTTGGATGCGGAAAGGAAACAACATATGTTCTCTTTTTATGAATTTTTGAAAAGCTGGAGGTTGTTTTTTTTTTTTTTAACTTTTTTCTTTCCATTTTTTTTTTGTTATTTTTATGTTTTTCCATTGCCTGTTAAAAAATATTACCTTGGAGATATATGAAATAAAAGTTTTCTTCCTAATCAAGATATTTAATTAAGTTTATAATAATAATAGATTTTTCGGTTCATAGATTTTCGAGTTTTCTTCCTAAATTAAATAATCATGGATTTGGAATTTCAAAAAAAAAAAAAAAAAAAAAAGGATAGAAAGGAGGGATAGAGCTCTAAAACACTTAGATTTTCGAATTTAAGATAAGGTAGAAAGCATAGGAATACAGTTTAAAATATCTCTTACTGTTAATTGAGATTTAATCACGATAGAATTAGAATTGCAGAACTAAAAAATATGTTATTAGAATTTTCTGACAATAAATTATTATTGATGGTGCATATGTATATTTTAAGAATAATTAGCAGAGACAAAATTTTCATCTCTAAAGTATCACTCTTTTATTTATCTAAATTATAAAAATACAAACTAAGTAACATCATCTCCTTAAACGAAAGTGTTTACAGGACTTCTACAATTTTAAACAATTATAATTTTAAATAATTCATTGTTTTATTTTAACTTTAAATAGTATTTATAAGTGTGAAATTTTGATAACCAAATATTTTTAAATTGGACACGTGTCAAGAGGAAACAAAGCTAGATAGTTACAAGAAATATTTCACAAAAATTTAATAAATGTAATTATAATTACACCAAAAAAAAAAATTACGAGCACATTCAGACTGTTAGAAACTGTTATTAACGTAAAAAAAAAAAAAAAAAAAAAAACAATCTGGCTTTTCTCTCTTTTTTCCCTCTAGTCTTTTAACCTAGTTTCAACGGTGTACTCCAAGCTCGTTCTTTTTACTCTATTTTTCACTTTCCGTGCTTTAATAAACTCAGATATGTTCTTCTCATAATAAATTTATCTTTTTTTATTTGTGTTATTGATGGTTTGTCCCCATGAAGTTTGTTTTGTACTTTCTTTGTGAAGATTTATTACGAAATACAATTATAATATTTGATTTTATTTGGTGAGAGATTTTAGCTCTTGATTTGCATAGTAGTGCAAACTCATTTATGTTCGTCACATGTTACAAATTCTTTGAAAAATATTTCAGTTATAGAAAATGTAGTAGAGTTATTATTTTGACGTCAAAATTAATTAACAGACTAAGTGCTGCTATAAAGATTTATATCTTTTGTTAAGATCAATTTCAAGTGAAAAAATTTAATAATATATTTTTATATTTTAGTTTCATTATTTAAAAGAATATGAATTTTTTTACCTTGTTAATAAATCATCAAACTCTATATAAAATTTTGTGTCTGGTCTATATGATTATTTTCAATTCTTGATATTATTATTAATGAATTATATTTACAAAAAACTACAGAAACTAGGGTTGTCAAAACGGATTGACGTGTTGAGTTCAATACGGATTTGCCTAACACGCGATATGATTAAGGTCAACACGAACATGATCCATTTAATAATTGTATTAAATTTGTCAACATGAACACGATCCATTTAATAATTGTGTCAAATTTATCGACACGAACATGACAAAAAAATTAGACAGGTGATCTGCAGATTACATTTAACGGCCTAATGTCATAAATAGGTTAAGTCGGTCCTGTTGATCTGTATATGACCTACTAATCTATTTATAATATTTCTAAATTTTAACCTGTTTAACTTAAATCATATTGAAAAATAATTTTTTATACGTAAAATGTATAAATTTTTCAAAATTTATGACTAAAATAAAAAATTAATACAATAATAAATTTTAAATAAATTTTAATTAAAATATTTATATTCAATGCTAAAATTTTTTTTTTTTCTTTTAAATAAACAGATCACTCGTTCGTAAATTACGGTAAATCCACAATGCAACACATTTATTTAACCTCGATTTTAACATATTTATTTTGCGTGTTTGCGTGTCAGACTCGTTTTGACGCTCCTAGCACAAACTTAATAAAATTCTAAAACACCAAATGCCTGCTCGAAATTTCCGAGCACATTCAGACTGCAAACAACCGTCGAATAAAAAATTTAGAATAAGCCAACTGTCAAGCAGTGAGCCAATCTCTCGTGGGCTCCACTAAATTCCCAATTCTCTTGCCACGTGCACAGAAACTATTGAAAATTCAAATCACTCGTACCGTTTCTTTCAAGTCCAAGTGTTCACACGCAAGACTTTTCCCAAACCCAAATACGAACCTTTCGTTTGTTCAGTTCCACCTACGAACCTATGTAACATCTATTACGTGTCAGATTTTTTTCGCCTCAAATTCCCCAAAATACCCTTACTGTTAACCCAAACTCCAACCACTTTCAATCAAAACGGCTACGTAATATCCAACAATACAAAGGGTAAGATAATATCTAGAAAATCGAGAGAAAGCGACCTAGCCCAGGTCTCTTTTAAATTCCCAATGACTCTTTGTTGTCCTCTTTTGTCTTTTCATACTCCTTCTCCTTCAACTTCGAGTTCTGATTTTTCTCTCCTCTGTTTCTGAAAATGGGAATAACGATTTAATCTCAGCTCCAAAAGGCAGGTTCTTCTACTTAAATCCAATTTTTGGCAAGAATCTCTAAAGGCGTTCAAAACCAAAACGATTTTCCTTTGGAGTTCGTTCTTGTTTTTTTAAGGTAAGTTAGAGCTGTATGTAATTAATGACTCCTCAACAAACTTTCTTTTCATGGTTTCGTTTCCATTATTGGCTCATTTCTGTTTTTCATAAAAAAGATCGATAAATAATCTATTATAACGGTATTGTAAATTCTTATATCTTCTTCCCTCTCTGTTCATATATAAGAGATTATCTATATACACTCGTACTCGTATATTTATCAAAGGTATAAGAAGGTAGGTCGTTTGCCAGTTTTCGTTCTTGATGTGTCGTTTTGAGAAGCTTCGTTTATCGTTTTGGCATTCTTTGCTGATCATTGTTTGCATTCTCTAAAACCTCTAGTTTCGGGGTTTTTTTTAAGATTTTTTTTTTTTTGTGTTTTTTAGTAGTTTTTATTCTCTTACAACTCTTTCTTTCTGTATTTTTATTATTTAATTTTTTTTAAAAAAATTATGTGGATGATTATGTTTTTTTTTGAACAGGGTTTCGGTGTTTTGAACTTTGTAAAGGTCGGCAGTACAAGGTCGGTTTCGTCGGTCTGTTTTTTGAGATTTACGTTTCTATGACGAGAAATTGACGAAATCTCGCTGGATTTTCAAGGTAGCAATGTGTTTTATCGTTATATAAATTTTTCCAATGTTCATTTTGGTTTTCTTTTTCCACAAAATTTCTACATTTCCAAATGAAAGTCTTCTGAAAATAAAATTTTGATAATTTACAAGTCAAAAAATTAATAAAGAAGATCGTGTCTGTCTTAAATTTTATTAAATTAAAAAAAAGCATGAAGCATCCTATATTTGGTATGTGAAAAAAAAAAAAAAAAACATAGTAGAAATAAGAAGCCAACAAAGTCTTGTATGGTTTCACGCGCCATTCTTCATGTTGGTACTTGCCTATACTTTGTTTGTATTTCCGTTTGTCCTTTGTTAATCTTTATTGTTATTCCTAACATGAGAACATTAATACTTTTATTCGCCTCAATTGTAGGGAGCACGGTTCGGTTTTGAATAAGAACCGAACCAAAACCTGCACTAAACTGTGTTCAGCAGTTTCTGGTTCCAAATTATAACCGAAACCGCAAACTTAATTAATGTTCCAGTTCCTATTTTTTGAGATCGGAACCTGTGGTTCAGGTTTAAAACCATGAAAATTATATTTTAACAAAATAGTTAAAAGGTGGTGTCCTGGAATTTGTTCTCTAATAAGCACATAATTGTCATAGTATTTGTAATTATTAGTCTGCTTAAAAATCTCAGCATTATTAATTAAAGAGCTTAACTTTCTCAGTATTATTTTATTTATATATTAATTAATGTATAGGTTTAGTTAACTATTGTGTGGACCAGCGTCCTAATTTCTTAATTGAATGCCGCGTATTTATTTATTAATGTATTAAGGCAGTCGCACGTGTGTACGACTAAGTACGTGTTAGTAACTTGCTTCACATGCTCCCGTGGGTTTTGTGCTTTGAAATTTAAGCTTTGTTTACCTTTTTATGTGATTGGTTATTATGGTCAGATTGAGTGTATTTTTAATTTTTTTTTTCAATTGTATAATTCCATAAATCATTGCTTGTAGCAGCTATGATTATCTATCTGGTGGAGCCCAACAACACAATGAAATATAGTTGGCTGCATTTAGGGATTTTCTACAGAGTTATTTAATTGAAACAACTGAAATTTTGGGGATTTATACTAGATTAGAGTTTATCCAAGCCCATTTTTTTGCAATTGTAACATAGTTGTAGGTTTGGACAAAGATAGCCTTTTGAAATTATTATTCCATTTTGAGCCCTTCAAATACTCCCTACTAGTCTTTCCGTGAAGCTCAAAAGTTTATAAAACGGGCCAAGCTTTTGCTATTGATACTGTCTTAGGTAAGGCCGAGTTTGTATCTGTTCGCAGAAAATTACTTCTTTGATATTTTTATAGTATTCAGTAACGTAACCTTTGAATTAATTTTTAGAAATTCAGATAGCGTTTTATAAAAGGTCTTTTAACTTTTAGCTTTTTATGAAAAGCTATCTAAATAACTACTTAAAAAAAACACTATTCAAATATTTAAATGGTGTTTGAGTAATTTTTCATTAAACCTTAAATATTAAAGGTTATATCTGTTAACTATTTGTAAAACGTTATCTTAACGTCTAAAAGTTAGTTCAAATATTATGAAAGTATTCCTGCTTGAATGATATAGGGGATAACAAATCATACATATGATTAGCAGTTCAATAAAATAGGATAGAGTTTCATTCCAATATCATAATCCTTGTGGAAAAGAATTTCTCATTGGACCACAGGTGATGTGTATATGGCACAAAATAAGACGCTTATTTCTCTTTTTTTCTCTTAACCAATTCAAAAATGAAATGTGCACACGTTGAAATCTGTTCGTGTTGGTATAAAAATATCAATTTGACTAACTTTTTTAATCTGTTTTTTTTTTGTGCATATAATCTTATGGTGTTGTTGATTTTATTTATAGAGGAACTTTAAATTTGGAAAAAGGTAGCTCATACTTGTAGTTCTCTTCTTATGCTTCTCATTCAATCTTCTCTCACTCTTTTTCCCTACTTTCTTTTTTTTTGGGTGGTTGGTTAAGATGTTGTAGACAAAGCTGACTTCTTTTGATTTAACATGAAGGCATCATTATCCCAATGTTTGCCCAATCTAGAGTCTAGAGCATAGGCTTATATTGCTACTTAGCATGTGATTTAAAGTTGCATTAAAATAATTAGGGTTGAATACATAAACTCAATGTTGTACTTTTTTATGAAAAATCTCGTGGCACTTTCAACTTTTATTTTGAATAATTGAATGTCTCAAATTACAAAATCCGACTTATTACGTATTTTATTTAACTCATTGAATACCTCAATCTGTGGAATTAGATCGAGTAAACATTTATTGGATAGTAGATTAATCTAAGAATTATTGTTCCAAAAGTTATACTAACCACGCACTAGATCAATATTTTGTATTTAAAAGTCAAAAATCTTAAAAATTGTTATTTTTAGTATAAGAAAGTGTAAAATTATTACAGAAAATGAAATTCAGAGTGTCATAAAGTCGATTTTAAAGTTCAAGGTGGCACAAGATTTTTTTATCAAAGTTCAGGAAGTAAATTATGTATTCTGCTAAATAATTAGCTGTGCATTTCTCTTTATTATTAGTGCTGGTTGCATAAAAATATTATTGCAAGAATTAAAGTTGCTATCCAGACAATGCCGAATTGTATTGTAGGCGTATTTGACCAACCGAAAGAAAGAACTGGAGCAAGAGAATAGTAGGTAGAACTGCATGTGCTAATTATATCTCCCACATATTCTTTGGCAACCCTTGCATTCTTTCTGTACAGAATTCTGTTCTCATTGCAACCATGAAGTCTACTGTGCTTATGAGAGGCATTTCGCACTTTTTACCGGTTCTTTGTTAATCATCTTCTGTTGGCTGCTTTTCTTCTTCCTCCTCCCCTCTCCCTTCACTCCCTCTTCTTTTTCTTTTTCTCAGCGTTAAAGTCTTATCTCTTTTACCCTTTGAAAGGGAAGTGAATTGGAAACACTTAAAGGTAAAAGAATAAACAAAAGGAAATTCCATCCACCATTAATGGTCTCGATACTAGTGCTATAAAGTAATTTGATTTTCTCTTTCTTTCAATTTGCTCATCGTTATCATCATCTTAAATCTTTGTTGTCCCAACTTTTGTCCTATTTTTCTAGTATTAAATTTTCACTAATTGGTCCTCTTATCATTACTGCCACCATTTGTGATTTTTTCTACAGATGGATTCTGTGAAGCTGTCTACCATGACTCCAAAAAAGAGTAAATTTGCACGCACAGTTGCGAAAGTTCTTCATCTTCGAGCAGCAACTGGGATTGCTCCGGTTGATGGTGTGCAAAAGGTAAAGTCACAGGAAAGGGTTAAGAATGAGGAAAAGTTTAAGAATGATAACAAGATCAGTAATAAGACCAGAGTTACTCTGCCTCAGCGCTTCAACATTGACGATGATGAGGAACGCCAAAACATTTTGGCTATGGAAGCACTGCTTGCAAAACTCTTTGCCAGTGTTTCATCTGTTAAAGCTGCATATGCTCAGTTACAGTGTGCTCAATCTCCTTATGATGTCGACGGGATTCAAGCAGCTGATCAGTTAGTAGTTTCTGAGTTGAAGAATTTATCCGAGTTGAAGCAGTGTTATGTGAAAAAACAATTTGATTCTTCACCAGAGAATACTATGCTGTTAGCTGAAGTTCAAGAGCAGAAGAGTGTTTCGAAGACATACGAAGTTATGGGGAAGAAATTGGAGTCTCAGTTAAGGCTTAAGGAGTCTGAAATTATGTATCTTAGAGAGAAATTAGAGGAATCTAATAGACAGAATAAATTACTGGAGAAAAGATTAAATCAAAGCGGACAATTATCTGTACCCGACAAACTTCACCAGTCAGGTTTAAGTCCTAGTCATTTTCTTGCAGTTGTTCGGTTTACAGTCAAGTCAATCCGAAGCTTTGTCAAGTTACTAATTGAGCAAATGAAAGATGCTGATTGGGATCTAGATGCTGCAGCCAATTCAATCGTAACAGATATAGTCTACTGGCGAGGTGATGATAAATGCTTTGCATTTGAAAGCTTTGTTTGCAGGGAAATGTTTAATGCTTTTCATTTACCAAGCTTTTCCCTTCCCAGCGAGTCTTTACCAGAAAACAAGAACCAGCAACTGCTCTTTTTCAGGAGATTCACAGAATTGAAATCTGTGAAAGCAAAGGAATACCTTGCTGAGAGGCCTAAATCGACATTTGCAAAATTCTGTCAATCTAAGTACTTACAAGTTGTTCATCCTCAAATGGAATTATCTTTCTTTGGCAATTTAAGGCAAAGAAACCTTCTGCAATCTGGTAAGTTTCCTGATACAACTTTCTTCAACTCATTTGCTGAAATGGCAAAGCGGGTTTGGCTATTACACTGCTTGGCCTTTTCGTTCGAGCCGGAGGCATCGATCTTTCAAGTTCGGAAAGGTTGTCGATTTTCTGAAGTTTATATGGAATGTGTAGCTGAAGATGCATTGGTTTTGTCGGATAATGCACCAGAATCCGATCCACCAGTTGCTTTCACCGTTGTTCCTGGCTTCAGGATTGGTAAAACTATTATACAGTGCCAAGTCTACCTCTGTCAAAGTCAAAGCAAGGTAAACCGTTGATCTGTAATCTGATGGACCACAGCGCCTGCAGCGGGGACTATAATGCTCATGATTTAAAGTTCGGGTAGTTAATGTAAATGAGTGTTTCTTGTGGGGACTATGATTGTAAGGTAAACCGTTGACATTTTAATCCAACGGCTAGGATGCTTGATCTAAGAAAATGGACCCACATCAGATAAGGAATTGCATGCCATGATCATGACTTTTTGTTTTAAAAGTTTTTGTTTAAGTGAAAAAAAAAAAAAAGGTTAATGGTGATGGAAAATATGTTGTGGGGTTGAATCTTGTGGCCATTTTGAAAAGGAAATGTGCATGGACCAATGTGTTAATAATATATTGGGATGAAGGTAGCTTTTGAATGTATATTTATTTTTATTTTTAATTCTATTTTTAATTATGGAAGACATCTTCCTAATTTTGTTAATGTTAGGCGAATGACACAAGAATTTGTTTAGTGGACGTTGCCTCGTTTCCCTATGACTTTTTATGTACATAGTGGGAGAATTTTATATTTCTAGTTGCACAATTTGTTTACAGCTTTGGATGCTTTGCCAGAATGGTATCCAGCTTTCAGGATTACAAACATGCAAAAATGTTGGAATTTTCAATTGAAATAGAAAATTGTTAGAATTGAAATAATAAAAGGTTATTTATTATGTTATGATTCTGAATGAATGTTTAGTACCAGTTCAAAAAAAAAAAAAAAAAAAAAAAAAAGAATGTTTAATACTAATCAGATAAGAGTATTGTATCACAGCTTAGATTGAAAAAGCTGCTTCTTTTCATGCATTTTTTTGAAAGATTGAATTTTTTATTTTGTGAAAGTCATCCGTTAAATTTAAAAATTAAATCAATTTGAGATTTAAAAGGGCAAATTAGATTTTTAGAATCAAAATCGAATCGAATTAGTTCATAAAATTAGTTTGATTTTAAACTTAATTGAATGAATTCTATAAAATTGAGCTGAATTATTTTGGAACTTCAGTTTGAACTTCATTAAACCAAGAATTGAACTTATTATGACCGAGCTGACCAAAAAGTATTCATTGGTCATTTTGCTCGACCCTATTTAATTGTGTCTTGTTGAACACAAACATGCTTATTTCTTAAACTTCATTTTTTGTGGATGGACAATGTTTGAATTTGGCCTAATGATAAATTTATTTTTAAATTTTGGCAGTGGATTTATAATGACCTTACACTTTTCTATTTCAATAATAATTATGTATTTCGCTAAAATAAAATATCTTTATAGAGTTCAATCATAATTTTACACTTTTATATATTATTTTAGCGAGACGTGTAATTATTATTAAAATATAAAAATATAAAACTAAAATAATTTCGCTGTAAAATTCAGGGGATTATAAAGTTAATCTCCAGGGCTAGCTCAGCTGTTACAATGGAAAGGAAATGATGACAAATTTCCTTCGATCCAAATATGTTCGTCGACATCAGCAAGGAGGGATATTGTTTGAATTGTAATTTTAAAAATTAATTATTACGTGCAATAACCAACTTTATCAACAGCTAATAATGTAACGTTCTCTTATCGTAATTGTCTTTTTTTTAAAGAAAAAGAAGATTATCGTAAAGAACAACAAATACGTTTTTTGAAGAACTGCAGAGACTTTATAGGACTTCGTACCAAAAGACAGGAAATTTTGGTTTTGTCAAAAAATTACAAAAGGGCAACACTCATGCTGTGCGTACTTGTGGGTCCCACACAAGATGCCTACGTTCATAAAATTATTCAATGTGGTCGGTCATGTGATTACAAAACAGGGAAACACGTCAGACAGTTTCCGATTATGGGATTGTTTGATTTTGATGAGTTTCCGATTCCGATACATGCATTATTACATATAGAAATGGATGGATGGTAGAAAATGAACGGTTGAGGCATTAATACTAGGGAGCATTAAAAATCTAGGGAACACGTCCAATCTCACTTATTAATTTGCTGTGGTCCATTCAATCTTCCTTGCCATTACATACAAAATCCGACTAACACTATGGATAATTATATATTCTGTCCTTTTTAAAATATAAATAATTTAAAATTTCGGTAAATTATGGAATTAATAAATAATTAATTTTTTAAATTATAATAAAATAGAAAGTAATTTAATCAAATTATTTTTTATTTTAAAATAAAAAATAATTTGTAAAAGTATTTATTATATCTAATGTAAATAATGATAATATTGACAAAATATCATTTATTACTCATTGAAATAGTCAAAATGACTTATATTTTGAGACAAAAATATCATACAAAAATGACATACTATATGTCTATTTTTAAAGCTCCTCCTTCATATGTTATGAAAGAAATAGAGTCTATTAAAAATGTTTTTTTTTTTTTTTTTTTTTTTTGAGAAAAGGTATGGAAAATGAACGTCCATCGAACTAGGTAGCTCTAAATACAACTTGTAGTAGTAAAATAAGGGTGGATTGGGGTACCAGATTTTAAGATAAAAAAAAAATAAAGCCTTCATAGAAAAATGGCGGTGGAGTTTTAAGTCAGAATTTGGATTTCTTTAGCATCACATTTTTATCTCAAAATATGGAGAGGATGCAATGGTAAGAATTGGTATTCGTAGAGAATTATGGAAAAGGTTTTCTCATTGTTGGAGAGACATTGTGGCTATTAGAGAGTCTCCTTTCTTAGATGATTTTTTTCAAAAGTGGGTTTCATTGGATTCTAGGAGATGGAAAACAGATTAGTTTCTAGTTGGATCTTTGACTATTTGAAGTAAATTGAAGACACTATTTACAAGACTGTTTGGCTTAGTAGAAAATAAAAGAGCAAGGGTAAATAATTATAGCTTCTTTTGAATGGAAAATGGCATTGGGAATTATAGTGGAGGAGACAACCAAGAAGTTTGAGGAGGAATCAAGGAAACTGCTCAAATAAAAACTTGATGAAGTGTCAGTTCTTCCTGAATTTGAGGATCAAGCGGTATGAAAATTCAGCAGAAGATGTACATTTTTTTATTAAAAATTTATATAGCTTATTACAAGAAAAGGAACTTGGAGCTACTGTAGTTCAATTTAATTTTAAACATCTTTGGTCATCTTTAATATCTCCTAAAGTAGCTTGCTTTGTTTGGAGAGCTTATTTAAATAAAATTCTTACTAGAATAAACCTGGTTAGATGATGTATTATTTATGGAATGGATGAATGTATTTATCCTTTTTGTGAAAGTAATGTTGAAAATATAGATCATGTATTGTTAACTTGCTCTTTTGTTACAAAGATATGGGATGGTCTTTTGAATTGGTGGTGTGTTGTAACTGCTCTTCCAAAAAGGATGGTAGATTTGGATTGACAATGGAGTGAAATTATCCAATTTAATTAAAAGGCTTTCATAAAGCTTGGAATGTGATGTTTTACATAGCTTTATGGACGATTTGATTGATAGGTAATAGATTGATTTTTTCAAATGAGAGACAACCACTTCATCATATTATTAACATAATAAAATTCAGAACTTTCAAGTTGATCAAAGCAAACTATCCCTCTTTATTTCTTAGTCTCAGCGATTGGTGTTTGTTCCCTTTATTAGCTTGTAACAACAAATTGAATTTTAGTACAAGGAATGCTTGTAGAATTGGGCATGTGACTTGGGAAAATCCTCCAACTAGCTTCGTTAAACTCAATATTGATGGTGCAACAAGAGGTAAACCGGGCACTGCTGTTGTAGGGATAGTCTTGAGAAAGTCTCAATGGATGGTACTTTGCATCTTTTTTAAGTCTGTTAACATTTTAGATTTTAATGAAATCGAATTATTAGCCATTTTTAATTTAGTTCAGATTGTTTGGGACTAAGATTACAAATTAAAAAGTTCAGTGATCGAGTCAGATTCAAAAAATATTTTATTCTTCAAAAGCAGAAATACCTATGTAAGCAGTGAAAAAGTTTTAATAAGTTTGATTCAACCATCTCTCGGTTGAGCCATATTGAGTTTAGACATGTTAGTAGAAATAAATATTATTTGCAGATTGTCTGGCAAAAAAAAGGTGTTGAGGCTAAGGTACATTTTTTTGGCTTAGCTATAATAAATAAGAGTTGTATTATTTTGATATTTGCATATTTTCTTTTTTTTTTTTTTTTTTTTGAGCTTATCTTTTATTATCTAAGAGGAGATATCTACATCTGTTTTATATTGTTGTATGAAATTTTTGGTAGCTAAGTTTTTTCACTTATTAAACTCAAGTTGTAGTTTTGAGTATATAGGGGAGTTCTACTGGCTCAGGTTTAATATCTTAGATTTGATAAGTTTTTTCTAATTTTTATTATTTAATAAAATAAAATACCGATTGTTATAAAAAATATGTTTGCTAGCGTGTTTGCTAATATGATATGTCATATCATGAGTTTATATTTTGTATATATTTGAGTTTTATTTTCTATTTTATATCAAATAATAAATATTATAATATATTTTTTAATAAATAATAATAAATTACATTTATTTTTTGTAGAATAAGTTATTTACAGGAAATAACTACAACTAATCAAATTAAAAATTTATTCAAAGTTATAATTTAACAAATTACATTCTTACCATATTTAATATGTATCTTATATAGTACAATATAGCCAATAAAATTAAAAATTATTTTTATTTTTTCAAACAATAAAATTAAAATTTTTAATGATATTTTTATCAATCCATAAATTTAATAGCGATATTTTTTACAACAGCGATATATATATATATATATAATTAATAATAATTGTGGGAATTTGTTTTGTGACCGCCAAGAATGCATTCCATACGATACAATAATGTCTTTATCACAAATGTTGCAATTGTCCGTTCCAAAAAAAAAAAAAAAAAATGTTGCAATTGGGAACACATATACCAATATTTCATCTAATTCGATTAATTGTGTGACAACCAAGTGACTTGTTAGCGGTGGTGGGTTTAAGAAAACGAACTGTACCAAAGCTTCAACGTCCAACTAAGGGCCCATCAATTTTAAGTCTTCGTCCAACTTTGAAAAAAAAGGCAATTTGATTTTCCATATTTTGGGTCAAGATATTAGAAAGTTACATTATCAACTTTAATATCCACGGAAATTGACTCACCACCCAATCAAAAATTAACTTGACTTTCAAAATTTATAAACTAATATCACTGTCAATTAAATTAAAATAAATTTATAAAAAGTATTGAGACAAATTACCATTTTTTAAATTAGAATTATTGGTCAATCTTCAATATAATTTTTATATATCTCATTTGATGTGACATTTTCCATTAATAGGAGTGCTTGCAGTTGTTTCCATGACTGTGATATTATAATTCGAGACGTTTAGGCTGCATTCTGCAGTAACTTTCTAAATTTTAAAATTATTTAAAAAATTATTCGGTAATATAGTATTTGCATTAACTTTTAGAAATTATGGTAGCGTTTTGTGAAAAGTTAAATCATATAATATTTAGCTTTTAGCGTTTCATAAAAGGCTGCTCAAACAGCTAACAGCTACACGTTACTAAAACAACTAATAGCTATCAAAACAACAAAATTTATCAAACAGACCCTTAATATAACAAGTTAAAAAGCTTAGTAAAAAGCATGCGAATTATTTGCGCGTTGCTGCAAAGATATTATTCTATCATTTTTAACTTATCCTTAATTTCTCAAGGAATAACATTCAATTTGCCTCTTAAATTTGGGCACAACATGCAATTTACCGAAAAATTAACTTTTTGTATAAATTACCTCTTAAACTTGTATGAAAAGTACAAACTGCCCAATTTTTATCCTAAAAACCAAATTATTTGATACAAATCAAATATGTTTAAAAAAAATTAAGTATTTGATCTAAATCAAATATAATTAAAAAAATAATCAAACAAAAAATAATGAATATTTTTCTAACCAAATATTTCAATATAATCAAATCCTTTTCTAATTCTATAATTTTTTTTTTCAAATAAAGTATTTGTTCAATTATTTTTAAATCAAATCCTCTAAATTTTTATATTTATTATTATATTTTTAAATAATTTTTATTTTCTAGTTTTAAATTTTAAGTAATTTTTTTATTAGTTAAAACTATAAAAGAAAAGTTTTTCATAAAAATTTGAGCATTTTGTTCTTCTTTTGGTGCAAGTTTAAGGGTTAATTTGTATAAAAAATTAAACTTTTGGACAAATTATATGTTGTGCCTAAATTTAGGGAGTAGATTGAGCCTTAATCCATATCTAAATATATGAAAATTTTACCTTCAAAAAAAGAAAAATATCAAAGTTTAAGCATTTAATTATATATAAATATCATATGTGATTAATTAAGAACATCAATTTTTATCCCTTTTAATAAAATTTAAGTCAAACCTTTATCATTTAATTCGATTTAAAGATAATTAATACTAATAAGTATAAAAAAATAAATAATGAAAAATGTTTTTGGAAACATTATTACTTTATAGTGTTATTCGTTTAACTAAATTATTTAACTATCGTGTTTAATCACTTAACTAAATTTATTTTTTAGATTTTTCTTTATACATAGAATAAATATAAGTTAAAAATTAATAAATAAGTACAATAAAAAGTATATATATATATATATACACTTAAATAAAAAATAATAATTTTATGAGATACTCTTTTGAATTAAAATTGACATGTTATCCTTAAAGCATCTTAATTAAAGTTGTAGTAATTTTTCCGAACCAAAATAATATCGACTTCCGGACTGATGGTACTATTTACACACTGGTAAACTTACTCTTTCAGACACAGAAAAATGGGGCGTTACAAAAGTATTTCGCTATAAATTAAATATAAAAATATTTCAAATAAAAGTAAGAAAATTAAATTTTAATTTATTTATATAAACAATTTACGAATAAAAACTCATATCATATTTAAAGAAGGCATTGATTTTTTTTTTTTTTAAAAAGTTCTAAAACTATAGTTATAATTATATTGAACCATTAAAAATTCATAGATCATCTTCTTATTTGTCAAAGAAAAAATTGATTCTAAAAATTATTGTTTTATATATTTGTTTATAATATAATTTGCAATGAAAATAGATATAAGGTAATTGAAAATTAAAAAAAAAAAAAAAAAAAGAAACTTCTTAAAACTTGTTTGTTCAACCTAATGAAGTGCCAGAGTTTGATCTACGTAGCAGCTACATACCGCAGCTAAGAACAATAGAACAAATGCAAGGACAACAAAGTAGGTCAATAGAATCAAAAAACAAGAAACTCAAGAATAGTAGAGAAAGACACAAAAGAATTCCAAGAAAGTTGCAAAAATGAAATCTAAATATTTCTGAACCAAGAAACTTATTTATAGATGTCCCACGTATACTCTCGTTGGTTTGCGTGTTTGATATTCTGAGACAGTTACGAATGACAGTAAAACAAACGAATCATTATTTTAGCAATTAATTGGTCAAGTGGCATTATAATAATCTGGGCAGAAATATACATATGAACATAAAAATATAAATCCAGTAAAACAAAAGCTAATGCAAATTCTAATTAACACAAACAATATAGAACGAAAAGAAAGTTAAAATGCTTACTGACAGAGGACGATCTCATCAGCTTCCTGAAGATCTCTCCACGTAACTGAATAGGGGAATATTGGCGAGTTCCTAGGGAGAATGCCTAGATTCCTCGCTAACATAGTCGCATACTTTTCTCTAACTTCCAACATGTATATAAAGAGATAAGTTATCAATGAAAAGAGCTTATGATACTTCGCAATACATCAGTACAAAATCACTAAGAATTTCTCATTCAGATTAGTATCATATTCTATTGTTATCAAATTGGTGCAGTGAGTGTGGATCGAGCAACACTGTAATTCTCACTAGGATTTTTCGGTCACGTAGTTCACCCTTGATTGGCAGCAAGCATTACACGGTATCATAATGGAGAAGACACCCGCAACAACTGCAGGGAATGCTGAAGGGACAGGTACTTCAGCTGATAAGCTAATTCCCACACCCCTAGATGTCTCTGCGCTAGACCCACAAGCAGCCGCACTGCTCATCTAAGCGTAGAATGATTTCGTGGCTGTCTTGTAGAGGATAATGGCCAGACCAACGACCCATTTTCTCTTGAGAGCCGACGCCACACCAATATAGTGGCAGAAGGAGAGAATACCACCAACAGGACAATGAGAGAGATCAGGGAAGAAGAAGATTCCTCTTGGCACACATAAACCCAAAACAAGGCCCAGTCCCATGGACAGTCAGTCTCGTTGCTTGGGAATGCAGGGCACAACAACGAGGACAAATTTCGAGCAAAGACCTTGCAAATTTTGAAAGACTTCCAAAGGGCGGGGGATGATACTGATTTCGGCCTAAGAAATGACTCACCCTTAACACCAGAGATCATGTCAGTACCTTTTCGCCACAAGTTCAAGATGCTAAGCTTCGAGATGTATGACGAAACCTCTGATCCAAGAAGTCACCTGGCAAACTTTCACACGGTAATGCATATACAGATAAAGACGGATGCCCTCCTATGCCGGCAATCCCCATAACATTGAAAGGACCAGCTCAGGAATGGTTTCAAATGCTCAGGACTAGGTCCATAAGCAACTTCACTTAACTAGCAGCTGCATTCAAAGCTCGGTAAATCACGTGCATACCAAGTAAGAAGATATCCTCCAACTTGATAGATCTGAAGAGAGCAGATGGTGAATCACTCCTGGAATACATCCCCAAGTTTCAAAAACTAGCTATGCAAATAGAGGACCTCAACGCCGGAGTGCCTATCAGTGCAATGATCAAAAACAGTAAGTATAATAAACTCTTCGATTCATTGAACATTGATAGACTATTCTCTTTTGCAGAGCTGATGGCCCGAGCCAATAACTTTGTCGATTTGATGAGGCCTAGAAAGCACAACAAACACTACACAAAGAAGGTGATCCCAAACGGAAGACCGATAAACCCCAAGGTCCCTCTCCTCCCCAGGTCCTTAGATCCTATTGTAGCCGATCCAATCACTCAGTGCGCTCACCTTACATGCGCACCAGAAGTCCCATTGCAAAAGAAGTCAGCTTCACGCCCTTATCCAAAAGCCGAACAGATATCCTACAATAGATGAAAGATAACCAATAAGAGGTCCATTTTAATTATCTGAGGAAGTTGAGAGAAGAGTCAGTAGGGCACAGGGACAAGAGCAAATATTGTGCCTTTCACAAAGATGTGGGACACGATACTATGCAGTGTTGGCAACTAAAAAAGAGATAGAATGTTTAATACAACGAGGAATCCTAAAAAGATTCATCAGGAGAGAAGATGATATAGAGGAAAGAGAAGCAAACCCTTCTAAGATAACGAGCAAACAACTGGTAAGATCCTAACCTATTAGTGCAGTTAATACGATCTTTGGTGGCGCCACAGGAGGGGATAACACTACAGTAAGGAAAAGATATGCGAGGGAAATCTACTCCATCAGAGCAGATGTACCAACAAGGCACCTAGGCAAGCCGATCACCATCTCAGAAGAGGACATAGAGCAAATTCACTTTCCATATGCCAACGCTTTAGTAATAGAAGGAGTGATAGAAAATTACAAAGTCAGAAGGATCTTGGTAGACGATGACAATTCAGTGAATCTAATTACGTTGGAAGTGTTCAAAGCCTTGAAGCTAGACACCACCAAGCTAAAACCTGTATGAACACCTCTTGTTGGCTTAGCAGAAAGACAAGTATCGGTGGAAGGAAGCATGGAAATCACCATAGAGCTCGGAGATGGCGAGCACACTGAAGCCGAAAAAGCTGAATTTGTAGTAGTAGACATTCTATTCCCCTACAATGCTATCCTTGGTCGCCACTGCTATACACCCTCACTGCTTGTACGTTAATCAGGTATCTCATTATGAAATTTTATTCTAACTTTGATGATATTGTAATAGTTAGGGGAAACCAGAAGGTAGCTAGAGAAGAATACATGGTGGCCCTAAAGGGAGTGTAGCTTGCCCTTCCCCTCCAGTGGGCATCCAACCTCGATAAGGAGGAAGTTGACCTGGTTCAAGGCAAACCGCAAATGGCTAAGCCTTTTGACATTCCAAGGGACCATACCGAACTGAACCTCAAACCAGAAGGCTCATTATCTGACATCACCATCAAAGAGGATAAAACAATGAATGTGGAAGCCGATCTTCCAAGCGTAGCACTCGGCTCCATAGAAGTACTTAAGAAGAACAAGGGGAGCTTTACATGGACGGTAACAGATATCAAAGGAATTGACCCTGACACCATGAACCATAAGCTCACCATAGACCCAAGCACCAAACTAGTTAATCAAAAAAGAAGAAATCATGCCCCAATCAGACAGAAGGTAATTGTAGCTGAAAATTGACAAACTTATTATTGCGGGTTTTGTTAGAGAAGTGCACTACCTCGAGTGGCTTGCCAATGTGGTCCTTGTCCCAAAGTCGAATGAAAAATGGCACCTCTGTGTTGACTTCACAAATTTGATCAAAGCATGCCAAAAAGATCCTTACCCACTCCCTAACATCAACCAATTAGTGGACCTAACAGCTGGGTACGAAAGTACAACTTCATGGATGCAGCAGCGGGCTACTATTAAATTATGATGAACAAACTCGATAAAGAGAAAACAACCTTTATGACAGATTGAGGAGTCTACTGCTACGAAGTGATGCCATTCGGTCTTAAAAATGCAAGAGCCAGATACTAGCAACTAGTTAACACGATGTTCAAAGACCAGATTAGAAAAACAATGGAAGTGTATGTAGATGACATGATAGTAAAAAGCAAGAACGTTGAAGAACATGCAACAGACCTCGAAGCAGCATTCTAGGTATTATCCAAGTCCAATATGAAACTCAACCCAGATAAATCTATTTTCGGTGTAATTCTAGGAAAATTATTAGGATTCATGATCTCCTAAAAGGGAGTCGAAGCCAACCTAGAAAAAATAGCCATAATAAAGGCTATGAACCCCCCAAGGAACATCAACGAAGTTTAGCAGTTAAATGGGCGAATAACTGCACTCGAGAGGTTCATATCTTGCTTGGCCAAAAGATGCATGCCCTTCTATCAGACACTGATGAGCATGAAAAGCTTTCATTGGACTTCAGAGTGGCATGCATAATTGGATGAGTTGAAAGAGTTCCTCAGTTCTCCTCCACTTCTTAGTAGACCACAAAAAGGTGAGACACTATACTTGTATCTGTCAGTCATGGACACCATTGTAGCCTCAAAATTAATAAGTGAAGAAGCAGGAGAGCAAAATCCTATATACTATGTCAGCAAGGTGTTGCAAGGAGCCGAACCCAAATATCCACGAATCGAGAAGTTGGTCTTTGCCTTACTCACAGCCTTGGCAAGGTTAAGACAATACTTCCAAGCACACTCAGTAGTGGTCTAAACCAACTTCCTATTAAAAAAGATTCTACACCGGGCGGAGATTTTGGTCAAAATGGTTAAATTGTCCATTAGGTTGGGCGAGATTGACATACAATATGTGCCCCGCTCGGCCTTAAAAGCGTGAACCTTAGCCGACTTTATGGTAGAAATGACTGTGCTCGAGCTTCAAAATGCCAAGAACATTTACCTGCTCCAATGGAGAATGCACATAGATAGTGCATACAGTTTAGTGGGAGTGGGCGTATGAATTATCCTAGACGATCGAAACAGGATTCGGCTCAAGTATGCGGTACAATTGGCATTTCCTTGTACTAATAACATGGCTGAGTATGAAGCCCTAATTACCGGAATAAAAATAGCCATGGAGGTCCTAGTAGAGGCAATCATCATATTCTTTGACTCACAGCTAGTGGCAAATCAAGTGGTACAGAAATTCATAGCAAAAGAGCCATTAATGAGCAAATATTAGGCCTTGGCCAAGCAATTACTAGGCCAGCTAGAAAGAGAGGGAGCGACATGGGAAATCAAGCAAATCCTCAGATTTGAAAATCATAAGGCAAAGGCAGTGGCTAAGGCAGTGGCTAAGGCCGTAGCTAAAAATGAAGAGATGCTGGCAGGGGTTCTTACAGAGAAGTTGACCAGCCTAAGTATCAAAGGAGAAGAAATGTTTCCTATCGCAACCGAACCAAGATGGATGACGCCCATCATAAAACATTTGGAAACGGGCGAGTTAACCTTTGAGACAAGCGAGGCAATAAAAATTAGTAGACAAGTAACAAATTACTCCCTCGAAAGAGGCATATTATACAGAAGATCCAAATCCCATCCTTGGGATAAATGCTTAGACCCCGAAGAAGCAGATTATGCTACTAGGGAAATGCATGAAGGGCTGGCCAGCGCGCATGAAGGAGCAGAGGCCATTATAAGAAAAATACTCTTGCTCGTATACTACCAGCCCACTGTGAAGAGAGATGCTCGGATTCACATACAAAAATGCATCCCATGCTAAAAGCCAAGCAGGGTGCCAAGACAATCAACTGCTGATTTACAACCCATAGGAAGCCCATGGCCATTCGCCCAATAGGGAATAGATATCTTGGATCCTTTCCCAATAGCTATAGGATAAAGAAAATTCATAGTGGTGGCAGTCGATCATTTCTCTAAGTGGGTGGAAGCAGAAGCCCTAGCAACAATAACCCCAGCGCGTATCATAAAATTCTTTATAAGTAAAGTACTGTTCAGATACACAATTCCGAGCAGACTAGTCATAGACAGCAGCAAGCAATTCAATTGCTCGCCCTTTAAAGAATTTTTCTCGTCCTGGGGCATCAGGTTACACTTTACTTTGGTTGCTCATCCACAGACCAATAGTTTAACAGAAGTCATCAATCGAACTATCCTATAAGGAATCAAGAAAAGATTAGAAGAGGAGGGAACTAATTAGACCGAAGAGCCGAACAGCATCCTATAGTCTTATAGAAGCACTCCTAGAAGCTCTACAGACGAAACGCCATTCTCCTTGGTATATGGCATAAAAGCAGTCATACCCGTGGAGATCAGGATGCCAACTAGAAGGATCTAATCCTATGATGAAGATGTCAATGCTAAGGTTCTAAGGATCGAGCTAGACTTAGCTGAAGAAAGGAGGAATGAGGTTTCAATCAAAGCAGCCTCCAGGCAACAATAAATGCCTAAACATCATAACCAGAGAATCAGAAGAAGGACCTCAAAGTGAGAGATCAAGTATGGAGGAAGAGAGAAATAAAGACAGGGTCAGCAGGAGTTAGAAAATCAAAACCCAAACTGGGAAGGGCCCTATGAAATCACACAGAAGTGGGACTGAGCACATTCAAAATAAAACCGATCAATGGAGTCGAATTCCCATGGACTTGGAATGCGAATAACTTAAGACATTGTTTCATGTAAACATTGAGGTACTAGATAAAAGCCAGGTTTTTTTCACTTAGCCTTGAAAAATTTGTAGGAACATGGTGTACGGGGTGAGCTAGGGGGCTTAAGGTTAGAATGGTAAGGGATCTTACAAAGCTATGTTTTTTCCTCCGCTTTTATGAATAATAAGAATACAAATATTTTTAGGACTTACACGTCCTTCATGCCTAAGTAAGATAAAAGGGTCGAGCCCCCATCAACCCTACATAGACTCCGAAGAAAGTCCCTTAAGACAAAAAAATGCCTAAGTACAATAAAAGGATCGAGTCCCCATTTGAAACGACCCGAAAATTTAATTTCGTAGAATTTTCATTTAAAAACTAAATTTTTTATTTCAACCAATGAAATTATACCAGCTAGTATTTTATTATTGCTAAACTGGACCCGTAAACCAATTCGATTTTTCGAATACCAAGCGAAAAACTCGAAAACCAAGCAAATTGAGCCAAATCATTAAATTAGACCAAACCGGTTCGAATCGAACCAGAATGGTCTAGAAGCCCAGGATTTTTTTTCTTTCTTTTCCTTTTTTTTCTTTCTTTTTCTTTTTTTCTTTTTTTTCTTTTCCCTTCTTCTTCCTTGCGCCAGCGCGAGGCGCGCGACACCCCTCTCCCTCCCCTTTTTGCTTTTCTTTTTTTTCCGGTCACCTGAAGCCGCCGCCGTTCCCATCGCCTCCCGCCGCCGTTCCCATGCCGCTCTTTTTCTCTCTCACCTCTGTTGTTTCAGGCTAGCGCAGCAAATTAAGGAGCTGCGAGATGCGGTCTTAGGCGATCGGGACAGTCGACTCGCCGATTTTCTTTGCTATTTCCGGCGAAACCAGTCAAGGGCTGGCTGGTTACACCTTCTAACACCTTTGGCGACTCCATCGGCTACCGTTTTCCTCAACTCCGGCAGGGGGCAAATGTAGATAGCTGGAGCTGTTTCCGGTCATCCTAACCGGAAAGTTTATTTTTCCGACGCTAATTGTTTAACTAGGTAATTAATTTCTAATCATTTATAATATGTTTATAGATCCTTCAAATTTTATTTAAGGGGTATTATGAATTAAATAATATGGCTATAGGAACTTACATTTCTCGCTCCTGCCTGCGTTTTGCTCAGGAATTATATAAGCATAGCTACTTAGGAATTATTATTTGAGTTTCTTGATGAAGTTGAGTGGGTTATTATGGTTAACAGTTTTGGTCTAGGAATGAGAAATCTAGCTATTATCTATACATGTTAACTTAGAATTTTTAAGAGACATTGCTAGCTATAATATAATGTATAAATGTAGTATAATTCCTAAGTATAAGCATAGCATCAAATTTTACAACAATTATATTACTAATACTTGAGCTAAGGACAGTTAGTACTCGATAATATTATTCTTGCTAGATAAACAAATTGATCATGGATTTGCTTTAATTAAAATGGAAATGGTAGACGTATGCCAAATGGAGGAAAATGAAGCTTTAATTGAACTATAAACTGAAGTCTTACCTATATGAATCAATTATTTAGTTTACAGCAGGTTTTGGCGAAAGAAGTTAGAAACTTTAGATGGCAGCGACGATTTCAGCTTTTCCCTTGAGTTTTTACTTTGATATGAATTATATGTTGTTGTTAAGTTTAAATTTTGATGGGAAATGAGTTAGTTTGTTTACTGTATATAAGTTTAAGTCAAGTGGAAGCTATTTCTCTTGGTGGGCAGCAGCTATTTCAGGTAACGGGTGCCCTTTTAGATATACTAACGTAGAAATATACATATATATATATATTGAATTTTTATTTAGGTTAGCATTGATTTTTAGTGGCTAGTTTAGATTTTAACTTATCGACGCAAGTTTTATTTATAAAGTGTACATTTAATTGATAATTAGTTAGAGGACAATTAATAAAATCATTGGAACATGTTGGAGGTTATTATAATTTGTAGATTTATTTAGTGAATGTTGACATACTTGTACTGAAAGGAGGATGGGACTTAAATTGTTGATTGCCCGACGGATGGGCTATGTGCATTGATTGATATGTATATGATAATATTGTGATATTTGAGCAGGTAGATAGTCCAATTTTTAGGGGAGGTGCTGCCGAAATTTCGGTAGAACCTAGACTAGTTTTAATAAATAACATAATAAATAAGTTTATTTAGATAATTTCTATAATATGATGCAAAATAAATATAGTGCATTAATTACTTTATCATTATTCTTATTATGTAATTATGTATTTATTTTCATTATCATTGTTTATTATTATTATTATTATTATTATTATTATTATTAGTGTTTATTTTATCGTTATTGTTTATTGATAGTATTATTTATTTAATTATTTAATTGCATTTGAGAATGAATGTTTAATTGTGCCTTTCATTATGATGTTCAACTGATCAATATGTTTGCATTTAATTGCAATGTTTGATTAATTGTGTTGTGATATTGCCGTGCTTTGCTTGTGTGGAATTGGGATGAAGTGGGTCACCTTGGGTTTGTGAGGGCGGTTGGACCGTCGGCCGGGTAAATGGGAGATCGGCGCCCCCGTGTGTACCTATTGTTGTGATTTGGATGATATGGAAAACCACAGGTTGGCTTCTTTATTTGGGCGCACCTGATAATCTAGATTTGATCGCAGCCCGCAGGGTGGCCTCCTGTTGTGAGCGCCTGATGATCTAGATTTGATGGAGACGACCGGGTTGCCTCCTGTTGGTATGGAAAAGAAAAGAGAGAATGAAAAAAAAAAACAATGAGAGGGCTGGTCAAGTGAGGATTAGACCGGTCGGCCAGTATGGGGGATCGGCTCCCTGGTGCACACGTTATGAGAGGATGAGCCATGTGGGAGGACGGCTCATCGGGGGTTTCGGTGACGCCACAGACCAATTTCCACGTGATGTGATTATATGAAGATGTTTATGATTGTGAGTGCTGGTGATATGCCATTTGAGTGACTGGCTGCGTGAGCATATAACTAGTCGGATGACTAGATTGATATGTTTACACATTTGTGTGACTGCGTGTGTTGTGCAATAATTATTACTCCTTAGAAAACTCACTTGTCTTGTTTGAATTTTTCAGGAAGTAAGTTTCTCTTTAATAAGGTTTAAGCTATATTTCTTCGCCACAGGGCTATTAAGAAGTTTTCCTAGTTCCATAATTATTTTACTATGTAATTATATGTATAAAAAGCTATGTATACAAAATAGTTAGTGACTCCGCAGTTGTAGAATTTGTGTACAATTAGTCGTGTATTAACATAGACGATATAATTATGTGAGCCCATATTAAGATGTGATGTATTGTTAATTAGGGCCGAACTGTGGAATTTTGTAGAAGATAAATTTGAGCCGAGATGTAATAAAATCTTGAGATTTATTTATTTAGTAATATGGGCTGAATACTTGAAATTTATATTGGAATAGTAAATTTTAGTGTTTCAGGCTTACTACGGGCCTCGGGGGCCTTAAGCTTACCTGGGCCCTAGTGCCGGTCCGGCCCATGGAATCGGGTCGTGACAAAGTTGGTATCAGAGCGTAGGTTAGGGTTCTAGGACACAACTGCGGAGTATAGGAAATTTCCTTGTGTTGGGATCGGCCGTAACCAACATAAGGGAAGGAGCTTGGGAATTTCCTTCTTAGGGAGGGTGGACGCACTGAACCCTATGAAGGAAAAATCCATACCTGCTGTGTAAACCAATGGTCCATAGAAAGAAGTAATTGAGGATTTGAGTGAAAGTAGTGGACAATAGGATGAACCCATCGCAATACCTATAGGGGCTAGAGTTGATATCAACCCTTAGGCTAGGGAATAGAGCAATACTTGTTGGTAGTGGATTGGCCTGATCACCCAGTACACTACTTTTCATGTGAGCTCTATTCCTACAGTAAATAGGTTAGTGTGGAAAATAAATAGGTTTTTCATTTGTATGGTGGATTGTTGAACTTTGGGTGATTAGGAATTGGTATTTTAGTATTCAGCTCGGCTACTGAATTTCTTTAGCAATTATCCAAAAATATAAAATTTCTGTCATTTTATTTACTTGTTATTTGAATTTAAAATCCCATCTTGATTTTGAATTTAAATTGTATTATGATACATAATTTCAAAATGACTATTTATATATAAAAAAAAAATTATTTTTGAGAGTTGTCTATTTATATCACGGGGCTAGTAGAATAAGATAATGGGATGGTAATGATAATGATAACAATGATAAATGTAAGTAGATAGTTCATAGTCAAGACAAAAACACGAACGTTAGAAAGGTCGAGTAGACAATTTTGGAATAGGAGTTAAGTTGCTACTAAATTTGGAGTATAGGACTGTTAATGTGTAAAGAGAGAAAGATAACATTAAGAATGAACTTGAATAGTTTAAGGGTATAAGGAATAATATATGACGAGTTGTAATATATATGAGGAGTAAGTGGTAGATAAAAATGAGAGGAATTTATGAATCCCTTACTAGATTGGTTGAAAATTCTGAAGTCAAACATGAAGTTAAAGATTGGTGAGACAGGTGAGTTGAATTTGAATTTGATATAAGTTAGCAATAGATAGATGCTAAGTTAATAGTTCCACATATGGTACCTAATACTTGGTTAAATGAGACTAATTAAAATGTTGGCATTATGGTTTGAAATTGTAATCTAGGAGAATATGGACAAAAGAGTAAAGAAGTTAATAGCATATTTAAATCAGACTCTAAGGAGTTAATGAGATTGATTCGATGTGATATTTGGATGGTAAAGCGCCATTAATTTGGGACTTGATATTGTTTATAATGGAGGTATAAATTGAAACTCCATATAGAAATGGATAAATTATTTAGCTAGAGAATTTGGTAAAGGAAGTTGGATTATTGTGGTCTATCTATGATATACCTGAATGGAAATGTAGCATTAGGTCAAGAATTAGGAAAATTTATTAAAAACCTTAGTATTGATAAATATTAGGTTTAAGGTGAATGTTTTGGGCATGTAATAAATGGTAGTTTAAAATGTTGGTGATTAGGTAAGTCATCAGCAATGATGATTAGTAGTATGAAAGAAACCAAGAGGACAAAATAATTAATAAGAGTATCTAATATCCTTAGGATGAACTAATAGCAATATTGGTGGAATGAAAGTTATTAAAAATATAAGAGCTAGGAGAGATGAAAGGTGTTATTATGAAAGACCATTTGATGATAAGTTTCAGGGTAACTTGATAGATTAAGTATTAAAGAGAAACTGATGGTTAAACAGGAAAGATATTAAAAATCCTTGTAGAGGCATGATAACTGGGGGAATAGTTGCACCAGTCTATAGTAACAATATTATAGGGAAAATAGGACTTATATGGGTATGAACCAAGAGAGTGAGCTCAAGTCGCCCTGTGATACTAATAGACCATGAAAGTTACAAGACGATTTTTCTTAAAGTTTTGAATTAAAGAAATAGTTTTCGAACTTTGATTAAGCAAAAGATGTAGTAATAACATATGTAAACTAAATGAGTTAATCCTTATTATAAGTCAATCAAATTTCAATTATTTTTAGTTTTCGTAAGCTATGTATTTAATCCTTACCAATATATTTTGCTTCATAGAATATGTGTTTTGGTTAGATTGATGGAAAAGCCTTTTGACATTACCATTGTGTATTTTCAACTTTAGTGGAACATGGTTTTCATGGACAAATATGTAATAAAATTTAAATTTTCAAATAAAATTAAATAATCTTGAGAAAAATATGTATTATTATTATTATTATTATTATTATTATTATTATGCATGTTACTGCTAAACTCGGTTTTATTGAACGACTTTCTAAAGATTTCAGTAGCTGACTGATGATAGAAATTGGAGGTTATAGTAGTAGACTTAATTTTCCTGTGAGTTTTAATCAAGTGACAATAGATGTAATAGATGGTTGAACGAATACATTTTGAGTGTGATGGAACCTTGTTTGCTAGTTTAAGGGGTTTGAGTTATAATGAAACCTTTTATTCATTCATTCTTGGATGTCAATCAAATGATAATTTGTTTGTTAAATATTCTTACATGCTTTCTTTTCTAGTTGCATTCCTATCTCTTGCTCATTTCTAAAATTCGAGGACGAATTTTTATAAGGGGGGGAGATTGAAACGACCCGAAAATTTAATTTCGTAGAATTTTCATTTAAAAACTAAATTTTTTATTTCAACCAATGAAATTATACCAGCTAGTATTTTATTATTGCTAAACTGGACCCGTAAACCAATTCGATTTTTCGAATACCAAGCGAAAAACTCGAAAACCAAGCAAATTGAGCCAAATCATTAAATTAGACCAAACCGGTTCGAATCGAACCAGAATGGTCTAGAAGCCCAGGATTTTTTTTCTTTCTTTTCCTTTTTTTTCTTTCTTTTTCTTTTTTTCTTTTTTTTCTTTTCCCTTCTTCTTCCTTGCGCCAGCGCGAGGCGCGCAACACCCCTCTCCCTCCCCTTTTTGCTTTTCTTTTTTTTCCGGTCACCTGAAGCCGCCGCCGTTCCCATCGCCTCCCGCCGCCGTTCCCATGCCGCTCTTTTTCTCTCTCACCTTTGTTGTTTCAGGCTAGCGCAGCAAATTAAGGAGCTGCGAGATGCGGTCTTAGGCGATCGGGACAGTCGACTCGCCGATTTTCTTTGCTATTTCCGGCGAAACCAGTCAAGGGCTGGCTGGTTACACCTTCTAACACCTTTGGCGACTCCATCGGCTACCGTTTTCCTCAACTCCGGCAGGGGGCAAATGTAGATAGCTGGAGCTGTTTCCGGTCATCCTAACCGGAAAGTTTATTTTTCCGACGCTAATTGTTTAACTAGGTAATTAATTTCTAATCATTTATAATATGTTTATAGATCCTTCAAATTTTATTTAAGGGGTATTATGAATTAAATAATATGGCTATAGGAACTTACATTTCTCGCTCCTGCCTGCGTTTTGCTCAGGAATTATATAAGCATAGCTACTTAGGAATTATTATTTGAGTTTCTTGATGAAGTTGAGTGGGTTATTATGGTTAACAGTTTTGGTCTAGGAATGAGAAATCTAGCTATTATCTATACATGTTAACTTAGAATTTTTAAGAGACATTGCTAGCTATAATATAATGTATAAATGTAGTATAATTCCTAAGTATAAGCATAGCATCAAATTTTACAACAATTATATTACTAATACTTGAGCTAAGGACAGTTAGTACTCGATAATATTATTCTTGCTAGATAAACAAATTGATCATGGATTTGCTTTAATTAAAATGGAAATGGTAGACGTATGCCAAATGGAGGAAAATGAAGCTTTAATTGAACTATAAACTGAAGTCTTACCTATATGAATCAATTATTTAGTTTACAGCAGGTTTTGGCGAAAGAAGTTAGAAACTTTAGATGGCAGCGACGATTTCAGCTTTTCCCTTGAGTTTTTACTTTGATATGAATTATATGTTGTTGTTAAGTTTAAATTTTGATGGGAAATGAGTTAGTTTGTTTACTGTATATAAGTTTAAGTCAAGTGGAAGCTATTTCTCTTGGTGGGCAGCAGCTATTTCAGGTAACGGGTGCCCTTTTAGATATACTAACGTAGAAATATACATATATATATATATTGAATTTTTATTTAGGTTAGCATTGATTTTTAGTGGCTAGTTTAGATTTTAACTTATCGACGCAAGTTTTATTTATAAAGTGTACATTTAATTGATAATTAGTTAGAGGACAATTAATAAAATCATTGGAACATGTTGGAGGTTATTATAATTTGTAGATTTATTTAGTGAATGTTGACATACTTGTACTGAAAGGAGGATGGGACTTAAATTGTTGATTGCCCGACGGATGGGCTATGTGCATTGATTGATATGTATATGATAATATTGTGATATTTGAGCAGGTAGATAGTCCAATTTTTAGGGGAGGTGCTGCCGAAATTTCGGTAGAACCTAGACTAGTTTTAATAAATAACATAATAAATAAGTTTATTTAGATAATTTCTATAATATGATGCAAAATAAATATAGTGCATTAATTACTTTATCATTATTCTTATTATGTAATTATGTATTTATTTTCATTATCATTGTTTATTATTATTATTATTATTATTATTATTATTATTAGTGTTTATTTTATCGTTATTGTTTATTGATAGTATTATTTATTTAATTATTTAATTGCATTTGAGAATGAATGTTTAATTGTGCCTTTCATTATGATGTTCAACTGATCAATATGTTTGCATTTAATTGCAATGTTTGATTAATTGTGTTGTGATATTGCCGTGCTTTGCTTGTGTGGAATTGGGATGAAGTGGGTCACCTTGGGTTTGTGAGGGCGGTTGGACCGTCGGCCGGGTAAATGGGAGATCGGCGCCCCCGTGTGTACCTATTGTTGTGATTTGGATGATATGGAAAACCACAGGTTGGCTTCTTTATTTGGGCGCACCTGATAATCTAGATTTGATCGCAGCCCGCAGGGTGGCCTCCTGTTGTGAGCGCCTGATGATCTAGATTTGATGGAGACGACCGGGTTGCCTCCTGTTGGTATGGAAAAGAAAAGAGAGAATGAAAAAAAAAAAACAATGAGAGGGCTGGTCAAGTGAGGATTAGACCGGTCGGCCAGTATGGGGGATCGGCTCCCTGGTGCACACGTTATGAGAGGATGAGCCATGTGGGAGGACGGCTCATCGGGGGTTTCGGTGACGCCACAGACCAATTTCCACGTGATGTGATTATATGAAGATGTTTATGATTGTGAGTGCTGGTGATATGCCATTTGAGTGACTGGCTGCGTGAGCATATAACTAGTCGGATGACTAGATTGATATGTTTACACATTTGTGTGACTGCGTGTGTTGTGCAATAATTATTACTCCTTAGAAAACTCACTTGTCTTGTTTGAATTTTTCAGGAAGTAAGTTTCTCTTTAATACGGTTTAAGCTATATTTCTTCGCCACAGGGCTATTAAGAAGTTTTCCTAGTTCCATAATTATTTTACTATGTAATTATATGTATAAAAAGCTATGTATACAAAATAGTTAGTGACTCCGCAGTTGTAGAATTTGTGTACAATTAGTCGTGTATTAACATAGACGATATAATTATGTGAGCCCATATTAAGATGTGATGTATTGTTAATTAGGGCCGAACTGTGGAATTTTGTAGAAGATAAATTTGAGCCGAGATGTAATAAAATCTTGAGATTTATTTATTTAGTAATATGGGCTGAATACTTGAAATTTATATTGGAATAGTAAATTTTAGTGTTTCAGGCTTACTACGGGCCTCGGGGGCCTTAAGCTTACCTGGGCCCTAGTGCCGGTCCGGCCCATGGAATCGGGTCGTGACACCATTATCCCCCACAAAATTTAAAAGATTCCATACGAAACCTCCGGCAACCGACACCATATAAATCTCATGTAAATCAAAATAAGGTCTCATAAAGTGAAAGGCGCCCTAAGAAGGAAATACTCAAACCATTCACGCAGAAATCAAGGATGTAAAAGAAAATTACATTAGCAAAGAAAGAAAGTGCAAAAATAAACAAAGTGTTCATTTACAAGAAAAAAACGGTTACAAAGAACCTATTCTATAATAGGGGGTCTTCAGGCAGCCCAATGGATTCCTAATAGAGGACCATCTCATCAGCTTCCCGAATATCTCTCCACGTAACTGAATAGAGGAATATTAGGCGAGTTCCTAGGGATAATGCCCAGATTCCTTGCTATCATAGTCGCATACTTTTCTCTAACTTCCAACATATATATAAAGAGATAAGTTATCTATGAAAAGGGATAATGACACTTTGCAATACATTAATACAAAATCACTAAGAATTTCTCACTCAGATTAGTGTCATATTCTATTGTTATCACTTACCATGCCAGATGTGATGTCCTCATGCATTATATCAATATGATATGCTAACTTTATAGCCAAAATAAACTATAGTTGATTGGTTGATTAACTATATAATTCACATATAACTCCCCATATGCTGACTTTTGGAAAACTAGATAATGTTAAGCAGGGTGAAGTCAAATAGTAGTTGGCTAAAAGATTTTATGGAGATATTGGATTATATATGGTCCAGGAAATGCATCTCTTATTCAGAAATATCACACTTGGTTTGCTTAGATGAAAGGTTTTCCAATTGCTGCTTCCTTTTCCCTTAATATAATGTACTGCATGTTATATCCAATATTTGAACAAGAGACCATATGACCTCTTTGCCCGTTGGATTGAAATTAACAAAACCTCAAAGTGTTAATGTCGTTCCCCACTCCTTAATCAAATATCTTGCAATATGCATATAAAAGTAATTAATTTTCTCTCTCTTAAATGGGGTCCATTATTAAACTCGATTGAACACTTTGAAGATTCAAGAAATGAATAAGCGTAATCTACTAAAATTATCACACATGAGGAGGACAACAAGCCAAGAACTTATAAGCATTCCAAGAATCTAGTTAACTTGAATCTAACTGGGAATCAATGAATATGACAAATATTAACGATATGTAGTAAAGAGAATTAAATATAAGCAATCAAAGAAACTAATTAACTCGAATTGTAAGAAACATAAAGAAAAATTCTTCAACAGCCAAATAAAACTAAACATATAAAATCTTTAAACAGAAAATCTAGCTAATTCGGTAAAAGATTTAGAAATGGGGTTTCATGCAAAACAAAAGAAAAATGAATTCGGTTTCTCTCATTTCAAATTCATTGTGAAAAGAAGAAAAAACAATAATCTCTACCCTAGAATGTTATTTTTAAGTTTCTTATAGGAAAAAAAAAATACAAATTAAAAAGAGAACTAAAAGCAAGTAGAAAGGAAAATTACCTGGAAGAGGAAGTACGATGTAGAAGCCGTAAATATAAAAGAAGAAAATGAAGTTGGCAAGAATTTTTTTGTGAATGAACGACACTAAGGAAAAGGGTAAAATAGGAATAGTATAAGAAGGAGTTGGTTACACTAGTATAACACTGTTCTATGAACAGTGAATTTGGTTTTCATTTTTTAGTATATACGAGCACATAACCCCGGTGCGATGTGTCGATTAATTATAAATGTAATTTTATAAGTTGTGTCATGATATAATAGAATTTGGCATTTGATAATAAGAGTTTGTGTATGATACTTCATATTTATTGATTTCATACATAATAATTTTACTTATAGACAACACTATAAATATTATATTGACATTATCATGTACATGTAATTATATAATAAACCATAATAGTATCTATGTAGTTTGATAATGCTATGTGTCAAAATATTTGTTATCACACAAATACATATATTTATCAACCAAATAAGGTTGAAAATTCATATATGTTCGTTTTTGTCTTAGTTGGCACAACTTTCATATAAATTTTTCAACAATACAATTTATTGTCAACCTATAATAATTTTAAAATATTTTTAAAAATAAAAATAACAATTAATAAAATTATTAATGAAATTAAGTTGATCTTTAATTTATTGTTTAATAATCACCAAAGATAATTTATATTCATAATTAATTGAAAAATAAATACATGAACAATAAAAAAACTTTAGTTTTTTTTACATTTATATTAAGTAAAATTTAATATTTTATCCATTTATAAAGTTTTTTAATGTGAATATATGCAAAATAAGAGTTTTTCAATATCAATCTATTACATATTAATATTTCTCAAATGAAAATCAGCAATTTATATAAATAAAATTAAAATTAATTTTTATTTATTTATTTATTTTTGAAATTTTAATTTGAGTCAATTAAGACAAAAAAAAAGTCAAAAAATATAAATTTATATAGATATTATTCTTGAGTTTAAATATGATATCAAATATTATTATTTTATTGATTAGACTAATAAAATAATAAATAAACATTATTTTAAATCTATTATTAGTAGAGTTTTATATAAATTTATAATATTAATCTTTAATTTGTTTGAAAAAATTATTATCGATATTTAATAATTAATATTTGATAGATAATTGTTTATTATAAATGCAATATTTAATATTAACAGTAATATGTATATATGTAAATTACCAAAATTTTCATATTCTAATGATTTCTACGCTGATGGGAGAAAATATATAGCATTTATTGATTAATTGGATTAAAAAAATGAAAAAGTATGAAAAACAAATCAAATTAATAGAAAAAGTTAGTCATTAATAATTTTTTGTATATAACTCAATGGTACATCAATTTTATATATTATAAAATTAACTATTCAAATTATTTATAATTATGTTTTTTAAAAAATACAATGAAAAACTGATATTAAGTTTTGCTTATATAAATTTTAAAAAATAATTTATAAAATTTTAAATGAATAATTATTTAAGTTACGGCAAGAATGCAATTAATGAATAATAAAAGAGTTAAGTGAAAAAATAATATTGGGCAGAAATCTAATTAAATAATTATAAAAGGATGAAGTGGGTAAAATGCTATTATGGCAAGAATGTAATTAGAGAATAATAAAAAGGATTAAAAAAATATTATAGGATAAAAATATAATTAATGAAAAATAAAAGGGTAAAGTGGGAACAATGATTTTTCCCCCCTTAGATAATAATAATAACATATATAATAATATTTGAAAATTTTAATTCCATACTTTTTCGGTTTTATCCCTATCACATTATTTCATTCTTCTATTTATTTTTTTGTTAATTGCTAGTGAAATATTGATATTATTCCTAATGAATCTAAGTACTAATTACATTACAAAAGTGTCTAAAACAGTATATTACTATTTATTTTCTCAATTGTTTTCAAATATACTAGTCAGTATTTCTTATTTTTAAAATTTAATTATATACTCAATTAATTTTATTTTTGTTATACTATTTAATAATTCTGAGTTCTGACAAATAAGGAATCTTACAAAAGTATTAAATGGTATAAGGAACATCAAACTGAAAAACTATATATATATATATATATATATAATATTTGGAAGAGAAAAACTATATAATTACTAGTAAATTCTAATAAAAAAAAAGATTCCAATTAATGTATTTAAGAATAACTAGAGAACTACATAGTAATAGATTCTATATTTTATGAGTAAAATAGCATCACATTGAATGAGATGATAACTTTGTATTGTATTAAATTTTTTTTAGTATATAATTAGAAGAAGGTTGAACTCTCTCGAGCCACGAAGGGTAAATATTTTTTGTCCTTCAAGTAAAGTATGCTTTTTAAGAATTTAATTTGTGTTATCACCTTTACAGGAATTGAGGTTGTTTACCACTCAAACCAACGTATTTTATTAGTATTATATTGTTTAAATTTGTTATATTAAAATTTTTTTCTTTGTTTTAGACATTTATTTACTTATAATGGGTTGAACAAGCTTTTTATTGGTAGTATTATGTTTATCATTTTACGAAGTGGAAATGTTCTAATGCTTGGTGAGAGTTTCTATATGGAGGAATGATATTGTACATAGAAGACTAAGTGGAGAAGAGATGAGGCAATTATTGAATATGAGGTGAAATATGATTGCTTAACCTTAAATTAGGGCAGTAATCACTGCATTGATCGCGGCATTATCCACACTTTCTTTTGTCTTCAACCTCTCAATAGCAAAAAGGTGGGTTCGCAGTCTATTTGTGACGTAGGTTTATTTCGGATGTAGTATAGAAAATAAGGAATCAATTCAACCATTTTTGACATATTAAACTAATTAAAATTATAAAATTTTGACATATTTTTCTGTTTAATAATAATAATAATAATAATATTTTATCTCCCTGTTACACATTACTATCTACTTTACATACTAAAATTTTATTTATATTCAATTAACTTTTTATTTCATTATTTTAGAAAACATAATAGTTGTTTTATAATGCTGCTATGGTTATGTTCAGTTGTTTACAAATTACAAGCTCTCAAACGAAGCTTATAGAGATAAATTTTGTTTATAAAAAAATAATTGAAGTTCAATTTTTATGTTCAAGTTTGACTTGTTTTCATTAAGAAACAAGTTTTTATGGAATTGAACTTAAGCGAATTATTTTAAATTAGCTAAACACTTAACAAATCTAGACATCTATGTAAAGTTATGTCAAGGAAAAGTTTTTCATCTCTATGTGGAGCCCTCTCTATTGAATATTATGTCTCTCTTTTTTTTTTTTTTTAATTTTTCCTGATATATTTAAACATGCAATATTTAATAATAACATAAATTAGCTTTAATAACCATCTTTTTATGGTTTTTTTTTCAAGTTTTCTAATATATTTAAAAATGCAAAGTATCAATAACTAAAAAAGTTCCTGAGTTGGTGTTCCTCATGGAAACAAAGCCGGATATGTCTAAAATGCAAAAACTCAGTGGAAAGTGTTGATTTGCTGATTATGCTATAGTGCCCTAATGTGGTCATCTAGAATCAGGTAATCATTTTGTTTTGAACACGTGGCTATAGGAGCCGTCTTGTGCTGATACTGTAAAAGAAGCATGGGAGGGTTAGTCCTTTGCTAATCAAGGCTACCAAAGTATTAAGAATTTACTTCACTTAAATTTATGTTTTTAGTAGTTTCAAAAGATAAATGAAGAATTTTTTAGGTAAATTTAAAGCTTAGGTTTCAAAACTAGAGCTTAATGTCTTAATTGTTACAAGTGCTAGTTTACCTATAATCAGCCTACCTTATGCTAGTTGTAAACAAGCAACAAAGAATTCTAATAAAGAAATTCCATTCTACTCTTGGGTTTTCTATCAATTGTATTTCTTTCTATTTTTCTAATAAGTGGTATAAGAGTTTCTATCAATTGTAATCATTTCGAGCATGTAAACCAATATTACTTTTTATTAAATCATATCATATCGTATAAACATCACATAGGCATTTATACTACTTATAAGCAACATATGAATCTAAATTTCTCATAAGCATGCCATATAACTTCATTTAATACATAATTACATATGCATAAGCTACAAGAGAATTGAGTTATGTTATTTTAATCTCTTTTTTTATATAAATTGATTTTTGGTTATATTGAATCCCTTTGTGCTATATGCATTTTCATGTTTCTTGAGTTTTCTTGGAATTCTTCAACAAAAATTGTACTATTTTAGTAAATAATTTCAAAATTATTTTGGTAAATAATTTTACAAAACACATTATTTTGATCATACACCCACCAAAATATACAAGAGAATGTTTAACTTTTTTTTTTTTTTTTTCTCCCAAGAAATGGAGATATAGACATATAGTAGTGGACCTACTCCCTTTTCTTTCCTTTCAAAGTAAACATCATTAGACACAGTTGTTGCTGAGTTGCTTTGCTGGATAATAGGTAGCTAGAATTAGGATGTTGGCATTATTGCTAGCTAAAAAGACTATCCTCAAAAGATAATCAAAAGCTGTTGGGTTGTTATCATTTCAAAAAGTGAATTGACTCCAAGCTGGGTACCTAAAACCGGAATTTCTGATTAAATTCCATTGGTTTATTAATTATTTCAGTATTTCTGATTATTATTGAATTATTTGTTGCTTTGACATTATTCAGTGCCTACGAATTTCTTTTTTTTTTTTTTAAACTATCAGTATATGGGCCTTATTACTAAGAGCTGCTTAATCCGGCTTGATGTTTACTCACAGTTAATACTCTTCGCTCTTTTCTACTGATGTATTTAGTGGGGATTGAATCTGAAAGCTCTTTTCACATGTCCAGCCTGGGTTGTCAACTCAACCACAACTCGTAAATTTTAAAGTTTTATTTATACCAACTAGAATTTACTTCAAGGCTTTTTTGCCATTTGTCATGCTAACTTATTGGAGCAGGTAAACCTAACTGATTATGTATGTACTTTTTTTTCAAATTTCTTTTAGGAAAATTTTTGTGATTATGTATTTAAGAAAAGTTTACATATCACATGATTTATATGAAATAATGACATGATTTCACATAAAAAATAATATGAATATTAAAATTCTTGAAAATATTTAACCATGATAAATAATTTTTTTTAATAAAAGTTTATAAATGATCTTAATTAAAATCATATATTAAAATATTTATAGATTTGAGCTATACAAATTGAAATATGCATTGATTTTAATTAAGATTATTATTGGTGTTTCACATGTTATGCGATTTATAAAATTGGTAATGATATAATTAAAAATTTCCATTAATTTTTAGTTAATACTAAGTCTGTATTAACTAAATACATTTTTGAGATTATAAATATGGTTTTTAAATAATTTTTGGATTCTTTTTTAAATACCACATATAAAATTCAACTTAAATGACTAGAATTATATGTATTATAAAGTAATTTTAGTATAATAATCATGCTACGAGTCATATTTTAATTAATTATTATAATATGTACAAAAATTATTTCGAGCATCACAAAAATTTTAAAACAGTATTTATATGATTAATCTTTTTCAGGAAAATATATGTTCTATATTTTATTTTAGAGGAAAAAAATTCACATAATATATTTTCTGTGTTAATTGTTTATTAAAAAGATACTTTATATTAGTTGTTGAATAGTTTGAATTGGTATACTTTAATTTGAATCAACAAAACAAGATTTTAATTTAGTTTTTCTTAAATTTTAATCTCGGTTTTATATTAACGAGAAAAATGAAAAATTTTTAAACATTCTAAGAACTTATCTTTTACCGATCACTTTTATAGCACAAATTATTCAACCGCTGACCGTAACATTCTAAATGCAAATTTAGTTACTGATCTTTAATATGTAAATTATAATTGATAAAAGCAGCCAATTAACCAAACAGTATGCTCAAAAGGTAGCAAAAAGTTACAGAATTTTGAATCAACTTTTGCTCATTTGTAGCCTCTGCTGGTCATAATTTCAGAAAGCAAATTGAGAGCCACAAGGATTAAAGTTTGTATGCCCATCCCCCATGGCCATGCGTCCTTCTTTTCAGGGTCATATTATGTGGCCAGCTTTGAAGCACAACTCAACACGTCATTTCTACTTTGAAAATGGGTTGATTTGAAATTACGAGCTTTCTGTTCCTATCATATTAAATTATGGTATCCTAGATGTACCCTTTTTTTTTATACGAATACTTATTGAAAACAGGAAACAGATATATAATCACCACAAAAAATTAGGGATTTTGATAAAAATAACATTCTTCAAAAATACTATTTTCAAATCTATGACAAATCATTTGGTGGAAGTGCAAATTTGGAATGTGACTATTAGTGGGCAAAAGTTATACGAGAGAATAGTGTTACGTTAAAAATTTATATGTTAATTAATGATTTCAATAAAAGAAATATTTATTTACTCAGTATTTTTTTATCAAAACACAACGCATATATTATCTGGTGATTTTGGTTTATAAATATTTTAAGTTAAATAATAAAAACATAAATTTCCTTACACAGTTGCAAATTTTCAAAAGTAATAAAGTGCTTCAAGTTGAACTAGTAATTTTTTTTATGTTAAATGCCTTAATAACTAATCCATGAAAAATTAAGCATATTAATGTCTACTCACTATCCTCCTGTACCACGTCTTGGAGACCTCCTATCCTCTTGTACCACATCTTGGAGACATCTTATTACAATGGGGGTGTCCGCTTACTGCATCTTCTCTAATGCCTTAATATTCTTCTCTATGTTCAATGTTTGTATCAACACTCATGCGAGCAGCTTGAACCATATTTACAAATGGTGGTTGTAGACTGAAAAAATGTTAGATGAATTTGTTGATCGAGTTCCATTATTATCTCAAAGAAATCATTAAATGAGTGTCTAGCAAGAGATATAGATTCATCATGTGTGCCGAAAGACACTGCAGAAGTATTGAAGTAAGTACTGTATATTGAAATGACGTTGCCATCATCTAAGTATAATGAGTGTTCGATGGGATTTCTAATGTTGCAGATGGTACACTCAAGTTGGATACAGAAGATGATGTGTCGGGGAAGGAACTTGAGGTATATTGTCTGTTGGCAGAGCTTCAATTGAAATATGTCCATATGTCATTTTACATCTTCTTCGTCTTTGTAGTTCTTTTGGTATTTGAACACGTTTAAACTCTATAGATGGAGGGGCAAATTGAAGCATAGAATGAGTTTTGGTACGAATTTTGTCGTTCATTGCACCGAATAAACTAAATAATTTTCAATGGAATGATGAAGTTCTACGTGTTCGTGATCTTGAACTGGAATATATATGTTGGAGTCCATCTGCCTATATTAAAGAAAAATATTATGGAAATAAGAGCCAAATTTATTATTTAATTAGATTAAGAAATTATAAGATAAGATAAAAATATATAGGCTAATTACCACAGCTCCAACTTTAGCACCTCGAAATGAAATCCAACGTTTGAGTGAGCGCCTAAAGGTGCTTGGAATAGACAAGATAAAACCGTATAAGAGAGACGGTTGTTCTACACTTGAATGAATGATTGAAATTTGTACTACCAATCAATATCAGTGTAATCCCGTAAGTCAATTGAATGTAGCGTTCATCCTGGTATGTTGCCAGAGGTATATGTTGGTCCATCCCAAATTATTGGAGGCAAGGATCAGGTTGATGTCATTCTATAATGCGGAAGCAAATCAATAATATTAATGAGTTTCAAGTACGTCTTCCAGATAAACAAAATTGAGGAAGTAATCCTTCAACCTCTATATGGCTGCCAAGACATCTATAAACAAGCAATAATTTAACAGTAAATTAGTTAATATAAATTTGACTATTCACCCTCTAATTAAATAGCATGTAATAGACAAATTATAGTACCTCTTTAGGTCGTTGTTTATCTAATTAGAATCGCAGCCACTTTGCATCATTGTAGTAGATGCATTTAATGATGTTTTTCATCTAACAAAATTCATTTGACAAAATAACTTAGTATATTTTTAAACTCATTTTTTGATGCAGTGTCGAAGAATAATATATTTTGACTAAGATGCAAATATTAGCTCTCCATGCAAAAAAAAAAAAAAAAAAAAAAAAAAAAAAAAAAAAAAAAAAAAACTAATCTACAAAAAAAAATAAATAAATAACAAGGCATTATTTACTTCAAATTATAATAAATATTTATGTCTATAAATCAAATTAAAAAATTTACTTAAACTTAAAAAAAAATATTTACCTTTACTAACACCTTCTATTTTATGATGTTCCTTCCCTCTTTCTGTGAAATGTGTTTCAAGTATTTTGTGTTTGAATGAGCGCCTGGGTAATTGATAACATAAGTGCAAGTGAGTGTTTTGGTAGTGTGAAGTATTTTCCTCTTTAATAAAAGAAGGTGAGTAGAGTGAGTGATGAATGAAGTGTTGACGTAGCACAGTAGGCTAGGTAACTAAAGAAATCAATTTTCTGCACTACATTTCAATCAATCATGCACAAATCTCGTATTTTGTCATGGCTTGTCCAAGTAAAGCTTATATATCTAACACCAATATATTAACTACCAGTGTTAATGTAAATGGATTGCACCAAAACTACTAGATGATATATATATTTTAGTGAAAAAATATTTTGAGTAAATAAATATTTTTTTTATTAAAACTATTAGTTAACCTGGTGGACTCTTAATAAAATATTATTTTCTTGTGTACTTTTGCTGACTAGTGGTTACATCTCATATTTGCATTTTCACCAAATGAATTATGTGTCTTACTAAAAAGACCAATTGACAATTTAAAATTCTTACTTTGTATCGGAACCATCAGTTGAATTGGCGGTCTCGTTACAAAATAAAAATTACTTCTACAATTACTTTTTGTTGACTACTTGTCAGTACGAGTTACTTTTTCTATTGCACTGAAAGTGTTAATTGAGTTGGTGGTTTTAGTACAACACTTTCTCCACGGTAGGACAAACATAAAATTAGTAAATAGTTTTGATTTGATATTAGATTTGGAAATAATTTTTTTGAACAATTATTTGTTCAAAATCCTATCTTGTCTTTTGGTACAAAATCTTATCTTTTGGGATTTTGACAAAAATAATGTTTTTAAAAAAACTATTTACAAATCTAATGTTAAGTGAAAATTATTTATCAATCTAATATTTGTTCTGCCATGAAGAGAGGATGTTGTACTAAAATCACCAACTCAATTGGCGATTTCAGTGCAATTGAAAAAGTAACTCGTAATGATAATCAGTCAGTAAAAAGTAATTAAAGGAATAAACAATAATTTTTATTTTGTATTGAAACCACCAATACAATATAAAAATTATTGTTCTCCTCTAATTTGTGGTTTCAATACAAACTAAAAATCTTAAATTGTCAAATAAACTTTTTAATAAGACACGCAGTTCATTTGGTTGTTTAGTACAAATGTGAGATGTAACCACTGTTCAACAAAAAGTATACGAGAGAATAGTGTTTTGTTAAGAGTCCACCAGATTAATTAATAGTTTCAGTAAAATATTTGTTTTCTCAAATTATTTTTTACTAAAATACGTATATCATCTGATAGTTTTGGTGTATAAATATTTCAAGTTAATTAATAAAAACATAAGATTCCTTACACAAAAAGTAATAAAAAGCTTCGAGTTGAATTTATATTATGTTTAAAATGTCTTAATAACTAATATATGAAAAATTAGTCATATTAATGCCTATCCACATATCCTCCTATACCACATCTTGGAGGCCTCCTAATATAAGGTTGATTTTGACATATTACATCTTCTTTAATACTTTGATATTCTACTCCATGCTTAATATTTATGTCGACTGGGTTTCTATTTTAGGGTCAAGGTTAAAAAAAAAGGACTGACCTGTACTATGAACTAAAAATATAAGTAAGTATGCAACTAATAACCAGCCTAGCGCTTTGTAGTATCTTGATTCAAAGAAATTGTCAAGACATGATATATTAGCCATATACTCATGCGAGAGCTTGAACCATATTTACAGATGGTTGTAGTGGACTAGAAAAGGCCATTGACAATTTAAATTTTTTATTTTGTATTTAAACCATAATTGAATTGGTGGTTTCAATATAAAATAAAAATTATTGTTTATTCCTTTAGTTACTTTTTACTAACTGCTTTCTATTGCATTGAAACTGTCAATTGATTTGATAATTTTAATGTAACGTTCTAACGTTCTCCCTTCATGATAAGAGAAACATTATATTGGTAAATAGTTTCTATTTGCCATTAGATTTGCAAATAGTTTTTCAAGATCATTATTTTTGTCAAAATCCCCCCAAATTAGATTCCAAAAACTAAGAAATTATTTGCCATCTCAATTTCTTTTCCATTCTTGATTTGGATTTTCTTTCATGGCACCTAAGAATAACCGGCCTCCACTTGATAAAATTTTCAAGGCAAGAAGCGCTACAAGATTAGCACCGAACAAGTCTCTTTAGAAGTCGAGATATTAATAAACCAGAAAGGAAGTAATAACTTTTAATTTATCTCTCTACTTGGTTCTGGTACATGATAGGGCTCAATCTCTATTTCCTCCGCTTCTTGAGAGCATAGGATGATGGAGAAAAAGATTGTTGGTGGTAATTATTGTTCTTGAATTTTAATTTGGAGAGGATGAGATGTAGATTGGTGTGCGTGTGCATGTGTGCAAGAGAGAGAGAGAGAGATAGAGATAAAGTGCAGAGGGTCGATTGGTGGTGAAGATAAGAGGGAGAAAGGAGCTTCAGAGCTGACATGGATTATGAATTGTCAATCTATTGTATGCACATCAACTTTCTTGTATCGTTCATCACCAAAAATTGGTCCGACGAGTTTTATGTTAAAAAATTAAAATTGATTGAACATTATTATAATGAAGTTTTGGGACGATAACATGAGGAACGACTAGTGAAAATAAGCATGTTAAAGATAAAACAATCCAATTTTATATATAAAATCAAACCCAATTATCTTTTCAATCCTAATACAACTCAGAAAATAATAATAATAATAATACGTAAGAAAACAAATTATAAAAAGAGAAGTTGCAAAAAAAAAAAAAAAAGCCTCTGAACTATATCACTTGTTGTAAAATTATTCCAAAATGATCTTTATATTCATAAAACTTTCGTTTAAAAACTTAGATATATCAATACCCTAATTTTAAAATCAGACCATGAAAAAGACTAAAATGATATTTAACATAGTACTAACAGTTTGACTTTGTGTTAGTTTACCACGAGAGTCAAAACTCATTGTTTTACTTCACCTATAATTCTTTCCAAGCTACAATCATAACTATAGTTAAGGGCAGTGTTGTCTAGGGGTGAGCAAAATTACCGATCAAATCGAATCGAAAATTGAATCGGCTCATTTCGATTTGATTCGTCAGATGCCCAAGAGAGGTTCGGTTAGTTCGTTCGTTCGGTTCAATTCGGTTACACAAAAATTCAGCGGTTGGATTTAGAACCGAACCAAAATGGTATAAACTGACAAAAATAGACCGAATCAACTGATTCGGTTCGGTTGGTTTAGTTCATATGCAAACTTCGGTCCGGTTTATTGTAAAGAAATTTCGATTTATATTTTGTGGTTTCGATTCGGTTCGTTTTAAACTGAACCGACCGTTTGCTCAGCCCTAGTGTTGTCTATACAAAAAATTTCCCCAAATGCCCTTCGCTGGAACTGTTAATAGTGGAGAGGGGGTTTCAGTCCAGGTAGACTTAAAATTGTCTCGCACTGGCCTTGCCCTCAGCAAAGGCTTGTCCTTTCATCCTCTAACTATAATGAGTTTGCTATTTTTTATTTTATATTGTTTTTATTTGATTCAAATTGAATTTTGATTTGCTTTAGTTATTTTAGATTTTGGACTTGAAATTGCAAAAGAGGTGTAAATTTCCCGCTAATAACACATAATGATTTTAATATGTTTGTTCTTAATTTTTTTTATATGATAACTAAGACTTCATAGGAGGCAGATGAGTTTATAATTGAGCTTCCTAAGTCTTCAAATAGAAAAGAAATCCCTCAATCCAACAAAGTTTGTAGTGTTGCTGGAAGACTTGCCGGTCGAGAGCGACAAAGAGAACGAGAGCAATTTCACAATCTAGGCAAAGCAAAACTGTGAGGTTTGGCTTCTTTGAATTAAGCTAACCCAAGATCAAGCTATAGTTTCCATATTAAATATCATTTAGGTCTTTTTCATGGTTTGATTATATAACCAGGTTGTCAATTAGTGGCGGAGCTAATTTGATTTTTAATGGAATCAATTAAATTAAAAAATCTAAAATTTTTTCACTTAATAAATACTTTTTTTAATTTTTTTATCAATTTAATCCTATTTTTATAAATATTTTTAAAATTTTAAATGTCACCCCCAGTGTCAATATATCTAAATTTTCAAGTGAGAAGCCCCTGTATAAAGTTCATCAAGTGCTTTCGCAGTGATTCTTATAATTCAGAGTACTTTGTGGTTTAATAAGCCCATCAGCAAAGATAGAGGGCTGAAATACGCATCAAAGGAACAAATACCATAAAAATAAAAATAAAAATAAAAAAATAAAAAAAAGAGAAAAAGGCAGACCTCCAATATTTCATATTGTACTAAACGAAACCTTCATAACCGTAGAGCGAAGTGCACAAATTCCAATAAAATTACAGATCAATAGGACCCAGAAATTTTCATCTGATTTCAAAGTTCTCAACTGGGAAACATTAGAAAATCAAATACCGCAAGGTCACCGCATATCCATTGATACAAGAGAGTCAGTATTGCAAGAAATAAAGGAAGCGGGGAAGAGAGGCAATGCATATCTGTACTTCAGCTTCTAATGAACTATGCTAAAATCTAACTTATACCTTTGGCGTCAAATGGACCTACATACATCCCTCAGCTCGCCAAAATTGCTGGGGAGCTCACCGGCACCACCATCCATCATCTCTCTAAACAAGATGTAAGCTTAGAAGCCAAAGAAGCCAAGTTCACTGGCTCTCTCTTTCTCAAAGGTTTCAAAGTACTGATAAATTATTGTGACCGCAAGGAGAATCCCTGTCCCTGAACCAATTGCCCCCATGAAATCTGCCAACACTGTCAAAGCACCAATGCAGATCCCTCCAAAAGCTGCAGCTGTGGGTATGTATCGGTTCAACTCTTTCTGTAAGTTGGACTCTCGGTGACCAGGCATAACCATTTGTTGTTCCTGCAATAGGAGGCATGTTAAATAAAATCATGAAATTGGCACCTTCCATTGACAGTGCAGATGCAAAATTTGGTTCGTGATCCTGTATGCATTCATTATAGTTTAAAAATCAAACTAAACTAATTTCATATTCATGTGAAAATAACACAACATCAATGAGCTTATTATGAAGCAATAGCCAGGAAGCATGAAGGAAATATTTTAAAGCATGTAATATCAATAACAATACGTTCAGCAAACAACATCAGTGAGCTTATTATGAAGCAATAGCCAGGAAACATGAAGGAAATATTTTAAAGCATGTAATATCAATAACAATACATTCAGCAAACAAGTGGTAAAGTGCAGTGGCAAACCATTCTAAGGGGTGGCAACATTCAAAACAATACAAACCCAATACAAAATCAGTGGATTTAGGTTTGAGCTTAATGTGTGTTCTTACTATGTGAACTTAATATTGACACAAAAATAATTGTGTCATGTCCCAGGTTGATTCCTTGATCTGCTAATGACAAGCTTAACAAAAACCTAAGTGAAATCACACATAGGTTGAGAATGAAAAGAAGGGATGCTGTCTCATCCACAAAAAGTGAAAGTTATCACTCTCTTCAAAATTAAATGAAAACTCACTGAAAGATCAAAATGTTCCTTTAACCCATGGCTTGTTTGGTAATTTCAAACCATAATCTTGGCGCCTGTTTGATAATAGACTCCCAAGTAATATTTTAAATTTTTTTTCTGATTCATATCGAATTCTCAAAAATTAAAACATATTAAACTGTAATGTCAGGCCTACCCATTTAATAATTGATCCATTTTCATGTTTGGTTTGTATCATGATTGACTAATCTGCCATGACTGTGTTGACCTAAACTGTGTTATACTTGTGTCTCAAACACAACTGGCAGACACATACTGCCACCCTTTCCTATTTTGGCCAATAATAATACACAATCTATATCATATCTGCGCAGGTAGCCAACCTCCTAACTTTTCCAAATACAAAGGTACGGAAGCTCGAAGTTCAATTTAGTAAAGGAAAAAAAAAAGGGAAAAGTCAAAGTGTAGTTCTCCATTCCTAGAAGGGAAAGGAAAAAAACTCATGCAATTAGGGAGAACACATGGATTTTAAACAGCAAAAATGTGAGTTTTCAACATATCTGATATCCGTATAGGGTACAGAACAACTCAATTGAACCCAGTACAGGGTCAACGACTTGGGCTTATTGAATTTCTTTTACCTCATTGCCTGCCATATCTCACAGGGCATTCTGCACTGCATACTGAAATGCGAGGCATGAAACTAGATTCTCATAGACCTATTATTAAAACATCAGAGTATGTCTTCCCTGATTGCCAAAGATAATACAGAAAATAACTTTTTTTTCTCACAAACTAAAAGAAAAATATGTCCAATCTCCTTAAAAGTACAAAATAAAAGAGGAAAGCAGGTGCAAACTAAACTATGGAAAATTCATATAACACATTAGTAATCTTAAAAAGATGAAATAAATGAAGATTTCTCAGTTAAAACAAAAGAAATTTGTTCAAGATAATATCTAAAATATGAGAATTCCAAGGTCACCTACCTTCAGCTGCTTGGCCACATCTTTCGCAGATGACCCAGAAACTTCAATCCAAGTTTTCGAGAAGAGTGCACATGCTGACAACATGAACACCAGATAGAAAAGTGCATGGAAAGGATTTGCTGCCATATCAGCAAGGCTGCAGAAGAACATCGAACATTGCCAGCATTAGCAAAGATGGAAAAGAAGCTAACATGAGGGGACAAATTTTGCTTTTGTTTGGGGGGGGGGGGGGGGGGGGGGGGAGCAAGTCAGGGAAGGAAAAGGAGGACGGTTCTGAAAACTATAATCACCTTGATGGTGCAGTTATGTAATATGCAAGGCCACCGACAGGGACTGACTGACCGTTTGAGTATTCAGATTCCTTCCATTTACCCAAAAGATTCACAAGGAAATTCCCACTGTATCTCCGGTATAACAACTGTAACATACAAAATTATTAGATATAAATGGCAAACAAACTTCAACTTGTGTATAAAATCATATTAATCTACCTGGGAGATAAAGTAGAGGTTAGAAACAAGAGCAGACTGTAAAATAATTGGCATGTTGGAGGTGTAGAATAGCTTGATTGGATATGAACCCTGCTGTCCACGAGCATTCTTTGATCTCACAGGTAAAACCACACGGAACCCTTGGAAATATATCACAATTAGGAAGATCAATACTGTTGCAAGCAGATTTGTAACATTTGGAAGATTCTGCCGGTAAAATGCTTCGCGAAGGGCACGGACTTTGTCTGGACGAGTAATCAGAAGATGGAACAAGGCAATAACAGCACCTTCAAATTCTGCACCTCTTCCGCTGTTAATGGTGGTTGGACTAAATGCTTTCCAGATGATATTTTCACTGAAATGTGAGGAGAGCTCTTGTTAAGATACAATTTTGAAGAAAATATTAGTACTTATCAACTCCACAAAAAGAAACTAGCTTTTAGGCAATCAACCTAGAGAACGAAGTTTTACCAGCAGATCTAAAATCAGGAAGTGGAGCTTACCAGATATTGGTTGCTATGAAAAGTGAGATTCCAGAGCCCAGTCCGTAACCTTTCTGGAGAAGCTCGTCCAAACAGATCACAATAATCCCAGCAAAACAGAGCTGAATGATAATTAGAATGGCATTTCCTACTCCAAGTTGGCTGACACTACCATACATCCCTGAGAGAACATATGCCACTGCTTCACCAACAGCTATCAGGATGCCCAATAATTTCTGAGCACCGTTTCTGGGAGGGGGAGAAAAATCAATCAAGGGAATATAACTAGCACAAGCTAGACAAGCAATTTGCAGTTTATCCCAAAAAAAAAAAAAAAAAGGATAGAGCTGGCGATTATTAAAAGCATCAGTTAAGGCACAAATCACTAAAGATCAGAGAGCTAGCGCTTGAAGCACCATAATAAAATATGATAAAACCATCCAGAAAGGGCAACATTCCTGAAATGTAATAATCAAGCCAAACAGTAAATCTCAATAATTTTAGCGCTGAAAATACAATAATCAAATCAACTGTCATATGAAAGTGAAGTTTAAGCATCATTTAGCTTTTATCACGTCTATGCTTTATATGATTGTCATAAAAAAAACAATAACTTTAGTCAATTCAGATAGAGAATGCTAATATTTTTTTATATGGAGTTGAATACTATTATGCTAGTATTTAATTTTTCTTCAATTTTTTTTCAACTTGACCTCTCTCACGAGCACAACCTCTAACAGGCTCCCTTTTTTTTCAACCTCAGGCTCGTCCTTGTTGTGCCTTGCCCCTCTGACAACTAATACCTTAGACCACCCACTCCGGGTCCCATGAAAGTGATGAAAATATATAGCACAATAGACAAAAGCAAACACAAAAAAAAATAATAATAATAATAACACTAATTTGCAGTTAAAATAGTACTTGAGCTAATGCTATTTGGGTTGGCAGTCTACTAAAATTTAAAAACAAAAATATACTTACAAGAGGGCACGGTCTTCACGCACATTATTGTCCACCTCAATAATCTTTGACCCAGCAAGCAGTTGCATTACTAGCCCAGAAGTTACAATTGGAGTGATACCAAGCTCCATAACAGTCCCACGGTTTGAAGCAAGAATAACACGCATCCAATAGAAAGGATCCGCACCAGTTGTCGAATGAATCCCATACAATGGGAGTTGACTGCATACCAGGAAAATGAAAAGGGAGATCACAGTATATATGACCTTCTCACGGAAGGGAACTTTTCGGTCAGCTGTCTGAACTTCGGGAAGAAATGATAGAAACGGCCTGACAAGATGAAGAACCCTAAATCCACCTCCCATCTTATTTACTCCTAACTAAGCCAATTCCACCTGCAACACCCGTTCATTAAAAAAATAAATAAAAGCATATAAAACTGTGATCAAGCTATAAAACAAACATGCATGCTTAATTACGTGTTTAAGCGTTAATAAAGTAGAATATAGCCATCTTTGACATGCCAAAAAAACCCAGATCCATGATAATTGAGAAGTAAGACTAGCAAGATCTAATTCATATGGCTGAGAGACAATTTTCCAATGTAACTAAAACCCTAGAATAGTAGATTGCAGCCAAACAAACAAAGATGAACATGATTTTGATTGTTCCAGCTAAAACTAATTTACGCAAACATGTCGATCTGGCAATAAATCCATCAAATAACTCAATAAATCTGTTTGAATGCCAAGAAATTGAAAAGAAAAATAAATTTCACATACAGATCTCATAGAACAGGAAATGATCCTATATTTATCAAACTAAATCATAAAAAAGAAAATCAATCCAGTAATGAAGCAACCACAGAGTAATCATTAAATTCGATTCACATGTTAAAACCAGAAATGGAAGAAGAACAATTTGCTAGGAGCAAAGAACTGACCGTTAAGGAAACGAGGACGAAGAAGAGATACCAGGAGAAAAAAATATCCGTGCAGAGACGAAACTGTAATGATAATTTGAAGCAAGAGGGACATTTTATGATTAGGGCACTTGTAGTGGACACGAATTCAAGGCCAATAAGTTTAAAACACGTGTCAGCATTTGAGTGACGTGGACATAAATACGGAGCGGCGGCACGTTTGACCAGAGTTTTATCCCGTGAGAATAATTGGCGCGTATGAACGACTCCTGATACGCTAATCAGTTATGAAGTGAAAAATGTCCAAGGTCAATTTTCCATCAATTTATAAAATTATATTTATTAAATATTTTAATAAATTTATAAAATTAAATCGGTTAAATATTTATTAGGTAGTTAAAAAAATATAAAATTATTATTTAAAAAATAATGCTAGCCTCAGATCAAGTAAATATTTTGTACATAAATACTCAAAACACCAAAAAATTATTATTGCTAATATGAAAAGAAGTACAACATTACCAAAATTCATAGTTTTAAGATCATAATAAGCTTTTTATAAAGTTTGGAATATCAAGGGTCCTTTCATAAAGAAAAGGGTAAGTTTATGCATTTGGTTGTTTGCCTATAAAAAAGATATATTAAATGATGATGATGATATACAAAATTTCAATAAAAACATTTTAGAAAATCTTATTATTCCCTTTCGTTTATACATTTATATATGTCATACATAGATAAATTTCATGGACCTTATATCTGAGCTTGGGTTAAGTTAACCCAAGATCAATTAGATCCCAAAATGGCAATGTTTTAACTTAGCCAAAAACCTCTTATTTATGTGTCTCTCTCTCACATCCTCTTTCAAGACTCTTATTTTTGTCAATCTCTCCTCTCCCTTCAAGCACAATGATCTCTAATCTTTCTCATCTTTTTTCGAGTTTGCTCGTTTCTATTCAACAATTCTCTTTAATGTATATAATATGAATCATAGATCTCTCCTCTGAGTGATTAGTTTGTGTTTTCCTTTAAGGTTTGGTTATAATTTTTGTGACAAGTAGTCTTCATATGTTTAAATATATAGGATTTTAATCTACGCATGAGTTTGATGGATAGCATTCATCGTACAATTCTTCATGAGTTTCAAATAGAAGTAAACATATGATAAAGATTTTATTCAATACAATAGTAAACATATAATGAAGATTTTATTCAATACAATAAATTTTTACTTGAATTATAAGTTTCCTATTCATAGTGATTCAAATAAGGCTTTGATAATAATTATAACACTTTTTTTCATTTTAATTTTAATGCGATATTTTTATTTATTACAACATAGTTTAATTTAGCAGCTAAAAAGTCAAATGAAATTATTGCATATTGAAACCTCGATTTGATTGACCCTAAACTTGCAAGAGATTGATAGAAAGAAGAGTTGAGGGAGAAAGAAGGGATGTGAGAAATAATATCATTTTATTTACATGTCTTTCCCTCTCTCACTCCCTTTTCCCTCTTTCTATTTATTTTATATAATTGTCAAGATGTAATACATATTAATTAATGGGTTGAACTTCATAAGAGATGATTATGGCAAAAAATAAGTGTATACAAAATGCTAAAATCTCTAAATTTTTTAAAAAATAATAGTAAGCTTGAAAATTCTTATTGTTGAGAAAGTGTTTAGTCTCCATCCTAATTTTGAGATTATTTTTATTAGTTTACTTTGCTCTTTTTTTTTTTTCATTTTGGCTTGTGCACTTTAACTCTTTTTCAATTATTGCTACTTAAGGAAAATCATATCTAATATCCATTCAATCCATAAAAGTTGAACAATTGGATTAGGTCAAAATTTTATTTTTAATATATATCATGCCTTGTGTCCATAATGGATAAATAAAGGTGGTTAATTTTTTAACTTTAGATCATAGGAGTTCAAAGAACCATTTAGCTTGAGTATAAATTATTAGACAAAGGCAAAATATCCAAAAGGAAAAATAAGTGCTTAAGTCGACTAAAAAATATATATAAGTATTCAATATGAAAGAAGAAGTATTAAACGAATGGTGGATTTTTCATCTTTCTATTTTTTTTTTTTTTTTTTTTTTTTGGCCTATGGAGGTTCGCACAAGATAGCTGAGTAAGACTAGCTTTATTAAAACAATTGCAATCTATGCATGCAACACTGTAGCTTTTTTTTTTTTTTTCTTTTGGCATTCTCAATTAAGAATAAGAATGTTGTTTTAATGTGATGTGATTGTAAAGAATGTGATGCATGCTAAAATTCATAAGAATTAAATAAGCAAATATAGAGATCTACTGAACGAGAATTACATATTTGTTATAAGAGCATCTCCAATGTTGTTATGAATTGTGGTTGATATGACATATTATATAAAGGTTGTGGATGATGATATGAATGAATGTGTATTTATATATGTTAGGTTTTAGAAATGGCTCTGAAATGCTTCTCAATTAAAATAGAATTTTCCGATGATGTGTATTTTATTTTTCAAAATTATATATAATTAAAATTAAACTTATAACTAAATATAGTAAACTAAAAGCAAATCACTAGAGTGTTGCGTAACAAATGAAGAACAATCAAATACAAATGAAGAACAGTCAAATACAAATGAAGAACATCCAACGAATTTTGCTTCAAACTCATGCGAACACAATCCTTATCATTCCCAAATTGAATTTGAGTTGTTTTCTTCGATGTTTCACCAGTTTTGTTAGAATCGTACGATTCACGATTAGAATGATTCATATCAAATCTAATACAAAACGATACGAATCTTAGTCTAGAATTAGAAAGAAGCCTAAATCGATTATGAATCGGTCGAATTGGTAGCGATCGTAGGAATTGTAATGAATAAGTCAATTTACGCAATTGGAAAAAATTAAAATAAAAAAAAATTGCTCCATGCATCGCCTAATCTGTGTTTGTTTACTAAGAAACAAGTAGAGAAATAGTAGAGAAAGAAGGGAAAAGGAGAGAGATGAAGAGAGAAAACATATATGAAAAGAGAGAAGGAGAAAAAGAAAGGAAACAAAGCCAGAAATACAAAGAGAGAATTTCAACAGATATCACTAGAGGAGAAATGACTAATCTATCCATATATGCATCAGTAGACTATTTGTAGTGCACTTTAATCAATGTCACATCACAAGGCAACAAAATATTAACAATTATTGTCCACACTAATTCACACAATTACAATTATATTCTCTGCAATTACAATAACATACTCACATATTATAAGTCATTCAATTCAATCTTATTTTATGATTTGCATTTGGATTTTTAATATTTTTTTGAATAAAATTAATAATTTTTAATTGATCAATCAAATCTTACGATTTGATTCGATTCTCAATCTCGAGTAAAAAAATAGGATTTTGATTCTCGATTTGACAACTATGCTTTTCACCTCTAAACACTAGAATTTGATTTATCTTGTTCTTAATTACTGGTTGGTGTTTAATTTGGTTGGACTTTTTACAATTTTTGCTTTTGACTCCCTAAATTCAGGTATTATCTCCATCTTCTCTTTTCAATTCTTACCCCTCTCTGAATTTTTTTTATTTTTTTCATTATTTTCTTTTTTTTTTTTCTGATTGATGGTTTCAAGAACTTCGTCAAGAATTTGTAAGAGACAAGTAGCATGTAGTTCTAGCTGCATAGGTTCTCTTTTAGAATTTTACAAATAGTCTAACAAGTATTTGTGTTGGTCTTACTTATTTTTGCATCACTTGTATGTCTTGGTTAAAACCTTAACATGCTTGCTCTGAATATTTTCATTACTGTATAAAATTTTACAAATGGTCTAGAAAGTGTTCTTTTTTTCCCTTTGTGTAATTTTTTGTGTTTTTATGTATATTTTTTTCCCTTATAAAGGTGTAGAAACAAATCAATGTTTTCATCAGATTTTAATTCTGATTCTAATAGTTCATCGTCAAGTAATAATTCATTTTCAATGACTAAAAATTACTAGATGAATCATTAGAAGATGATAACTTAAGCTACAAAATTGCTCATAATTCAGTTCAAGTCATGACAGTCCATGTCCATATGGTAGATTTAACAACTTTAAATGGTAAAAAACGTCTACATGGTGCTGGTAGGCGTTATACTCATCGTGATAGGAAGACGCATCATGTTAATGACTACTTCAAAGATGAGAATTCAAAATATACACCAAAACATTTTATACGTCGATTTCAGATGAATGTTAAATTATTCAAACACATTTTACAAGTTGTGGGAAATTATGATGATTATTTTACACAAAAAAATTAATGTTGTTCGAAATGTTGGGTTGAGTCCTTTGCAAAAAGTGGTTGCTATTGTGCGGATGCTTGCATATAGATGTCCAGCTGGTATGTTTGATGAATATGTTCAAATTGGAGATAACATTGCAATTGAAAGCTTAAAATGCTTTTGTGATGTTATAATAGGAGTTTCAAAATGATACTTAAGAATATTAAATAAAGATGGTTTTGCAAGACTACTAAACGAAGGTGAGGATCGAGAATTTCCAAGTATATTAGGAAGCTTAGATTGTATGCATAGACATTGGAAAAATTATCCCATTGTTTGGCATGAAACACATACTAATGGTTTTAAAAGAGTTCATACTCTAATTTTAGAGATTGTAGCGTTCACATAATTTATGGTTTTGACACGTATTTTTTGACATGGCCGGTACTAATAATGATATCATTGTATTAGATAAATCTCCATTGTTTGAGAAAATGGAATATTGCATGATTTCTAAAGTAGAATAGAATAAGGCAAATAAATAAATAAAGCATTAAAAAAAGCAGAAAATAAAACAATAAACTAAATAAAACATAAATAAGAGATGGAATATTACATCTAGCCTTTTTTTGGGATTCTAGGGAAATCATACATCTCCCGATCAAACAATAAAAGAAAGAAAGAAAAGAAAATGGAAATAATATTGTTTTTTGGTGGATTTGGGTTGCACACCGATTTTTCGTCATCGAGCTAGAGATGCCACATGCTATGTGTGACATCCTACCGAGTCGAGTCTTAGCATAGAGTTGAGTAGTCGAGTTGAGTCGAGTTGAACCAAACCCGGTTGGGGTAGAATGGGTTATTAAGTGGAGTTACTTGAGTGAGAGAAAAAGATTAAAGCACTTGGGTGAGGATTGATTTGCATTAAAAGATTGAGCTTGGGTATTAAGTTGTAGCCTGTTTACAATTGAGGTACCATTTAGGAAGTTTTACATAAAATCCCTTGATTTTTGATGGCCTACCCGTAATACCCATTTCACTTTCCCCATTTTCATGTTTATCTTCATCTTCTTCATTTTCTTCCTTTCCTCTTCCACCTTACTTTCAATTTTAATGGTAGTTAAGCCTTAACTTCAACTTCTCTTTTATCCAAGTAAGTAAACCTTTTTGAAGTTCATAATTGAATCATTTGGCGCTATTATTTTAGAATTCATAAGAATTCTTATTTATAGGTGAAGGGAGTTCTAAGAGTGTAGAGAAAAGAAGCTAAAGAGGAGCTCAAGCTTTTGGAGTGAAGGTTTGATATCTCTTGTTATTTTTCATTTTCTTTGTATGAGATTTGTGTGGTGTGTTGCTATTGAGACAATATTGCTTCATGTTGAGTGGGAGGACTGGTAATGGTGAGAAATAGGGGAAAACAGGGGAAGTATTGAATAAATGAAGTGAGTATTGAGTTTATGTTGAAACAGGTTTTGCTGGAAATTTTACCAGTAACTTCATCTTGATTTTGACCCCATTTAATGATGGAATTAGGAAGTGTCATAGAAGAGTTATTTGTTCCTCTATGTGTTATCTTTACATGGGTTTTTGAATCATCCAAATTGGAGTTGTATATTGAGAGATATGACCAAAAGAGTACAGACAGTGCATGCTGGAAGCGCGCGCGCGAATTGCATGAAGAGTTCACGTTGCCTTCTCGCGCTCGCGAATTTGAACTACGCGCTCGCGACTTTCACCTGAAACTCTCTGACTCTCATTTGGCACATCTCGCGCTCGTGACTTTCAAGTGCGTGCTCGCGACTTGTGCTCGCAAACTCTCTGACTCTCATTTGGCACTTATCGTGCTCGCGACTTTGAAGTGCGCGCTCGCGTACTTGGCCCTTGGCCTGTAAGCGCTCGCGACCTTCATCGCACGCTCGCGAAATTGGCCTGGGAACTTACTGTCTCTCATTTGGCACTTCTCGCGCTCGCGACTTTCAAGTACGCGCTCGCGACTTGTGCCCGATAATTCACTGTCTCTCATCTGGTGCTTTACGCGCTCGCGACCTTGTAAGGCGCGCTCGCGACTTGTGTTTTCATGCATTTTTGGATTTCTTTTTCAATGCAATTGTATTCCTTTGCTTCACTTATATGCCTCCAATCATTTTAACATCAAATACAACATTAGAACATGTATCAAAACAACATGCAAGCATGCAAATGATGTGAAATCAAATAAACATTATGAATTATGAAGTTATGAACTATTAATATGATGTTTTATTTACAATACCAACATTATGCTCCATTGAGGTTAGGTAGAAACCATGTAGATAAGGCTATGTCGCGACATAGGATAGCAGATCTGCACCTCATACAATTTGATACTCCGGCTACAGGCCGTTGAGTGGATATGATTATATATGGACCATAGCAGCCAAGCATACAGTATTCATCCAGTTTCATACAGTTTTTCTTATCACTTCGGTTTCACTATAACCTTATAGAGCCATACAGATATCTTGACATAACATTTCATGAATTATACAGTATTATAAACAGTATAAAGGATAATCAAGGTATCATGAAAGTATCATGATGTGTGTGCTTATATGTGCCATATGTGTTTACATGGTTCTTTCTATACATGTATGTGCTTAATTGTTTCTTTATCTGTTGAGATATCCACTGAGCTTTATTGCTCAGCGAGTTACCTGTTTAACTCGCAGGTTTTGAGATTGGACAGTAGAGAGTCAGCCTACAACTGCTGCAGTTCATCTGTAGAAGACTCAGTCTTCAGGGTAGCTACTCATTTGGATGTGTATTTTTGTCTACCCTTTTTATGGCATGTACAGGGCACACAGTTGGGCCCATTTCATCTTGTAAACTAGTATCATGTCTTGTAAATATAAACTACATTATTTTTGTATACAACATCAGCATGCTATTATATTCAATACATATTATGATTTCAGCATGTCAGGCCATACAGTCAACCAGTTTGTAACGTCTCGACTCGGTTTATTCGGGTTTACGGGTGGACCGGGAAGGGGTGTTACACTATGCTAAATAAACTAATTCTATAACAAGTATCTTATAAATCAAACTTGTAAGATAACACTACTAACATGCATTAAACCTATATAAAAATTTCTATGAAAAAAGTACAAGAATTTCCCCTATAATTTTAAACTTCTCAAATTCTGAACTTTTTAAATAAGCACTTAAATAACTTCTTACCTTAACCAATATTGTCCATACATAAGCCTTTTGAAAGCTCTCCAAAATAAAAACTCATATAATATATTCTATAATTTCTTTTACATATACCATAAATATTTATACATGTCAATAAAAGTTTAACCTATTATAATATATAAAATTTAGATCTTCTACCCAAAAATTAATTTGTAACTCTGCAGTTGAAGCAAATCAAGATCCTCCTCTAAATCTACTGCTACTCTCTAATATATGGTGATAAAACTCAACACGCTAAACTATATATAGGCTAAGCGGATACACAAATCTCCAAACAATAATCATTCACGACCAAAGGTTATCATAAATACAATTTCATTAATTCCATTCCATGCAAAGTGAAAAAATCATTATTCATTCCACATTATTCAAATTCTTAAAATCCTCATTAATCTATTTGAAGAAATATCAATAGATAATTATCATTTCAATTGACATTGAATTCCATTAATAGTAGTATATATATTCGATGATGGTGCTCTAAGATTTAATAACTAAATTTCATGCTATTAAGCATACTTTCATATAACATGCTTTCACACACACACACACACACACACGTAAAACACAAAATATATAAATTATACATTTCTCATATCATTAATTATCTTTGTCACATTTTAGTCCATATAAATTCTATTAAGAGTAAAACCTGCACAAGGGAACTGTAACTATAGAGCACAAGTTGCCGAAACTATGAGCTCAAAAGTCATAACTGTAACTGTGGGGCTTGTCAACTGAAAACTATAATGCATCAAGTGCTAAGGCACTTTTGTCATACCCCCTTATTATACCCCCATTTCCATTAAGTTTAATTGCGCCATAAATTTACATTTAAAAGTTCTATAATTTTTCACATGTAGCATATACATTTAATTATAAATTATACAAACCATTTCAATGCACTTTTGTCACTTTTGGTTCAATTACCCATCATAGCATAGGATTTTTAGATAATGTAATTATTTGGAGTTCACTATGGAAATTACTTACCTTTATATAACCACAAAAATTCTTTTAAGGCATAATCCTTACAAATCTCATAAAGAACACAAAAACTTAAGTTAGGCACTTCAATTTAATAACTTCATTTTTCTCATATTTAACTCATTAATCTAGTCATTTAATATCACTAGCTAACTCAAATCCAACATATTACTTCATTAAGCACACTTAGACATACTTCTATATATGCATATTTATAAGTATTCTATAAATGCAAAAATCAATCAACAATAATTCAAATTTTAAAAATTTAAGACTACTCACAAGCTCATCATTTATTTATAGTAGAAAATCCAAATCAACATTTTTCTTCATATAATCATATCTATTCAAATATACTTTAAAAAATTCACATAATAGCAAAATAAATCAACAAAATTCCAAATTTCAATACTATGTGCTGTATCACAAATTCACAATTAATTACCTCATTTAATATTTGGGTCCTTCAGAAGAAATTATGAAAAATCAATTTATGCTAAATAATTCAAAATGACCCATTTAGCTTTAAAGAAAATTCAATTAAAGGTCTATATTCTCATTACTAAAAATTATGTATTCAAGAATACAAAATTTACCATCTATCATTCTTTATAAAATACATTCTAAGCATTTTTCAATTTAGCCTAAACTTAGATTTCCAAGTCTTATGGCTACAATAAAACTTGGGTAATCAAACAACCTCTTTTCACTACAAAAAAACAGCAAATAGCAACCACCAGAACGGTCGCTAATATTGATCAAATCGGTCGCTGTTTGTCATTTGCGACTGATTTGTGATAAATGACTGATAGTCGCAAGATAGCTGGTCGCTAATTCTTTTGCGACCAACTTGTGGCGACGGTCTCAAATTAGCGACCGATATAATAGGTAATGGCAGTCGCTATTGGGTCTTGCAATGGTCTTATTATCGTCAGTCGCAAATCGATGGCATGATAGGCTAATCGTACATTAGTCGGCAATCAGTCGTTAAATACGGTCGGTTTTCATTTGCTAAAGTAGTCACTAAATGCATTATTAATATTTTATGGGTGATTGCAAATCGGTCGCATAATTCTTTAACAGGCAAAAAAAATTTTGAAATTGGAAAAAGCTAAATGCCAAGCACCTGTTAAAAAAACACATATATATACATTTCAAAACATACACAGACAACCAAAATTTACCGAATAATGGTATAAAGCTCAGTAACATAAAATAAAAGTCATAAACAATCATATATACAAGAGAATAAGTCTAAAACGGTCTAAAATCAAATCTATGGCTGAGTGGCTAATGTGTCTGTATCAGGGGAAAAAGGGTCAGCAGGAGGGTTGGCATGAGTGTCGCTAAGATGCCGACCCGTGTCTGGAGTAGGCGCTGCAGCTGAGCCATGCGCTGGAACTATAATTGATGGAGCCAATGCATCAGATGAAGCATGCGGATCTTTAGAAGCAAGTGCTACTGGTGGACCAGACATCCTCATCACATGCTCTCTAAGATCTGCCAGCTGCCTCTCCTGCTCGTCAAGATGAGTACGCAACATATGAATCTCCTCTTCCTTGGAGTCCAACTGTGCTAGTGTGGAAGCACTCGCAGAGGCACAACTTGAGTGTGCGTAGTAGTGTTCCGCCTGCGAGCTAATCCTATAGTTGTAGCTTGCCAATAGTTGCCTGTTTTGCACCAGTAGCAAAATGGTGCAAATTTTTTGTAGTGTTTATTAGTCTTACTCAAGTTCAGAATTCATGAACTTGGCAAGAAAAAATCAAATATTCATGGGCTTTCCTTCCTCTATGGTTCGACGAAACTAGGCATATCCATTCCCTTTTCATTTTCTTAAAATATTACCTTATTATAAAACTATATTTATATCCTAAATTACTCTAATAATTTTCATTAGCATATCATTAAAATCAAAAGCCCTAATTTTAATTGCAAACTAAGAAAAGATGAAACTTTAAAAAAAAAAAAAAAAAGGAAAGTTTATATTCCAGCTTCTAAATCTTTAATCCTAATATCAAGAGCTTCAATTTTCACTTCACAACCTCTTTTCCTTTCTCTCTCTTAGATCCTCACCTTGATCTTCCATGGAAAAATAAACAAAACTCAATAAAATGCAAATTGACCTATGAATATCCATGAAATGCATAAGAAAAACTTTCTCCTAAGTCATTCTCTCCACATAAATTAAATTTAAGCCTTCATGGTTATATTCCCTTTCAATCTCAAAGCTTTGAAGCTCCAAGATTATGGCCAAGGTCTCATTGAAGTTAAATATTTATACATAAATAAATAATTTTATTATCATTCTCAAATTCATATTTAGTTTGACTTTTAATAAATCATCATCTCTAATTTAAATTTGAACATTTTCTTCCTTTTTAAATATTTTATTTTAATATTGAAAAGTGAAAACTATTAAAATATTAATTTTTTAATACTTGATGAGATATAATGCATAAAACTAGGCACTTAATTATTATACATTAATTTAACATTTAATTTTATTATCATTTTTATTGTCATTACTATTATTTTATTTTTACTAAATAAATATAAATAAATAAAAAATGAGAATAGCCTATTTTCATAGATATTAATAGAATGAATATTAGTCATATTATTAATACTTAAAAAGATAAATTTTATCAATTAACTAAACAATAACTAAAGTATTAATATATCATAAATGAGTTTATTATTTACAAAAAAAAAAAAAAGAGTTTACTATACATCCTTTTATTGATTTTTAAGTTTTTCTAGATAACTCAATTATTTTTACAGGTCTCTAGATAAATTTATATATGTGCAGTGATTGTAATGATAATGAGTGAGGACACATTGGGTAAAGACAAAAAAATGATAGTAACAAGCACAAAAGTCCAAAAGTGGGTTTTATTGAGTAAATTTGATTTTTAGTTTTTCAGTTTTCCTAATTCAACCAATTTGATCCGGTTTTTCTAGGTCTTTCGACTTTTACTACCAAATTAGATTGGATCGACTACTGGTTCGCGATTGAACTAGTCTAAACTTCCAGTCCAGTCCAGTTTTTAAAACACTGGATATATGCTCTAGTGTGGAAGCACCATGTCTAAAGAAAATGATGAATTATGGTATCCTATAGTCTTTAGGAAATGGGTATAGATTATCAACCTATCCGGAGTGTGGTCGCCAATATTGACTCATTTGCATCATAGTCAAAGTGGGAGCTAATGCCATTAGTGGGGTAATATCAGTAATTTTAAGGGGGAATAATAGTTTCGATTGTGACATATATGAAAACATCTACTACGTAGCTTGATTCAATTTGTTCTAGTCCCCAGGTAATAACGATAAATGGTCAAATAGTCGACTGTGGAATCATAAGCTTTAGCACAAAGGTTAAGGGTGTTGGTTGATCTAGTAGACTAAGAGCTGAACTTTGTTATACTGCAAGCTTTGTCGTGATTGAAAGCATTACATGTGATGGGTCAGCTCGTGATAGCATGTCTTCCACAATCCAAGCTTTCCTAGTAATTAATTCGAACATTAGTTCGACTATTTTTATCATCTATTTAACATATTTTTCGAATATAGAGTGGTCTTTTTTAGACATTTGTCATCGTATTGATGCTAAGTCAATCAGTGAGAGTACCGATGAGAGTATTGGCTGGTTGTCTCAAGTGTACTCACTAACTTGTTCTGGATTTCTAATAGTAGCTCTCACAAATGCAATGATTTGCCCACTTCCATAGGAGAATTATCGACTGAATTCTTATACGAATTGTTAGTCTAGCGGATGGCTAAGTCATCGAATGCCATAACTTAGTCCATCGATTTGGGAGTTTGTTGATATGGCTTAGGTGGCATGGTCAATTATTATCTGATATCTTCACATATTCAAACTGTTCCAACGAGTGTGCCAAAAAGATTGTTCGTGCTAAAATTGTTTGGGATTTTTAGACTAGACTTCTATTAAATAATGGGATGTTAAAGTGAGAATTCGTATTGCAAGGACTTATAGGGTGGAGCCACCAATCTAAAGGGGTAGAAAACATAGTGGGCAAAGGTGAGGAAAAAGAGAAGGAGAGAGAAGAAAAAGAAGAAGAAGAATGCTCTCTCCCATTTACACTAAAATTTACTTGCTAGACAAGCAAAAGTTACTTCTAGAACACTTGGAAATAAGTCAGAAAATAAATATCTAAATATTTTATACTTCTAAATTTTTTAGGACTTCTACAAAATGTATTGGCCAATTCCTATGTGGATTGCTTCTTCTTAGTTGGTCAAGTGAAGTTGAGCTATATCCACAGATTGACATTTTTTGCCCTTACTAACCTTATAAATTTAGACTCTATTGACCTTATAAAAAATAATGACTACAGAAACTTTTTAAAACTAATATTATTATATAATCATTTCATTTATAATTAATAATTAATTAATAATTAATAATAAATATTAAATATTAAAAATAAAATTTAATTAATATTTTTTATTTATCTAATATATTAAAATAGATAATAATTGTAACACCCCTTCCCGGTCCACCCGTAAACCCGAATGAACCGAGTCGAGATGCTACAAACTGGTTGACTATGTGGTCTGACATGCTGAAAACATACTATATATATATTGAATATAATAACATGCTGGTACTGTTTACAAAAATAATGTAATTTCTATTTACAAAACATGATACTAGTTTACAAAATGGATTGGGCCCAACTGTATGCCCTGTACATGCCATAAAAAGAATAACAAAATGAGTTTCTACCCTGAAGACCGAGTCTTCTACAGATGAACGGCAGCAGTTGTAAACGGACTCTCTATGGACCAGCCTCAAAACCTGCGAGTTAAACAGGTAACTCGCTGAGCAACTAATGCTCAGTGGATATCTCAACAGATAAAGAAACAATAAAGCACATACTTGTATATAAAGAATCCTGTAGGCACACAAGGCACATATAAGCACACATTATGATACTTTCATGATATCTTGATTATCTTTTGTACTGTTTCTAATAATACTGTATAATTCATGAAATGTTATGTCAAAATATCTGTATGGCTCCATAAGGTTATAGTGAAACCGAAGTGATAAGAAAAACTGTATGAAACTGTATGAAAACTGTATGCTTGGCTGCTATGGCCTGTATAATCATATCCACTCAACGGCCTGTAGCCGGAGTTCCAAACTGGATGGGGCGCAGATCTGCTATTCTATGTCGCGACATAGCCTTATCTACATGGTTTTTCACATCATATAAATGCTTACATGTTGTTTTAATCCATGTTCTTATGTTGTATTATTGTTTTAGAATGATTGGATGCATACTAGGTGAGCAAAGGAATCAGATTGCAATGAAAAAGAAAGCCAAAATTGCATGAAATCATAAGTCGCGAGCGCGCCTGTGGAAGTCGCGAGCGCGAGATGCAGAAAATAAGATGGTATCCCGACCTGAGGTCGATCTTAGAAAACATACCGGGTCCTGAATGCAGTCTTAGCAATATCTTCTTCCTTTATCCGCAACTGATGGTATCCCGACCTGAGGTCGATCTTAGAAAACATACCTGCACCTTTTAACTGATCAAACAAATCATCAATGCGAGGCAATGGATACTTATTCTTGATTGTCAGTTTGTTTAGTTGTCTGTAGTCGATGCACAATCTGAATGATCCATCTTTCTTCTTTACAAATAAAACTGGTGCTCCCCAAGGTGATACACTGGGTCTGATAAAGCCTTTATCCAATAACTCCTGCAGCTGAATCTTTAACTCTTTTAGCTCGGCTGGTGCCATTCTATAAGGTGCAATTGATACTGGTGCTGCTCCAGGATAGACATTTATGGTAAACTCCACTTCCCTCCTTGGTGGTAACCCTGGTAACTCTTCTGGAAATACATCTGGATAATCACATACTGTTGGTATGTCTTGCACCTTGGATTGTTCTTTCTCTGCTTGTAATGCACATACCAAGTATGCTTCACAACCTTTCTGCATTAATCTCTTTGCTGCTATGGCTGATATCACATTACCCAAAAAATCTCGCCGCTTCCCGACTACTGTAATCTCTTCCCCTGCTGGTGTATATAATGTCACCCTTTTCTTTGCACAATCAACTAGAGCATTATGTCTAGATAGCCAATCCATGCCCAAAATAACATCAAATTCCCTAAATGGCAACTCCATAAGATCTCCTGGAAATTCCTTTCCATGAATAACAATTGGACAGTCTTTGATCACTGTATGAGTTGTTACTACACCTCCTAATGGATTGGTAACCAACATACCCTGACCCACATGTGCAACCGCTAACCCTTTAACCCAGGGTATAGGCACACTAATGTATGAATGAGATGAGCCAGGATCAATTAAAGCATAAACTCCATGATCACATAAAGAAAACTCACCAACTATGACATCTGGAGCTTCCTCATCTTCTCTGGCTCGCATGGCATAAACCCGGGCTGGACCCCTGGTCTCAGGCCTGTCCACAGTCTCTGACTGCTGTCTCTGCACTCCGGAGGTCTCACCTCGACCTCGGCCTGCTAGGAACGGTGTAGGAACTCTTGCCCTTTTAGGACAATCCTTCTTCTGATGGTCTGAGGCTCCGCATGTCCAACATTTACCAGTCACCAACCAACAATCTCCACCATGTCGTCTGCCACAATGCTCACAAGGTGACGAAGTATAACCGGCTGAATCTGCACCTCTACCAGTGCCTCTACCAGAACCTCTGCCTGAACCTCGACTCCCACTGGTAGAACTAGCCACCACTGATGCTACTGGCATATTAGTGCCCCTGACTAAGCCTTGACTAAAAGGAGGCCTAGAACCAGATGAACTACTTGCACCTTTGAATTTCTTGCTCTCCGGCTGATGTGTACTGGGTGCACTCTGAGTCTGGTCTTTTCTCTGCTAAGACCGCTGGCGTCTAGAACGCTGATTGGCCTGTATTCGCTCTATCTCTTGAGCTGCCTCTACCAAGGCTGAGAATTCTCTGAATCTGGAAGCTACCACTCCCATCTGAATCTCATCATTCAAGCCTTCTTGAAACTTCTTACACCTTTCGGCTTCTGTAGCCACTATCTGCTTACCATACCTGCTGAGTCTAGTAAATTCTCTTTCGTATTCAGCTACAGACATTCTGTTCTGTCGCAGGTATAAGAATTCTTTCCTTCTCGCATCTAGGTAAGCCTCGGTAATGAACTTCTTCCTGAATTCATCCAAGAAGAATTGCCAAGTACGCTGATCTGCTGTTACTCTCTGTTGCACAGTGGTCCACCATGTATATGCCTCCTCTATCAGCAATGAAGTGGCACAAATCAACTTGTCTTCGGCTGTACACTGCAATTGTTCTAGGACTCTCGATGTCCCATCTAGCCAATACTCAGCTACTTCGGGACTATCATCTTTGCTCGCTTTGAATTCCTTTGCACCATATTTTCTAAGCTTCTCCAATGGGGGTTTTCTCTCTCTTTCTACTATTATGGGTGTTTGAGGCATCACCCCTGCAATCTGTCGAAAAGTGTCTGCAAGTTGCTTTAACAACACCTCTTGACCTGGTGCTGCTGGAGCCTCACCCTCCACTGCTCTGGAGGCATGTGACTCACTCTCCCCTTCTTGTGACATCCTCCTAAAAGAACAACAACTGCTTAGTTCATCAGGGTAGTCATGGCATGTACATATACTGACTTATGCATGCAAGCCCGAGGAAATTAAACCTAGGGCTCTGATACCAAAATTTGTAACACCCCTTCCCGGTCCACCCGTAAACCCGAATGAACCGAGTCGAGATGCTACAAACTGGTTGACTATGTGGTCTGACATGCTGAAAACATACTATATATATATTGAATATAATAACATGCTGGTACTGTTTACAAAAATAATGTAATTTCTATTTACAAAACATGATACTAGTTTACAAAATGGATTGGGCCCAACTGTATGCCCTGTACATGCCATAAAAAGAATAACAAAATGAGTTTCTACCCTGAAGACCGAGTCTTCTACAGATGAACGGCAGCAGTTGTAAACGGACTCTCTATGGACCAGCCTCAAAACCTGCGAGTTAAACAGGTAACTCGCTGAGCAACTAATGCTCAGTGGATATCTCAACAGATAAAGAAACAATAAAGCACATACTTGTATATAAAGAATCCTGTAGGCACACAAGGCACATATAAGCACACATTATGATACTTTCATGATATCTTGATTATCTTTTGTACTGTTTCTAATAATACTGTATAATTCATGAAATGTTATGTCAAAATATCTGTATGGCTCCATAAGGTTATAGTGAAACCGAAGTGATAAGAAAAACTGTATGAAACTGTATGAAAACTGTATGCTTGGCTGCTATGGCCTGTATAATCATATCCACTCAACGACCTGTAGCCGGAGTTCCAAACTGGATGGGGCGCAGATCTGCTATTCTATGTCGCGACATAGCCTTATCTACATGGTTTTTCACATCATATAAATGCTTACATGTTGTTTTAATCCATGTTCTTATGTTGTATTATTGTTTTAGAATGATTGGATGCATACTAGGTGAGCAAAGGAATCAGATTGCAATGAAAAAGAAAGCCAAAATTGCATGAAATCATAAGTCGCGAGCGCGCCTGTGGAAGTCGCGAGCGCGAGATGCAGAAAATAAGAGACAGTGTGTTATCAGGCACAAGTCGCGATCGCGTACTTGAGAGTCGCGAGCGCGTAGGGTGCCAAATGAGAGACAGTGAGTTTTCATGCCAACTACGCGAGCGCGCAACGCAAGTCGCGAGCGCTTCCAGGCCAAGGGCCAACCTCGCGAGCGTGTCTTGCAAGGTCGCGAGCGCGAGAAGAGCAAAATGAGAGTCAGTGAGTTTGAAGTGAAAGTCGCGCGCGCGCAGTGCAAAGTCGCGAGCGCGCGACGTGCTTCCAGCCTACGCAGTGCCAGGTCGCGACGCGTTTCCAGCCTGCGCAGTCTGCACTCTTTTGGTCATATCTCTCAATATACAAATCCAATTTGGGTGATTCAAAAACCCATGCAAAGCTAACACATAGAGGAACAAATAACTCTTCTATGACACTTCCTAATTCCATCAATAAATGGGGTCAAAATCAAGATGAAGGTCTCCCCTGTTTTCAACATCAATTCTATACCTCCCCTGTTTTCTCACCACTACCATTCTCTAACATGAAGCAATATATTAGCTCAATAGCAACACACCACACAAATTCTCATGCAAAGACAATAATAAAAATCAAGAGATATCAAACCTCCACTCTAAAAGCTTGAGCTCTTCTAGCTTCTCTTCTCTACACTCTTGGAACTTCCTTCACCTATCCATAACAATTCTTATCCATTACCCACAATATAACTCAAAGAAGTTGAATAACACAAAGCTTCAAGATATACTACTTACTTGTTGCAAATTGAGGTTGCCCTAATGCTTAATTACCACAACTACCATGAAAATGAAATGAAGGGAAGGGAAGGAGATGAAGAAGATGGAGATAAACATGAAAAATGGGAAAGTGAAAATGATTTTAACGAGTAGGCTATCACAATAGATGTAAAACTTCCTACATGGCACCTCAATTATGCAAAGGTTACAACTTAATACCTAAGCTCAAACTTTTAATGCAAATCCTTCCTCACCTTTATACCTTAATCTTTTTCTCTCACTCAAATAAGTCCACTTCTAATCTCATTCTACCCCAACCGGGTTTGGTTCAACTCGACTCAACTCCATGCAAGACTCGACTCAATGCAAGACTCAAATCAGTAGGATGTCACAATTCTCCCCTCCTAAAAAAAAACTTCGTCCCGAAGTTTACCTGTTGTGAACAACTGCGGATACTGTTGTCGCATGGTGTCTTCAGATTCCCAAGTTGCTTCTTCTGTCTTATGATTCCTCCAAAGAACTTTAACCAATGCTATCTTCTTGTTCCGCAATTCCTTAACTTCTCTGGCTAGGATCTGAACAGGTTCTTCTTCATAAGTGAGATCCGGCTCAATTTCAATCTCTTCTGTTGATAACACATGTGACGGGTCTGATCTGTATCTCCTTAACATGGATACGTGAAAGATATTATGAATTCGATCTAAGGTGGAAGGTAATGCTAGGCGATAGGCTAATGGTCCTACACGTTCAATAATCTCGTATGGACCAATGAACCTAGGGCTAAGCTTACCCTTTCGTCCAAACCTTAGGATCTTTTTCCATGGTGACACTTTCAGAAATACTTTATCACCGACCGAATACTCAATATTCTTTCTCTTTAAATCAGCATAAGACTTCTGTCGATCACTTGCTTCTTTCAGCCGTCTTCTGATGATTTCCACTTTCTCTTCTGTTTCTCTAACCAAATCTGGACCCAAAATCTTCTTCTCGCTCAGTTCTGTCCAACACACAGGTGTCCTGCATGGTCTACCATACAATGCTTCATATGGTGCCATCTTGATGCTCGATTGATAACTGTTGTTGTAGGCAAACTCCATGAGAGGTACATATCGGTCCCAACTGCCTTCAAATTCTATAACACATGATCTCATCATGTCCTCTAGAATTTGAATGACTCTCTCTGATTGGCCATCTGTTTGCGGATGAAATGCAGTGCTAAAATGCAATCTCGTCCCTAATGCTTCCTGCAGTTTACCCCAAAACTTCGATGTAAACCTTGGATCACGATCCGATATAATGGATGATGGAACTCCATGTAGTCGAACTATTTCGCTCACATATATGTCTGCTAACTTGTCCAGCGAATAGTCCATCCTGACTGGTAGAAAGTGTGCGGACTTAGTTAATCTGTCTACAATCACCCATACTGCATCATGCTTCTGCTGCGTCTGAGGTAGTCCAGTCACAAAATCCATCGTGATCTGATCCCACTTCCATGTTGGCACTGTTATTGGATGAAGTAAACCAGCTGGCATTTGATGCTCTGCCTTTACTTGTTGACATGTTAAACATCTTGTTACCACATTTCCGATATCTTTCTTCATGCCTGGCCACCAATAGCCTCTCTTCAAATCTTGATACATCTTGGTACTACCTGGATGCATTGTGTATGGACTGTTATGAGCTTCATGCAGAATCTTTCGTCTAAGCTCCCCTATCTGTGGTACAACAATTCTGTCTTCATAGAATAAGATTCCACTGTTATCCAATCTGAATTTCCCACCATGATCTTCTTGTACTTGCTTCACCCATAGTGTTGTTTGTGCATCTTTCTTCTGTGCCTCTGCAACTTCCTGCACCCAAGATGGTTGTACTTGCATCTGGGCTAGAATAACTCCCTGCTGTTGCAACTCCATGCTAATTCTCATTGCTCTCAAAGCAAATAATGATTTCCGGCTAAGGGCATCAGCTACCACATTAGCTTTGCCCGGATGGTAATTAATAACATAATCATAATTAGCCAGAATCTGCATCCACTTCTGTTGTCTTGAATTCAAATCTTTCTGTGTCGGTAAGTACTTTAAACTCTGATGATCTGTGTAAATGTAACACTTTTCACCATACAGATAATGCCGCCATACTTTGAATGCTAAAACTATGGCTGCCAGTTCTAAATCATGGGTTGGATAATTCAATTCATGTGGCTTTAATTGTCTGGAGACATAAGCCACTACTTTCCTGTCTTGCATAAGTACACATCCTAACCCAGTATGAGAGGCATCACTGTAAATCTCAAAATCTTTACCTGACACTGGCTGAGTTAACACTGGTGCTTCAGTCAACTTTGTCTTTAAAATGTCAAAACTCTGCTGACACCTATCATCCCATTGGAATACAATCTCTTTCTTCAACAGTCTTGTTAAAGGTGATGTAATGATGGAGAATCCCTTTACGAACCTTCTGTAATAACCGGCTAAACCCAGAAAACTTCGAACTTCTGTGACAGTTCTGGGTGGTCTCCATTCAACAATAGCTTCAATCTTCTTAGGATCCACTCTGATACCCTCAGATGATACCACATGTCCTAAGAAAGAAACTTCTTCTAGCCAAAACTCACACTTACTGAGCTTGGCATACAGCTGTTTATCCCTCAGTGTCTGAAGTACAATCCTCAAATGTTTATCATGTTCGACCTTATCTTTGGAGTAGACCAAAATGTCATCTAAAAACACCACCACAAACTGATCCAGATATGAATGAAACACACGGTTCATGAGATCCATGAAAACCGCTGGTGCATTTGTAAGACCGAATGGCATGACTAAAAATTCATAGTGACCATATCGGGTCCTGAATGCAGTCTTAGCAATATCTTCTTCCTTTATCCGCAACTGATGGTATCCCGACCTGAGGTCGATCTTAGAAAACATACCTGCACCTTTTAACTGATCAAACAAATCATCAATGCGAGGCAATGGATACTTATTCTTGATTGTCAGTTTGTTTAGTTGTCTGTAGTCGATGCACAATCTGAATGATCCATCTTTCTTCTTTACAAATAAAACTGGTGCTCCCCAAGGTGATACACTGGGTCTGATAAAGCCTTTATCCAATAACTCCTGCAGCTGAATCTTTAACTCTTTTAGCTCGGCTGGTGCCATTCTATAAGGTGCAATTGATACTGGTGCTGCTCCAGGATAGACATTTATGGTAAACTCCACTTCCCTCCTTGGTGGTAACCCTGGTAACTCTTCTGGAAATACATCTGGATAATCACATACTGTTGGTATGTCTTGCACCTTGGATTGTTCTTTCTCTGCTTGTAATGCACATACCAAGTATGCTTCACAACCTTTCTGCATTAATCTCTTTGCTGCTATGGCTGATATCACATTACCCAAAAAATCTCGCCGCTTCCCGACTACTGTAATCTCTTCCCCTGCTGGTGTATATAATGTCACCCTTTTCTTTGCACAATCAACTAGAGCATTATGTCTAGATAGCCAATCCATGCCCAAAATAACATCAAATTCCCTAAATGGCAACTCCATAAGATCTCCTGGAAATTCCTTTCCATGAATAACAATTGGACAGTCTTTGATCACTGTATGAGTTGTTACTACACCTCCTAATGGATTGGTAACCAACATACCCTGACCCACATGTGCAACCGCTAACCCTTTAACCCAGGGTATAGGCACACTAATGTATGAATGAGATGAGCCAGGATCAATTAAAGCATAAACTCCATGATCACATAAAGAAAACTCACCAACTATGACATCTGGAGCTTCCTCATCTTCTCTGGCTCGCATGGCATAAACCCGGGCTGGACCCCTGGTCTCAGGCCTGTCCACAGTCTCTGACTGCTGTCTCTGCACTCCGGAGGTCTCACCTCGACCTCGGCCTGCTAGGAACGGTGTAGGAACTCTTGCCCTTTTAGGACAATCCTTCTTCTGATGGTCTGAGGCTCCGCATGTCCAACATTTACCAGTCACCAACCAACAATCTCCACCATGTCGTCTGCCACAATGCTCACAAGGTGACGAAGTATAACCGGCTGAATCTGCACCTCTACCAGTGCCTCTACCAGAACCTCTGCCTGAACCTCGACTCCCACTGGTAGAACTAGCCACCACTGATGCTGCTGGCATATTAGTGCCCCTGACTAAGCCTTGACTAAAAGGAGGCCTAGAACCAGATGAACTACTTGCACCTCTGAATTTCTTGCTCTCCGGCTGATGTGTACTGGGTGCACTCTGAGTCTGGTCTTTTCTCTGCTAAGACCGCTGGCGTCTAGAACGCTGATTGGCCTGTATTCGCTCTATCTCTTGAGCTGCCTCTACCAAGGCTGAGAATTCTCTGAATCTGGAAGCTACCACTCCCATCTGAATCTCATCATTCAAGCCTTCTTGAAACTTCTTACACCTTTCGGCTTCTGTAGCCACTATCTGCTTACCATACCTGCTGAGTCTAGTAAATTCTCTTTCGTATTCAGCTACAGACATTCTGTTCTGTCGCAGGTATAAGAATTCTTTCCTTCTCGCATCTAGGTAAGCCTCGGTAATGAACTTCTTCCTGAATTCATCCAAGAAGAATTGCCAAGTACGCTGATCTGCTGTTACTCTCTGTTGCACAGTGGTCCACCATGTATATGCCTCCTCTATCAGCAATGAAGTGGCACAAATCAACTTGTCTTCGGCTGTACACTGCAATTGTTCTAGGACTCTCGATGTCCCATCTAGCCAATACTCAGCTACTTCGGGACTATCATCTTTGCTCGCTTTGAATTCCTTTGCACCATATTTTCTAAGCTTCTCCAATGGGGGTTTTCTCTCTCTTTCTACTATTACGGGTGTTTGAGGCATCACCCCTGCAATCTGTCGAAAAGTGTCTGCAAGTTGCTTTAACAACACCTCTTGACCTGGTGCTGCTGGAGCCTCACCCTCCACTGCTCTGGAGGCATGTGACTCACTCTCCCCTTCTTGTGACATCCTCCTAAAAGAACAACAACTGCTTAGTTCATCAGGGTAGTCATGGCATGTACATATACTGACTTATGCATGCAAGCCCGAGGAAATTAAACCTAGGGCTCTGATACCAAAATTTGTAACACCCCTTCCCGGTCCACCCGTAAACCCGAATGAACCGAGTCGAGATGCTACAAACTGGTTGACTATGTGGTCTGACATGCTGAAAACATACTATATATATATTGAATATAATAACATGCTGGTACTGTTTACAAAAATAATGTAATTTCTATTTACAAAACATGATACTAGTTTACAAAATGGATTGGGCCCAACTGTATGCCCTGTACATGCCATAAAAAGAATAACAAAATGAGTTTCTACCCTGAAGACCGAGTCTTCTACAGATGAACGGCAGCAGTTGTAAACGGACTCTCTATGGACCAGCCACAAAACCTGCGAGTTAAACAGGTAACTCGCTGAGCAACTAATGCTCAGTGGATATCTCAACAGATAAAGAAACAATAAAGCACATACTTGTATATAAAGAATCCTGTAGGCACACAAGGCACATATAAGCACACATTATGATACTTTCATGATATCTTGATTATCTTTTGTACTGTTTCTAATAATACTATATAATTCATGAAATGTTATGTCAAAATATCTGTATGGCTCCATAAGGTTATAGTGAAACCGAAGTGATAAGAAAAACTGTATGAAACTGTATGAAAACTGTATGCTTGGCTGCTATGGCCTGTATAATCATATCCACTCAACGGCCTGTAGCCGGAGTTCCAAACTGGATGGGGCGCAGATCTGCTATTCTATGTCGCGACATAGCCTTATCTACATGGTTTCTACCTAACCTCAATGGAGCTTAATATTAGCATGTCAACAATGTAACACAATAGCACATAAATGGTTTCACAACTTCCTAGTTCATCATGTTGATTTGATTTCACATCATATAAATGCTTACATGTTGTTTTAATCCATGTTCTTATGTTGTATTATTGTTTTAGAATGATTGGATGCATACTAGGTGAGCAAAGGAATCAGATTGCAATGAAAAAGAAAGCCAAAATTGCATGAAATCATAAGTCGCGAGCGCGCCTGTGGAAGTCGCGAGCGCGAGATGCAGAAAATAAGAGACAGTGTGTTATCAGGCACAAGTCGCGATCGCGTACTTGAGAGTCGCGAGCGCGTAGGGTGCCAAATGAGAGACAGTGAGTTTTCATGCCAACTACGCGAGCGCGCAACGCAAGTCGCGAGCGCTTCCAGGCCAAGGGCCAACCTCGCGAGCGTGTCTTGCAAGGTCGCGAGCGCGAGAAGAGCAAAATGAGAGTCAGTGAGTTTGAAGTGAAAGTCGCGCGCGCGCAGTGCAAAGTCGCGAGCGCGCGACGTGCTTCCAGCCTACGCAGTGCCAGGTCGCGACGCGTTTCCAGCCTGCGCAGTCTGCACTCTTTTGGTCATATCTCTCAATATACAAATCCAATTTGGGTGATTCAAAAACCCATGCAAAGCTAACACATAGAGGAACAAATAACTCTTCTATGACACTTCCTAATTCCATCAATAAATGGGGTCAAAATCAAGATGAAGGTCTCCCCTTTTTTCAACATCAATTCTATACCTCCTCTGTTTTCTCACCACTACCATTCTCTAACATGAAGCAATATATTAGCTCAATAGCAACACACCACACAAATTCTCATGCAAAGACAATAATAAAAATCAAGAGATATCAAACCTCCACTCCAAAAGCTTGAGCTCTTCTAGCTTCTCTTCTCTACACTCTTGGAACTTCCTTCACCTATCCATAACAATTCTTATCCATTACCCACAATATAACTCAAAGAAGTTGAATAACACAAAGCTTCAAGATATACTACTTACTTGTTGCAAATTGAGGTTGCCCTAATGCTTAATTACCACAACTACCATGAAAATGAAATGAAGGGAAGGGAAGGAGATGAAGAAGATGGAGATAAACATGAAAAATGGGAAAGTGAAAATGATTTTAACGGGTAGGCTATCACAATAGATGTAAAACTTCCTACATGGCACCTCAATTATGCAAAGGTTACAACTTAATACCCAAGCTCAAACTTTTAATGCAAATCCTTCCTCACCTTTATACCTTAATCTTTTTCTCTCACTCAAATAAGTCCACTTCTAATCTCATTCTACCCCAACCGGGTTTGGTTCAACTCGACTCAACTCCATGCAAGACTCGACTCAATGCAAGACTCAAATCAGTAGGATGTCACAATAATATATTTACTTTAAAAATAAATAAATAAAGTATATATGATAATTTAAGAAAATAATTATATCCTTAGTGGTTACTTTTACATTTCAACAACAACTGCTACTAATATTTTACTAAACTCAAAAATTCATTAGCTAGCCACTATAAGCTACCAATTAGAATAAGTACTTGTTATTTGTCAGCAATTACTAGAAAGAGAAAATCAAATAGGCTCTACATAAATTTGAATACACAAACTTAATGGTAATCTTCATATTTGTTTAAGGAAGATTATATATTAATATAGATATATATATATATGACATCTATTTATTTTATAACAAAATTAACTATTACACATTATATACTAATTGTAGGCCTCTGAGCGAATATTCACATGCGAACTTTGAAAAAAAAAAAAAAATTTCTTTACATTTTAGCTTATTTTCATCTGTGGTTTCTGAATTGCAGGCCTATCACTTTATCGTCTTTAAATTTCAATTCATCACTTAAAAGTCCCTCAACTCTGATCGAATAAAATTGTTGTTTACTAGTTTTCCTGCAATCAACCAGTTAAAAGCTGATGTGTAGGGACTTTCAATAACTGAATGGATTCAATCTCTATCAGATAGGAAGAACCACTCCAACCCTGTACAAAACTTACGTGATTTAGTTGAAACTCTTTTAACTTTATAATGTCATTCACTTGCTTCAATCTGCATATAAAAGTGCGTATTTCACAAAACCCCCAACCATATTCTTGCTTTCACTCACACTCCTTTTTTTTTTTTTTTTTTTTCCTTCATTCTTTCACCATTAATTCATTTATCATTTCATTTTCTCTAGGTTTAATTAAAAAATTATCGAAAACCATTTTTATTAGTAAAGAACTCTGATTTTATAATTTAACTATGTGATTAATTTATGGTGAGAGAAATACTCTAACATTATGATTAAGCATTAAAAATTTAAATTTACATTTTATAATTAAATCTTTCTTTCCATTTTTTTTTTATTTTCTCAAGTATCCTTTCATCAGTATTGGCTACTTTCTTCTTAAAAATATAAATTAATTTATTAATTCTCTAATATATCAATATTTAATTTATTAATTATTAATAATTTTTTTATTTAATTCTTCATAAACCGTCAAATATTATTATAGGAGCATATTAGAAAGTGTAGTTAAAATTAATTGTTTTAAACTACATTAAATAATTTTCTTTAATTTGTGTAAAAATAGAAACAACATATTGTTTGGTAGAAACAAAGGAAATAATAATATAATAAAATATTTTTGATTTCTTTTAACAAACACATGAATATTTTAAAATAAATATACATAGATATATAAAGGAAAATATTATATACTGAACTTAATTAATTAAATTTCAACATTATATAATAGGAGAGGAGAATTAAATGAAAAAAAACTTTAATTTCATAAAAATATTTGTAGATTTTTTTAAAGAAATCAAACTAGAAATTTTATTAAGGGGAAACTATATACAGATATGGGATATTGATCAATATGTTTATATATTTTTGTATAGAAAGTCTAATAATAAATTGCTTATAAGAAGATTAAAAGAACACAATCTTGATTTAAAGTATCCGATCGAATTGATAGAACATAATATTTATGCCATAGGCAATCGCTTGCTTCACTTGGTGGCTATCCATAGCCACTGTTCGACTTCATGGTCTTTCTACAAGTCTGATCTGATCACTTTCAAATTTATTTTTTCTGCATAATTGTTCAAATAACAAAATACCCTAAATAAAATCAACATAATTGCGATCACAATAATTTAGAACTAGATTTGAGAATAAAATCTCAAAATATGGGCAATGATAATCACAATATTTGGACAATAATAATTTAGATTTGTATCAAAAGATACAACTCTGAGGATTATTTCAAAAAAAAAAAAAAAAAAACAAGAAAGGAGAAAGGAGTAACCACTGGCGAAAAAGTATTTTTATATTACTCCAATAAAAATTGAGGAATTTTTAAGTGACAAATTGAAATTTAAGGATGGTATACTTCATGAACAAACAGTCAAAATATTTTTGAACTATGATTCAAGTAATAATGAATGAGGAAATAAAGTAAACAAAGTCTTGGTGTAAGTTGATTTTGTTTCTTTAGTCCCTAATGAGAATTGAGGAATAGCTCAAAATTCGACAAGGTAGGTCATTGTCATTGTGTTACTTGAAACATGGGATAAGCATTGACCAAATTGACAAATTAAGGGTTACATCACAAGTAATTTAAGCAAGCAACATCTCAAATAACCTATTTTAGGTATATGGTTTTTCCTCATTCATTGGCTAATGTTGAAAAACATTCCTTGTAAGGAATTATAATGGAAAGAAGAGGACCTAAAATTCTTATACATAGTTCTATGAATCTTGAATCCTGAAATAACTTATTGGAATGAATTGATGCTTGACAATGACAAAACAAAAAAGGCATACCACTTAGTGCATTATTGAAACCATCAAATTTATATATAGAGATATATTTAGTCTTTAGATTTGAAACCATCAAATTTATATATAAAGATATATTTAGTCTTTTGATTTTACTTAAATAACATTAGTAAGTACCTCAGTTTCAAAAATTACACTTTGTAATCCCTGCATTATAATTTCATTGTATTATAAGGTCGTTAAGTGATTATAAAATGTTAAAAGTAGTAATTACTATACCATCCTTAAAGATAAAAACTTATGGACGATATAGTAATTACCCTATATATATATATATATATATATATAGGGTAATTACTTTTTCTGTACCAATGCTATATATTCACTTCTTACTTTTTAAGAGTGTATATAAATTCTGCCATTCTTATGGGAAGAAATTATAATGCACAAACAGCCTCTGCAGCATGTGCGCATTTTAATATTGGAAATACTCGATTGAGCTCTTTTTATTTATTTATTTATTTTTTGAGCTTATGGAGTATTAGGAGTTGGAAAATGAATCCAACGTACATAACCAATTGTTTAGTGCCAAACTATTTTTTTTCCCCATGAATTTTCTTATAGCAACATAGATGGTTATTCTTTTATTTTAATTTCTTTGATTGATCTTGAACTTATTACTATGCATATTAACATGGATAAATTTCAATAATATAATTTAATAATAAAATATCTACTATCAAGTTCGAATCTCTCTCCTCCAGTATTCAAAAAAAGAAAAAAAAAACTTTAAATTATGTGAATTTTAATGATGGAAAAAGAATAAGGATGACATTCTGAACTAAAATTTAATTCTCTCCATATCTCTCAATACTTCTATGAAAAATTATATATTGATTGGAGAAAAAATAATTAGAGAAAAAAAGATTAAGACAAAAAAAAAAAAAAAAGAGTGAAGTGAGAAAATCTATGACAGTAATGTGTCTATATGAATTTTTTTTCTTAATTTTACATTTCACTTGTATTATCTTTCTATTACCAAAGTTTGTGAAATGTGATAGCAAAATATTAATTATCATACAAAATTTACGTTTTTTTTTTTTTTTTTTTTTTTTGAAATTTAGGAATATTAGTGATGCACTATTCATAAATTAATCCAAGGACTGACGGCGGAAATTTAAATCATTATTCTTCAATAAGATTGAAAATATGGATTTAGTATGATATGTACGTAACGAAATCGAATCCCATGAACGTTAGACGATCTTCCATCACATTATTAAAGACCAGGTTCAACTTCTAAAGTCAAATCAAATTTTTTTCTTTTTTTTTTTTAAAATCTTATAATACCAAATTAAAAATCAGTTTTCTTTTATTAAATAGTAAATAGCTATACTATAATTTGTTAAAATTACTCATAAAACAACCTTATTATAATTAAAAAATGTTGAATGTTTGAAAGGGATTTACCATATGTGATCATTCAAAAATATAATTAGAAAAAAAAAAAAACTTATAAAAAGGATTACAATTCTCATAAGTTCTATAAACATGGAGTTTTGCACACAATCAAATCCATAAGAGTCTTATATAAAAAATACTATAACTTTGAAATCTATAGTTGCATTAATAGTTTGATATGAACTTTGTAAGAATTATAAATTTAAAAGTATTTGTTTCTCCCATGCCAATTTCTCAAACCTTACTGTAAAAATAGAGCAATCCCATCATGCTCCCTTGTCTTTTACTATAATGGTAATTGAGGAACCTGTATTCAAACTCCCACTCTCCACACTCTCAATTGAAGGGAGTAAAGCAACCAAAAAAAAAAACTGAATTTTATTGATAAAAGAAATTAATGCATTCATATTATTTGTAAAGTAACAAATTTGTATATATTTTTATTCCTTACACACTATTGCTTGTAGGATAGAAAGGAGACCCAATGTACGCATTCCATATTTGTCCATATTTATAGTGCTGGAGAGAGTTGATAGTGCTGGAGAGAGTTGATGTACGTAGCATTTCCTTGCTTTTGCAAAAATGCTATTTCCATATCTTAAATACCTAATCTTCAGGTTACAAACTGAATAACTTTACTATTACGATAAAATTATTCTTTATAATATATTGCTTCTTGGACACAAAATAAAATTTATATATATATATATATATATATATATATATATTTTGAGAGAGAGAGAGAGGGACAGCTAAAAGTTTTCTTCATGTGAAGAAGAGAATTTGAGATGTCCCTCTCCAGGGCTTGGAACCGATTCAACAAGAAACCTTTGAGGCCTACCAAGGTGCACGTTAATATTGCTTGTTATCTCATTACCTCCACCACTAGGAGATGTAGGACCCTTGGGAAGTACATTCAAGACCAAGCTGCCCTTCAAAGGAAGGCCCTTCCCCTTCCCTATTACTATGGATGAGAGCTTTCTAGCCTCCGAACCATGGCATAAGTAAACAACAAGAAGAAGAACAAGTGCGACTGTGCTTAAACGAGCCATTTAGAATATTTAGGAGAAATCTTAGGGAAATATTTAGAATCTTGAAAGCTAATAGTTTATTTGTGAGATGGGAAGTGTGTTGGTGTTTCCATATGTATATATAGAAGTTTTCTTCGACGTATCGTAATTCAATGTATCAAATAATGTTTTAATATAAATATCGGCTTATCGAACGGAAGTTTTAGAGTGCGTTTGGCACGAATCAACTAGTAAGAATCTGCCAAACAATACAGTCCTGTCGGCTACTGTACCTCCAAGAATCTGGGGTGGATGATGAAGAAGCAGTGGCAATGGCGGCTAGCTATTAAACTCTTCTTTTTCTCCCCTATCCCAACTAAAGGTAGTGGCGTTACTGTTGAGAAAGGTTGAATCCTCACGTCAAGTTTTTAGAATTGAAAGAATACTTATGAGCTGAAAAGTTTGATATATATGAAGAGAAATGATGATATTGCTATTACCAACATTCTTTGTAAACAATTTCATTGGTCCAGTACGTAGTTGTCTATTCTTGATACATATTCAAAATATTTTTAAAAGAAATTTTAAAAAATTAGTTTAAGTTGTTAGGGTTTTATTTATGACATTGGACTTCGTTAGAAATTACTACTCTAGTACCTCTCAGGATTTATTTATGAAAAGATTTCATATACTTATACATGAAAATAAATATCACGAGTCTACTGATAGTAGAAACAATCGCGAAAACCGAACTACTTCCTTTAGCCACACTCTAAAAGCGTCTGCCTCAGTAATTTTTTCTTTTTGAGCAATAGAGTGATGAAGAGTTTTATGAGAACCTGTTTCTCTACTTCATATTTTGTTGGGTAACCATAATTCCAACAATACCCTTCATTTTAAACTCTATATAATTATTATCACAATAATATTTAATTAATTAGTTAATTGTTAAAATTAATTAATATATTATGGATCGGGGTTTATACACTCATGATGGACTTAGCCGAATCTGTCCATAAATTCCAACATTTTACTACAAGCTTGATAGGGTTTATTTCAAATTTTAGAAGTTTTAGCAATTGTATCCATTTTTTAAAAAATTAAATGATTATTATATTTTGCAATTATATCTTGTCTTTCAAAATTAAAAAAATAATAAGAATAGTAATATTTTATTTTCAATATTAAAAAAATAATTTTCTCAATTTTAATTTCTCTGTTTTTCTCTTTTTTTATCTGTCCACCCATTATCTCCACCAGCATCACCATGTTTTGATTTTTCCCTTATGCTTCTTCTTCTCTCCTCTTTTTTTTTTTTTGAAGTATTGCTTAATCTTTTTCTTCAATATCTTCTTCTACATTCCCATATTCACCACGGATCGATATTTCAATCTGTTCTTTATATCCATCCCATTCTCTCTTCTTCTCTTCAAAACCCAAAAGTTTGACTTTGTTTTTAGTTGCCTTCTTTTTTCTCAGTTTCAGTTTTCATATATGTATTTATTTTTCTTAATATAATCTTTTCTTTCCATGTATAGTTGTGGACATGTTGTTAATTTGTCATCTTTTATATTTAGATTAAGTGTACTGAAAACCAAAAATGATGGTAGTGGTGGGTGGGTGGGTGGAGATATAGGAGAGAGAAGATATTAAAAAATAACAATAAATTAAAAAAAGAAAAATTAATTATTTTTTAAAAATTTTGATAGGTAGAATATAATTTGTTTTTTTAAAATTATAGTATTTTCATTTAATTTTAAAATAGGATATAATTAAAAAATAAGTGTAGAGGAGACATTTTTATTTAACTCTTATAGCATTTTGATACGTACGTAGTGTAACTAGAGTGTATGTTTAACAAACAAACTTGAACTCAATAAAACTTAACTTGACTCAACTTATTTATAATACAGTTTATAGTCTCTTCTCAATGCCAATTAACCCAAAAGAGTAACAGAGAAATGTAAAAGACTTACCTCTCTGTAATCTACAGAGATAAATGAATTTAATAGGCATGAAACGAAAAAAAAGACCAACATCATAGCATCAAAATTTCCAAGCAGACACATCTTACAAACGAAACTTGAATTACCATGGATCCATTTATACAAGAGAATCAGTATTGTAAGAGAGAAAGGAAGAGGGAAAGAGAGACGATGCATATATGTACTTCAGCTTCTAATGAACTGACAGTGATTTTCGCAAGTGTACGAAATTGCGACAAGTAATAAAAAAATGACAAGAGTATCGTTCTCACGAGGATTGTATACCAAGTATCAAAATTATGTTAACCTACTATTAACAATCAGGGAAATTATTTTAATAAATTAACTTCAATAAATAAAAGAGACTAAAAAGAAATTAAGCAAGGCAATTTTTGATAATAAGAAATCAAGGATTAAAAGCTACTAGGGATTTTGACTTCACTTAATTCTATCCAATTTATTTTATTAGTTTGATAATCAATTTTAATTGTTCAAGTATGAGAAACAACCCTAAAATCACTAACAAGCTGTTCCGATTTATTGTTAGCTATTTTGATCCAATCTAATTACCTATCTTCTAATAGTGCAATCAAACATGAATTAAATCATTAAGTTTTATGGTTTGTTTTGTGAATTCATAACCCAAGGTCATTAACTTATGAAAACCCCCTATGAGTCAAACCATATAGCTTCCGCATCAAGTTCTTATTCTCATGTAATTTATTATCTTTTTCATATCAAAAACCCTTTCTACCGATAGTGATTAATGAAATAAATCAATTCAGGGGAGAGAAATTCTACTTGGAAGCATTAAGTTCAATAATAAATTATACTTTGAACATAGAAAAGCAAATCTAATATTATAAATTGGAAAAAAATTAAGCTACATCAAATCTCTAGTATGAGAATTTAGTTCAACATAATTATTAAATAAAACTTAATTAAACTTGAAAATAATTCCATAATCAATGTGAATAATGAAAAGTAAAAACAAGATTAAGAGTTTAGAAATAAAAACTAGTCAACAAATAATGTGATCGGCTTCCTTGAATCTTGGCACAAATCTTGATCACTTAAAGTTTTAGAGAGAAAGAAAAACAATAGAACAAAATATGGTAGAACCAAATATCTCAATAATGAATGGGTTCTCTCTTTTTATAGACTTCCTGAGGAAAAACTCCAACTTCATTTAGAAAATAGAGTCTTTATTGAGAAAGAAATCTCTTGGAGATAGAAGATTGTTTAGACTTTTAATTTTTTCTCAATTAGGACTCTCCCATGCATCTAAATAGGATTTAAACTTGATTAGCACGTTAGGAAAGTATTTCATGTGGGCCCATGCAAGTGGAGGAGACTAGGCTGACGTAAACAAAACTTAAATTTCGGCACGGATGTACCAATTGGCACGGGCTGGAGGTGCTGGAGTCTGAGTTCTAAGGTGATCACAGCACGAGCCGTGCTTAGATGATCACGCCTTTGAATTATATCATTCTGTGGCACAGGCGTGCCGGTCCGCATGGCTAGGGCGTGTTAGGCTCTGAGTCTCCGAGCGGATTTTTCCTTGAATCCTACACGGGCGTGCTAGGTTGCATAGCCAGGGCGTGCCAGCCTCTAAGAGTTTTGCTTATTATGCTCTTTTCTGTATCAAATTCCCACAAATTTCTTCAAGATCAAGTGATTTATATTTCAAGGAAGCTTTGAACAAATATATAATTAAAACCGAATAAAAACTAACTGAAGTGATTAAAACTACTAAAAATCCCAACAAAAACTATATTAAAAATATTATAAAAATAACTCCTACCATGATCTATGCTAAAATCTAAGTTATACCTTTAGCGTCAAAAGGACCTACATGCATCTCTTAGCACACAAAAATTGCTGGGAGCTCTCTGTCACCACCATCCATCGTCACTCTAAACAAGACGTAAGCTTAGAAGCCCAGTTCACTGGCTCTCTCTTTTTCAAAGATTTCCAAGTACTGATGAATGAATGTGACTGCAAGAAGAATTCCTGTCCCTGAACCAATTGCGCCAATGGAATCTGCCAACACTGTCAAAGCACCAATGCACATCCCTCCAAAAGCTGCAGCTGTGGGTATCTATTGATATATCTCTTGTTGCAAGTTTTGTATGTATTGATATAGCTCTGGCTGCAAGTTTGACTCCCAATGACCAGCCATAACCATATTTTGTTCCTGCAGAATTGGATACTATTGTGTCAACTTAATAATGACACAAAAATAATTGTGATTTACCAGGTTGATCCCTTAAAGTACTAATGACAATCTTAAGTGAAATCACACAAAGGTTGAGAATGAAAAAGAGGGATGTTGTCTCTTACACAAAAAGATCATTCTTTTTAAAGTTATAGGAAAAAGTCTTGGAAAGATATAACTAATCCTTTAAACCATAATTGAGCCATTTTTATGTTTGGGTTTATATGACGATTAACTAATTGCCACCCTTTTCTATGATAATCCCAAACGGCAACCCACAAACACATATTGCAAGGCATGAAACGTAGGTGATGCCATAGACCTATTATTGAGGCTTCATGAGAGGATCTCTTCCTTGACTATCTTGACAAGAAAGCCAAAGATAATAAAGAAAATAACATTGTTCTCAGACAAAACAAGAGAATAATATATCCAATCTCCTCAAAATACAAAATAAAAGAGGTGAGAAAGCAGGTGGAAACTAAACTACGGCAAATTCATATAACAAATTATTAAATCCTAAAAAGATGTGATGAATGAAGAGTGCTCAGTTAGGAAACAAGAAATTTGTTCAAAATATCTAAAAAAAGAGAATTCTAAGGTCACATACCTTCAGCTGCTTGGACACATCTTTAGCAGATGATCCAGAAACTTCAACCCAAGTTTGGAAGAAGAATGCACAATGTGACAACATAAAAGTCAGATAGAAAAGCGCATGGAAAGGTTTATTGGTCACATTAACAAGGCTACAGAAGAATAGAAGCATTGCCAGCATTAGCAAAGAGAGCAGGGAAGCTAACATGAGGGAAAATAACTACAAGAGGGAAAAAGGAGAGGGGACGAGGGGGTAAGAAGCGAAGGACTAGGAGGACAGTTCCCAAAACTTTAATCAGCTTGATGGTACAGTCATGTAATATGCAAGGACACCAACAGGTACTGGCTGACGACCTGAATATTCAGATTCCTTCCATTTACCCAAAAGATTCACAAGGAAGTTTCCACCTTATCTCCTGTACAACAACTGTAAACAAACAAAATTAATATATTATGGATATATTCGGTAAAATTAGCTATTTTAATAAAGTTTAATCGTTTTAGCAGTTTTTTATAAAAAGCTAAACGTTACTTAAAAAGATGCCATGGAACACAGTCTAAATGACAAACCAATCATAGGAATCTTTTTACCTGGGAGATAAAGCAGGTGCTAGAAACCAGAGCAGACTGCAAAATAACTGGGATATTGGATGTGTAGAACAGCTTGATTGGATATGAACCCTGCTGTCCAGGAGGATCTTTTAATATCACAGGTAAAACCACGTGGAACCCTTGTAAATATGTCACAATTACATTTATCAATACTGTTGCAAGCAGATTTGTCACATTTGGAAGATTTTGCCGGTAAAATGCTCTGTGTAGGGCACGGGCCTTGTCTGTATCAGTAATCAGATGATGGACCGAAGCCAATAACAGCACCTTCAAATTCAGACCTCCTCCGCTAGTAATGGTGCTAAATGCTTTCCCCATGGTATTTTCACTGTAATATTGTAAGGAGAGCTCTTGTTAAGATACCCTATTTCGTAGAAAATGTTAATATTAACTCCATGAAAAGAAAACTAGCTTATCGGCACCGATCCGCTCAACCTAGGGAAGGAAGTTTTTCACCTGCAGATATCTAGAAACAGGAGACTAGAGCTTACCAGACATTGTTTGCTATGAAAAGTGAGGTTCCAGAACCCAATCCATGTCCTTTCTGGAGAAGCTCATCCAAACAGATAAGAATGATCCCAGCAAAACAAAGCTGAATGATAATTAGAATGGCATTTCCTACTCCAAGTTGGTCAACACTACCATACATCTCTGAAAGAACATACGCTACTGCTTCACCAACAGCTATCAGGATGCTTAATAATTTCCGGGCACCATTGCTAGGAGTAAAAGAAAAAAAAAAATCAATCAAGGGCAATTTTAAACATGCTATTCAAGTAAGTGGAACCACATGAGCTTATAAGTGAGTTTAGTTGCCTACACCAAGCTGATCAGAAACTTGTTTTTTTTTTTTTTAAATTATTATTATTTTATTTATATATATATTTTAATTAATTTGGGGTATAGGTGAGACTCAAGATAAGTTATATTTTCTTATTACTTAATTTTGACAAGTAGTATTAATTATTTTATTTCAATGGTTTTATTCATTAACCATCATTCTACAATGATGTATGAGTACAACCAATTTGCACAATTAAGACATTAGTTAAGAGTTAGGTTGCAAGCCAAGTTAAACAAATATAATTTATTAATACTTCAAATAAATAAACAATCACAACATTACTAGCTTATTTACAGATAAATTGACAATTTAAAGAATTTCAACATTTTTAAATGAAATTAAATTAATCTACTAATTTTCAAATGTATTCATGTGTCTGAAATTAATAAAATTAAATATATAATAGGATAAGTGTCTGACCCGTGTCTTTAGTATTTGTAGTATTTGTGTCCGTAGTATTTGAGGTACGGTGCCCTAAACTGTATTCGAAATTAATAAAATAAAATAAATAATAAGATAAGAATCCCTGTCCAGAGTGTCTGAGAGGTCTCTAGTGACTGAGAAATGTCGATGTCCGTATATGTTAGGTTAAGAATAGTGCACAAAAGATTGATAAACTTACAAGAGGACACGGTCTTCACGAACATTATTGTTCACTTCAATAATCTTTGACCCAGCAAGAAATTGCATTACTAGGCCAGAAGTTGCAATTGGAACGATACCAAGCTCCATAACAGTCCCACGGTTTGAAGCATACCAATAGAAACGATCCGCACCAGTTGTCGAATGAATCCCATACAATGGGAGTTGACTATATACCGAGAAAATGAAAATGGAGATCACAGTATATATGACATTCCCACGGAAGGGAACTTTTCTGTCAGCGCTCTGAACTTCAGGAAGAAACGGCAGGAACGGCTTCACAATATCAAGAACCCTAAATCCATCTCCCATCTTTTTTACTCCTAACTAAGCCGTTCTTTAAAACAAATAAGTAAAAGCTGTGATAAAGCACTAAACAAACCCAAACTGCAATTAAGAGCCGAAAAAGATACCTGTGATTCGAAACTGTGATAAAGATAATTTGAAGCGAGCACACTTTATGATGGACTAGGGCATAATATTTACGTGTTTATAAATGGGAGTTCATTCACGTTGAACTATCCAGGTTTTATGTTTTTTAATAGTTTTTTTTTTTAATTTGGATTATCCAAAATATCAATATAAAGTTCATATGGAATAATATATATTATATCATTAAAAAGAATATTTCATCTGTATTATTTGTAAATAGTATTAGTATTTTTTTAATGTGCATTGCACGTTATTTATGGTCGTTGATACTCAGTTGTGCTTACTTGTTGCATTTATCATTTTTAAAAGTATTCTTTTTCTCGTTTAAATTTTTTTTATGATCATGATTTATTTATTTATTTATTTAAAGATTTAATATAAATAATATGTTTCAAAATTGTGAAGGTGTGTTGTTTTTATTAATTGAATGGATTACAAATTTTTCTTTTATTATCATGGTTAAATCTTGAGTACATCTATCACGAATCAAATATATACTCTAATATATAAAATAAATATATTAAAATATAACGTTTAATTATACAATGAATTTAGCTTCATAAGCCTATCCATAGTTAGGGACTTGGATAATAATAATGTGTGAATAGTGAAATAAAAAAGCTGTATAGGCTTTTCGCATTGGATGTTTTTAGGCATCAACCAACACACAACTTCAACGATGGGGAAACTCAAGATAGTATATTTATTATGTAAGAAAGCATTTAAGTCTATCAATTTATAAGAAGAGTTAAAACATAAAAATAATACATGATTAACAATAAATATAACACTAAAAGGTAAAGATTATGGTATCAATTCATACAATGACATTACACTTACTGAAAGAATAAGACATCATTACAAATTCAATAATTTCAAATTAATAAGAGCTTAATGTAATAATTTTCGATAGTCAAAAACAACAAATAATTGATAGTTAAGCATAATTAAAACTAAACATATGTAGCGGTATAATATGACAAATTCCTAATTAGAATAAGATTAGATTTATAATATTAATATAATATAAATAATAAATTGATATCATAATTAGAATATGATTAAACTTCTAATTATATTAGAATTTTACTGCATAGATAATATTAACCAATAATTTTATACTACATAGATAAACGTCTCATAAATATTTATAGTAAACATCCCATTTATTATATTAAATCAAATATTTAAAATTTTTAAATAACAATCAAATCCGCTGTATTGATCCTATTCAATTAATTTTAATCCAAATATGCTTAGTCCTACAACAATCTAGTTTTTTATCAATTGTCAAAGAAAAAGATCCAACCTTTCTTTATGTGTCTTCCCTAATAATCCCATGAACGATTCAATATTTTAATAAATAAGAAAATAACAGTTTTTCTATAAAAAAAAAATTAAAACTAATTCCTATTTAGAATTAAATTAAACTTCCTAATATAATTTAAATTCAAATAGAAAATTAATATAACCAATCAAAATTCAAACAGGAAATTAACATAACCAATCAAAATTAAATTACATTTATTTTTCAACCAATAAAATTAAAGTCCTCAATGATATTTTTGTCAATTCATAAACTTAGCAGGCGCACTTTAGGAACCCAATGTTTCCTCCCCTCATTCGTACTTATATATATATATATAGGAATTTCTATACATGCAAAAAATATATGATTTATAATATTATAATTCGAATATTGAAATTTTCATGGCTGTCTTACTTCCATCGAAATACTTGAAAGTAAAAAAATAAAAAAAATAAAAAATATTATCTTGAAAAATATTAATCTTAATATCAAATAAAATATAAAATAAAAGGGAGGAAGAAAAGAGAAAAGGAAGTGCAAACATACTAAAGAAGGAAAAGAGATATGCAGCGAAAATAAGTTCTGAATTTTGGTTATAACTTTAGCAACAATAAAAATTCCATTGCTAACCCATTTGCAGAACCAACTCTAAACAACGGCAAAACAAATCAATGTAAGTTATAATTTTAGAAACGGACAAAAATTACGTTGCTAACACGTTTGTAGAGACCTTTTTCAACTCTTAGCATGAAAAATAATGAAACAAGATTTGTTAATTAATAAAAATAATATGATTAAGGATACAAATATAATCAATCTGATTAAAATTTATTATATAATTTTAATCGATAAATAGAATTAAAATTTTTCTAATTAGATGGTCCATCTCTTTAAAATATGTTGCTAAATAATTATAATCTATAAATCGATAAATCTAAATTATAAAAATTATAAATACAAATTATTCTATTAATTTATAAATAGAGAGAGAATTAAAGTTATATTTATCATAAGAAGAAGACGTGATTGCAACCTCAATAATTTCACAATAGCAAAAACAATTAAAATTAAACATATATATCGTAGTGATAAGACAAATTCCTAATTAGAATGAGATTAAATTTATAATATCATAAAAATAATAAATTGATATTATAATTAGAATAGGATTAGTAATGATATTTTTGTCAATTCATAAGCTTAGCATGGGCATTTTAGGAACCCAATGTTCCTCACTCATTCGTACTTTTATATATATCATAGATAGATAGTAATAATTTTCTAATATAGTATTAGCTTAGAGAATTAATTATAATTAAATAAAAAAGCAATTAAAACTATGTATATCTTTCTATTTAGAATTAGATTAGACTTCCTAATAGAATTTAAATTCAAACAGAAAATTAACATAATCAAATAAAATCAAAGTATCTTTATTTTCCAACTAATAAAATGAAAGTGCTCGAACTTCTAAATATATTATAGATAAATAGATTATAGATATAGATAATTATAATAATATTTAATATATTAATAGTTGTAATATTAGATATAATTATAATAAAAAAATTCTTCAATTAATGTATTTATTTGAATAATATTTATAATTAAAATAAATGTGATTTCAATAATACTATAAACACTAAAACACATGATTATAATAATATTCAAATATCAATGATAATTAAAATAGTGATAATTATAAAACTATATTCTCAAAATCATAATATTAGTTATCATAATTAATAAGAAAATATGTTATATATTACGGTATATAGTGACATTACGTGTCATTATACTATTATCCACTGGAGTATTAGTTATAATAATAATATTAGCTCATTTTTAATATAAAAGAAATCCTATATATTACTTATAATTATATATAATGCATAGTAAAAGGTATATATGCTAATGTGACTATGCATGTAACGTTAATTAGATACACGCTTGGTTCGTTTTGTTCAAGCTTGGTTCGTTTGGAAACCGAGTTTTTTTCGAGCCAAACTTCGAATAGTTTATAAACAGTTTGATTTGCACCCCTACTTGAAATTAATAAATATAATAAATATTTAAAAATTAGTAAAATTAGTCTATTAGAATTTAGTAAATTCTTTTATTTTTATTACTTATATTAAAATTAGATTTTGATAGAACTATTAAATATTTTTTATTTAATAGTGATTAATTTTTCCTTCAAGATTATTTTTTATTTTGCTAAAATACAAAAATAATAACAGTTAATGTTTAAATTACAGTCTCTAATCTTTTTTTTCCTAATTACTTTTTGACTAGTTCTTACATCTACAAAAAAAATTTAAATCCTCCATTGAGCCATAAATCCAATAATTGTTTCTCTTACATGCTAGACTGAGATTAGTCCATATGATGAAAATTAAATCAGTCTCTTGGTAGTTTCCTTTATGTTGTTGAAAGATTCTTCAAGTTAGGAACTTATTTTTTTTGTTTTGACCTTTTTTTTTTTTTTTTTTTTTTGTTCCATGTATTCAAGAAATTTACAATTAGGAAACTTCCCTTTTCAGTCATTTTCAAATGCACCTTTCTTTCACTTTCCTTCAAATTTCAACAGTACCTGAAAATGAGAATTTTAGAAGAAACTCAAAAATAGAGCTTGTCATTTGTCAATATAATTTCATGTGTGCATTATGATATGTATGAAATATGGATTCCTTTCAACATAAAAATGTAATACTTACTTTTCTTTTATTTCTTTGTTCAAATTTTCCTTTTTCAACAAAAATAAATAGTCAGAAATACAATTTCCAAAATCTAACTCCAATCACAATAATATACTACTTTTCATAGTCTTCCAATCCTGATTCAAGCCACTTGCTTATAATTGAACATTCACAACTATACCTAATGGAAATGTAAATATGCCTATAATTTTATAAAGAAATTTTCTAGTTTCCAACTCCAGGACTTGGAACTGACTGCAAAGTTCGATAATCACCAATTCCAGAACTTGGAACTGATTGCAGAGCCTGGCCTCTAGCAATTCCAGGGCTTGAAACAATTTGATAATGTCCTGCTCCAGGCCTCGGAGCTGAACGTAAAGCTCGAGAATCGCCAGTTCCTCCAGGGTTTGGAAATGGTTGCAAGATTTGATAATGTCCAATTCGAGAGCTTGTAACTGACTGCAAGACTCTATCAATCTTGGAAAGATTTCGAGTCTCACTAGGAATAGCCTTCTCCACTTGAGGGAGCTTTCTTGCCTCCAAAGATGGAGAAAGGCAAAGTAATGCAAGAAGAAAGATTAGAGCAATTCTGCTTAAAAGGGCCATAAGATAAGAATGCTGAAAGAAAGAAACAATTAAGCTTAGTTCTTCTATAGCTTATTTTCTCAATATAGCGCTGTAATAAGTAGACAGCTAAATATGTACAGAGATTCCCTGATATTATTTCTATGAATAGAATAAGGAAAGAGAGGCGTAAGGGACGAGTAGTATATATGAATTTGAAACTGTGAATTTTAGAGCAACATATATATAGATTGAGAATTTGGTTTAGGCACATCTCTTCCTTGGGCGCTAACTGCTGCTAGTGCTCCATTATGTTCCAAAAGATTTAATAGGAACTGAAAATAAATATACAGTACACATGATGGAATTGAACTCCCATGGTGGCTTTGGCTATTCATATTTCTGTTAAGAGTGCATTTCAATTTGGCTAAATGGATAACTTAACTCATGTGTTGTATAAAAAAACTCGTGCCGTCAACTTTTACTTTGATCTGTTAAACACTTTTTTTTTATTACATAAGAAATCAAGAAGAAAAAGAAAACCTACTTCAAAAAGTCAATACTACAAGCATCAGCCCAAAGAATCGGAGGGAATAAAATGATCCAACCTAATTAGATAATCAACTGGATAATTAGTTCATAGTAGACATGATGCAAATAGCAATCCCAATCACAAACCATCAAAATTCCAACTTTTCAAATTATTTTATTAAAACTACTAAACACTTTAACGTACAAAATTGCTTTATTAAACAATTCAACTTAGCAAAAATTTTCTATTAAACATTCCAACTTTTAAAATTATATCAATTGAACATTTATTTTCTATTGAATTGTTTCAAAAATCATAGTGAACACATATATCAAATTAATATTTTGTATATAAAAATTTAAAGCACCAAAAAATATTATTGCTATAGTGTGGGAAAAAGTGGGATCTTACCAAAATCATAATTTCAGATACATGTACAATAAGCCTAATGTAAAGTTTCAGATTCCACAAAATTTTTTTGCATAATTAAATATAGGGATGAATTTATATATTTGGCCGCTACTAGTTTATCCTCTTGTTATCTGAAATACATTAGTCAAAACTTTTATATTCAAAATTTAAAAATTATATAAGTCTCTCACTTTTTTCTGTTACATTGCTTGATATTATATTAAATTTACTCTTAATCAGAAGGACTAAATAGTGTAACAAGAACAAATTGAAGATTATATTACTAAATTCTAAAAATAAGGGATTCGAAAAAATGGAGGACTATTAATTCATGGAATTGAAAGATTTTCATGCATAGTCTAATTTTATCGTTGTAGAAGAGAGATAAATCTTATTTTAGAGGTGCGTTTTTATGAATTAAACCATTTAATTTTATTCTAAAAATACCTTTCACATATATAAATTATACTTTTCCAAACAAATAATGAAATATAAAAATTTTTCATAATATTCTTTATATTCACAAAAGAATATTGGGGAAATAAAAGAAAGTAAAAATAATAAAAGGGGAAAAAAATATGAGGAATAGCAGTTTTTATTCACAAAATTTGTTTTAGATATAGATTTAGACGCACAATTTACTAATACAAAACTAAAGTAGTTAGTTGATTTTCTTTCTCCAATCCCTTATATGAGAGCTCAAAATTAGAAAAGTTAGGGAACATCCAAATTGAAATATGCGATAAGCGTTGAACAAATTGACAAAATAAGGGTTACATCACAACTACTTTGAGCAAGCAACATCTCAAATAGAATAGCCTATCGATGAAACTGTTCATTCGGATCATTGACTTGCACAGTTTGTTTATAACTTAAAGAAACTGAAATGTGCACACAAAGGCAAAGATGAAAAACAGGAAAACCTATGTGCGGTTCATGATTAGGTTCCAGTTGACCCGATTGATCAGTGCATTATTGAGACCATATCCATTGGTTTTTTTTTTTATACATAAAAGGCCTAATGAATTAAAAAAAAAAAAAAAAAAGATAAAAATACGATTTTGTCTCTATGTTTTGACGTAATTAAATAGTTTGTCCCACCAAGCCAACACAAAAATAAACTCAGAGAAAAAGAATTTAATACATCCAACGGCCCTAATTGCTCAATTATTGGTCTCGAATTAGACCCCACCTTCTACTCCGATTCTTTCTTTCTTCCTTCTAAGTCTAACCTGATCAATTTCAATCCCCAAGAAAAACAAAATCTATTTATAATTTAATTTTAATTGATTTCTAATGGAATTAAAAATAGATAATTCAACAAGTATAGAGCATAATTCCTGATTTCTAATGAAATTTTTTTTTTAGTTTTCACCTTTTTTATTTGACCCCTAAATTTTTGAAATTTTTTTTTAGTCCCTCTAGATCTAATTCCTGATTCCGCTACTGTTAATAGACAGACGAGCAACCATCTCACACATTACAATAATATATGTATTTTTAACTTTCACTTATATGACCAAATATGATAACAAAATGTTAATTATATTCATTTTTCATTGCATTACCTTACACAGTGACTCTAAGTTATGTTTGGTATGATGGATCATGTATATAATGGAAAGAATTACATTACATGGTTAATTAGATTATTTGGTTAGACTTTTTTTTTAGCTTGTCATGTAATTGAGATTATATATATAATCTTTATTATTTAGATTGATGTAATATTCATTAAAAAAAATCTATGTAAAGTTCATTACATTTCTCAAAACTGATACCCATTCTCAACCACTACTCTACTACCACAACCCCTAGACTTTGCTCATAGCCAAGGCCAGCCATGCATATTCGAAGGGTCTTAGCATCCTTTCCGACTGTAGGCCTCATCTAGCAATGTCTATCCAAGGATCTTGCACTACCGTATATGGGCTCAATGCCTTCGGGCATCCCGAGCGGCATAGTCCTGCCTATACCGAAACCCCCATTGCAGGAGAGATGCGCACTATAGGCCCTCGGCCCTATAGTGTCCATAGAGCTCCTTCTCTATGGAGACATCAGTCCCTTTTGCTAAACATGATGCCCGCACCTAGCTCACTAGGGCCGGGCCTCGCATCCCGTCCCCGGGGCGGCGGAGAGCATTACGCCGTGTCTCCCCTCTCATATTCTTGGTCCATATGCCATACAACATGCTATTCTCGCCTCCAATAGCCTTACTTCGTCCATAGGGTCACCATTGTAACATCCCTTCCCGGTCCACCCGTTAACCCGAATGAACCGAGCCGAGACGCTACAATCTGGTTGAATTTATGTCCTGTCATGCTGATATCATCCTGTATGCTAACTATGAATACAAAACATTCCCAATTGAACTCCAAACTTTCAATATCTCCAACTAATCATCATAACACAATAACCTTTTATATATATAGTCATAACTGTATAAATCCTCAATAGTATTTAATATCCAGCAATTAATTGCATTCATGATCTATATCAAGTCTTCATGACCTAATCATACCAACTATAATAAAATAGTTCATATTAAATCATTTCCTCCAAATACTTACACCAAAATAATTACATGCTTCAATTATATTTCCAATTACATAAGCTCTGACAAATGTAATAATTATACATGCCATAAATCTTAATACATGCCATACTTCATAATTATACAAATCTCAATCTACTATGACCAAATTAAGCACTTATACTTTGATAGTACTCCTCAAGTCTTCAAGTAGCAACCACGATCTTCAACCTACGCGTGATAAAAATCGACGCGCTGAGTATAAAACTCAGTGGTGCTCATAATTTACATACTTAACAAAGTGTGATGACAACTAACTTAAAATACAAATTTCATAAAAGCCTTGAAAATCATAGATTCAGTAAATTTCAACATAAATGTATCTTTATAGCAAAGAATAAACTTCTAATTCATACCATAAATAATTTAGTTCTAATTATCTCATAACTCCTTTACATGAACCTTTAATCACACATTATGATACTATCATGATCTTACCTGTTGTTCATTGTGTTGTATGAATGAAATCAATAAACATGTAAGAATACATAACAGTATATGTTCATTGTCTTACTTGCTATTCATTATGCTGTATGACTTATGCACTTTTAGTCACATCATATAAGTTATGATTAATAACATCTCATGACTGTATGGCTCCTGAAAGATTCAATAAATAAACTTGTAAGCATATATAGCATTATACTTTCATGATCTTACCTGATGTTCTTCATGTTGTATGAACTCTGCAACTTTGATTAAACTCAGTGAATATCACAATGAATAAAGAAACATATAAGCACATACATATGTAGAAATAAACATTTACTCACATATGGAATGTAAGCACACATATCATGATACTTTCATTTTACCTTGGTGATCTTTCTTGCTGTTTAGTATACTGTATGATTCATGCAATGTTATGTCAAGATATCTGTATGGCTCCATAAGGTTATAGTGAAACCGAAGTGATAAGAAAAACTGTATGAAACTGGATGAAACTGTATGCTTGGCTGCTATGGCCTATATAATCATATCCACTCAACGGCCTGTAGCCGGAGTACCAAACTGTATGGGGCGCAGATCTGCTATTCTATGTCGCGACATAGCCTTATCTACATGGTTTCTACCTAACCTCAATGGAGCATAATAATGGAATGACAATAGATAAAACAAAAGCATAGTAACTATGTCATAATTTGCATGCTTGTGTCATGTTAGTTTTCACATGCTTGTGTCATAAAATTTAACTGCTTCATCATTTCATAAAATTTAGTGCTTACCTGTATGCTGATAGCCTCGCCAAGCTGGCAACTTGTGTCATGTTAGTTTCACACCATTTGCATGCTTGCATTTTGTGTTTATACATGTGTTCATGTTGTCTTTTTGCTTTAAAATGGTTGAAGACATACAAGTTGAGAAAAGGAATACAAGTGCATAGAATTCATACCTTCATACACCATTTCACATCATTTCACAATTGCATAGAATACAATTACAAGTTGTGTTTACCTCATTTCACATCATTTGCATGCTTGCATGTTGTTTTGATGCATGTTCTAATGTTGTCTTTTTGTTTTAAAATGATTGGAGGCATACAAGTTGAGCAAAGGAATACAATTGCATTGAAAATGAAGTCCAAAAGAGCATCAGAACACAATTCGCGAGCGCGCCATGCAAAGTCGCGAGCGCGAGAAGCAAATATGAGGGTCAGTGAGTTTCCAGACACAATTCGCGAGCGCGCAAATGAAATTCGTGAGCGCGCGTCGTGTTTTCCAGCCTGCGCAGTCTGTACTATTTTGGTCATATCTCTCAATTTACAACTCCGATTTGGGTGATTCAAAAACCCATGTAAAGCTAACACATAGAGGAACAAATAACTCCTCTATGACACTTCCTAATTCCATCATTAAATAGGGTCAAAATCAAGGTGAAGTTACTGGTTCTTTTTCCAGCAAAACCTGTTTCAGCATAAACTCAATATCTACTTCATTTATTCATTTCATCTCATGCTTTTTCACCATTTTCAGTCATCTTTCTCAACATTAAGCAACATATCTTCTCATTATCAACACACCACACAATTTATCATGCAAGGAAATGAATTAAACTAAAAGAGATAGCACACCTTCACTCCAAAAAGCTTAAGCTCTTCTCTTTATCTTCCTTTTTCTTTTACCTTTGAGCTCACCTCTCCTATACATAAGAACTCTTATGAATACTCTAAAAATATCACCAAATGATTCAAGTATGAAATTCAAGAAGGTTTACTGACTTGGATAGAAGAGTAGTTGAATTAATGCTTAACTCCCATTAAAATCTTCACTACCATTAAAAGTGATGGAGAAAGGAAAGTGGAAGAGGAAAGTAGAGGAAGAAGATGAAGATAAGGATGAAGAAATGAAAATGAAATGGAACTCACGGGTAGTCTCTAGAATATCATTGATTTTTATGTGAAAATTACCAAACGGTACCTCAAGTGTCAAAATGGTACAACTCAATACCTCAACTTTATACTTTGGTGCAAGCAAGTCCTAATCCTTATACTTTGATCTTTTTGTTTCCTTCAAGTAAGTCCACTTCTTTTCCTTATTTCAGTTACATCCCATTCTATCCCACTCTGGACTCTAATGGCTCGAACCGGGTTTTGAATCAGCCCGACTCGACTCTAAGCAACGACTCGATTCAATAGAAAAATGGGACGTTACAACCATGGTAAGGCACCATGGGTAGGGATGCTGGACTCACACCCCTACATTCTCCCCCACTCAAACAGATCGATGACCTCATCGATCGTGCTGCATCCACTCTGTGCTTCTCTTCTCCAATCTTCATTGTTCTCAGCTTTCCAATGAAATGGCTCTATACATCTTCTTCGTGAAAAGTTGATGTGAAAATTTGTGTCGTATTTTTGTATTACTTCTCTTCTTCTTTATTCTTCTTCTGGGATAACATTCTTCCACTCTGGAACTGCATGTCTTCTATCCCACCCCTCATAGATCTTCTTACATTAAGGGCCATACTTCATACAATGTCCCCTCTCTTATTACTCCATATTATCATCATCTACCCCATCCCCCACCTTCATACATAGAGGATTATACTTTATACTATTACATTCTCTACATTTACACCATTCCACCCCCTTTTAGCCAGGTAGGATCCCCATGTGTACTCTCCCCCACTCAAACAATCGACGTCCCCGTCATTAGGGTAGTGTGCTTGGAGTATCTGGTACATTTCTCCTTTGCCTGGTTGTCTCTTGGAATGGCTATATGCGTCATGCGACTTCATGGCATTATTATATGTACCTCGCAAAACACAACCAACAACACCCAAAGTAGCCACAAGATAGAAAAAAAATGTGATAAAATTGGTGATTCCTCTTCTTAATGTATATTCATATTTCATTATACTAGCAACATTAAGCACAAATGAAATAACACATCAAGGTAAAGAGTGATACAACTTACACATAATTTTCTTACCCTCTGCCTACAACGCAGCCCTCATCTCGGTTCCCATTATTTGGGCTTGTCCCTCTAGGGTTTATGCCCTCATTTTGACATCTTGTTGTTCTAGCGTTATACCGTCATTTCAACATCTAGTTGTTTTGGAGCTATGCCATCATTTGAACACCTTATCGATTTGTATTCGATCTCAATTTGATGGACTGCAACTTCCTCTTTTAGAGCATTGCTGATTTGCAGTTGTCTTTCTATGCATTCCACCTGTTAAAACAAGGTACCATAGTGCATATGTAGACACATACATTAGTAATGTAACTATAGTATAGCAATTGATTAAATCTGCAGGAATTAATGTAAGTAACTCCCTTATGGTGCACCAAACCCGTCTCGATTTCTGTTTTGATGATCGCATTTTGCTCTTTTCTCTTGTCACCTCGCTTGTCACAGCTTCAACTCACCTTATGCTTTGGCAGCCTCATGCTGTATTGGTGCACAAGCTATTTATAAAATCAATTTTGTTTTCATGGCTATTACCCCCTTTATGCAAGCTTAACTTGCTAAGGCCTATAGCACTCCATGAAAATATAGGAAAAACATTGTTTGATTGCGACACCTTAAGCCCTCTTGGCTTTGCCTCTAGCCTTCTTCGCTTACCATACTTGATCGACACCTGACTTCTTTTGGTCGTGTCACTTTTGCTCATACGGTCTCTTGGGGAAGTGTTTCGCATGCTACTCTTGACTAAACAGTCCTGCAAGCACAAAACAAAAGCACAAGTATCTAAGCCCACGGCTTGAAATATCAGCTGCAGCCTGATATTTCTTCCGCCGAGCTTAATTCTTTCTCATCATTGCTCACGACCTCAAATACCAGTTGCAGTCTGGTATTCCTTCCGTCGAGCAAAACACATCTCAACCGAACATTTGTGAGTAGCTCCCAACTCTTTGGCAAGCTCACCCCACAACCATCACATTTCCAACAACCGACTCATTCGGTGTTCTGCGCCTCCTTATCTCAAAAGGTAGGGACAAGTCTCATCGGATGTACAGCAAGCAATCTTTGCCATGCTTCGTAAGTTTTGCTCAAATATTCGGCCGAATCCCATACTTTCAATTCACGCAGGCAACTTTAACATGAAGTGATCAACTTTGCATCCGGGGCGGACTCTAGCACCCCCTGCTTCTTACTGGGCGCCACTATGCGCATTTAGTAGCTTGCTCAATATGTTTTGAGCACATGCATCCCCTTGCTTCGGGATCACTATGTATTCTCAATTCAACCGGCTTAATATCTCTTATTTTCTGTACAACTGTGCGGTCACTAAGCATCCATCCATTATGTTTTAGCTCGAATGGTGCCTCTTGCCATTATCTTTTTATCAAAATCAATCAACTCTGCTCGGGCCACTCTTAGCCGACAATGCTCGTTTTAACCATGCCATCTCACTTCTTATGTGCATGTTACTGTTCGGATCCATGCCTAAATGTTGCATATAGGTCTATCCATAACGGATTCTCTATTGTTCTCATCTGCTACGCATACTGCCTCTTTACTCTAGGCATGCTATGCATTCCCATTGAGATTTGTTGATAGCTCGCATTTCAGTGTCCATTTCGCTGCTTGATACCACCCCTTACAATTGTGCCCGAAGGGGCGTACTACTCGGGGCGACATGACGCCAACTATCGGATACTGCCATCCATAGCCCGCATCACCTACATGCCTCTGTTACCATTAATTCGGAATGTATATCTCAGCCAACATAACTTACATGCAAATTTCTACCAACAGCACATCATCTCTAGCAACAACCTGTCATCGGGCCACCACTCCACCGTCGCTGCAACCACTACCATCACTCCACTACCACCATTATTATAACCACCACCACCACCATTCCACTATTACCACAACCGCAACCACCACCACTCCACTACCATCACAATTGCAACCACTGCCACCACTACATCACCGCCACCACCACCTCAATCACCACTTCATCACCACAACATCATTATTACATTTTTTTTTTTTTTGTACTGTCATAGGAATAGAAAGAATGGAATGAAAAATCACTAAAAGGATCAAAATATCATAATTTTATATTGTTAAAAAAAATAATTTTCAATAACTTTAACTTTTATTTTGTTATATTATATTTTTTTTTTTGTATTTTTTTAATTTTCTTGTTCAAATAGTTTATAAGTCTAAATAATCTTTAATAGCTTGATATAATAAATAACTTTTGATTCAAAATTTTTTTTTGTTAATTATAATGTGGTGGTATTGGTGGTGACGGAGTAGTGATTGTGCTGGTGATGATAGTAGTAGAATAATAGCTGTGGTGGTGGTAAGGGTGGAGCGATGATAGTGATAGTAGTGTATGATGGTGGTGATATGCTAATTACGTTACATATTTATAAATAAACATAAAAAAGAGTGGCGATTACATTTTATAAAATTTTTTCAATCACGTTAAGTTTTAAGAATTGCAAGAATATTTTAATAATGTGAAATCTCAAATAACGAGAAGGAAGCACAGTAATTACAAAATCCTAAATTACTGCATCTTGACCTACCATATATTTTATTATTAGACTACCAGCCTAATGAAAAGTGATTGTTGTAATTCAAACTTTAGGTCTATAGATCCCAACACTGTGTACACTTTCCGTTAATTTATGCTTGTCCAATACTAATAGATTGCTTAGTGGATAATATTCCATTTTAATAATTCTCTGTATGGAAAAAGTCAACTTAGTGACATTCCAACTCTCAACATACAAAATCAACTAGGCAACATTTTATTACTGTCCGCAGAGCGAACTAGCCCAAATAGTTAGAGGTCAAAAAATAATTTGCTGTGTCGAAGTCGTCCAAATAGTTAGAGGTTAAAATATAATTTTACTTTATTATGGGTGATAAAACTAAAATATATTTTTTTACGTTAAAGTTATTTTTTTTTATTTTATATGTATTTAATTGGGATTGAACTTGAGAATTTTTTCTCGCATATTCAACCTGCATTGCCAATTAAGTCATAACCTATAAATAAAATTTTTCTATTATTAATATATGAATATCATCTTATTACCTAAAATAATTAAAGTAATAAAAAAAGAGCAAAAAATTCTAAATACATCAAATCATTGCCACTTAAATAATTTTTTTTTATTTATACAAGTGTCTTCATCCTCACACTGAAATGATATTCAAATAAAACTCTTCTAATAATCGCTCTAAATTCCAAATTCGAAATGAAATTCCATTCACAAGACAATTAAATTAATTTCCCCAAAGTGCCGGTTGAAAATTGCTACTCTAATCTCTTTTTTTTTTTTTAGTGGAAATTGCTAATTTTTTAATTTTGAAATGACATAAAATATTGCAGATAAGAGAAAAGCTTGCTCCATTATGCCGCGGAGGGAGAGCCCATCTGTTACAATATATATATATACACAAAATTAATAATAAAAAAAAAATACTGTCTTGGCATGTTTCTAAAAATATTCTTTTTTCCTTTTTTTTTTAAGGAAAAAATTAATCATTTCTCATTTTCAATTGAAAGTTAATAAATCAAAACATGGTTTTAATAATAATACCCTTAAGAAAAGCTCATTAAGCTATATGCACCTTTCCATTAAAACAATTGTTCATAATAAAATTTCTAAAGTAATAAAAAAAAATACTCAGTCAGTCTCATAAAAATTGGTTTAGTTTGACTTTTAGATAAATTAAGAAAATATATTTAATAGGTCAAATTATAATTTTTGTTGACTTTACTTCTTCTGATATATCCTTATAGCTTTTCTCCAATAAAAGAATATAGAAAAAGACTCTACAATTCAGTCCAAATAAAGAAAAGAAAATTATACACCATTCTATAAGATATTTAAAAAAAAAAAAAAAAAGAAAAGAAAAGTAAACTTGTTTTAATGGAACGGATGAAATAACTCTGTTTCATATTATTTTTCTTAATTTTCAGATTAAAAGCAAATAAAACACTAAATTTGGAACAGAATAATAATAAAAAAATAGATAATAATATAGAAAAAAATTGTCAACATTGATGATAAAGCATATTGTGTGCATATACTCTTAGATAAAATTTTCAGTAACTTGTATTTTTCCTTGCAATGCAGAAAGTTAAAGAATTTACAATATATATCAAAACAAATCTTCTCATTTATATATATGTGTGTGTCAAAACAAATTATAATGTATACCCACTACCTAGTTCCCCTAAATTAATGAATCCAATAGTAGAAATGATAATTTTGCATTGAAGAACAAAATCTAAATTCAATGGCCAACTCCAGGACTAGGCACAGACTCTAAAACTCTATCCATTTGATGAGAGTAAAGATTTCCATTAATGACCATTACAAATTTATGGCCTTTATAATCACTAAGAGAAGAAGGTAATTTAGGGTTGCTCTTCAAATTAAAAGGTAACAGTTCCTCTCCTTTCATCATCTCCTTGCTCATGAACTTACTTCTGGCTTCTAAAGATGGTGCTTGCCACACAATTAAAACGAAGAGGAAGATTATAAGAAAAGTAGAATTTTCTGTGGCCATTAGTGGATTTGAGGCTTGAGAGATGGCCTATTTGTTGAAGAGATTTTTTAGTTTGTGTGTTATATTTGGTGGATATATATAGAATTATATACATAGTGAGTAAGGCCAAGTTGGTTGGGTAAGGTAGCAATTTTTTAGTTTAGGATAGTGAAATTTATATATATATATATACATATAGTGAGGACTGGCAGCCGGCTGGTATATTTGTTGGAAAAATACATATATTTTTTTCAATTAAAATTTTCTATTTTGGTTAACAAACAAAACAAGTATTTTTATGGCATCTTTAGTTAATTAATTGTTTGCTTCTAAATTATTATTATTATTATTATTATTATTATTATTATTATTTTAAGACAGCAATTCTAAGTTGACCACAAAGAAACATGGTGGAACAACATTAAATAATCAAGTACCCTTTTGTTTTGCACATTTGTCTTTATGTAATCATACAATTTCTTAGTTTCAGCTCAACTGAGATTTTCTTGTTTTTAGTTCCAAGAATAAAAAAAGAAATAAAACGTAGTAACAATAGAAAATGGACAAACCCATCAGCTTCTAACAAGAAGAGAACAATTCTAGTCAACAGGATTTATTTTAGGCTGCCGTCTAAAGCACCATTTTAGGTTTTATGAGAGCATTAAATTACAATAAAGCTTCACAGATGGGTTCCAATTGATTATTTAAACGCGAGTAATATTGCAAGGTATAAGTGAAACCCTACTGAAAAAAACCGAAGGTGAATAAACCGAAAAGAGTTGATTGGGTAAGTTTTCTTGGTTCGAAACATCAACTAGGTATGTATTTTGAGCTTTCAACCTTGTTGAGGTTAGCTGGTTCATTGACCCAACAGTTTATTAAAACCGCATTCCAATCCAATAAACCAACAACATTTGATTGAATATTGTCTAAAAACATTGAATCAAGACCCCAACTAGTCTTATGATTCCAATTTTGATTTCGGTTTAGTCTGCAATTCCAAGCTTGAGTCAAAAAAGAAATACTAATTCAGTCTGGCTTTTCCCACCTTCTACTTTATTTTTTTCCAATTTGGGACCGAACTGACGAGAACCACCAATCCAAGTATCCGACCAGCAATTTTGAACCAATTCAGATCCTCACACTTTTACTGACCGAAACTAGAAACACTGCCTCCCAAGTTTCAGTCCGAAACAATGCACTATTTCTTCATTCTACAAGCATCTAGAGCTCAAATTAATTGAAGCCAAAAAGAAAATTAAACTTCAATACAAGCAAGGAACCTCAAGATTTTATAATCTGAATGAACAAAAAAACCAAATAGAAATTATGATCCAGAAAGGTTGGTTCCTTCATGCAACTAACCTCGAGTAATATGAAATTAAGATATACATCTACTTCAGTTAAACATATGAATACGAGCACACGAGCTTCCTAACGCAATATACAAAAAGTGGAGCCTGAGGGTAAGAGAAAATTTAAGTCTCTTCACAGCTGCTTTCAACATTTTGAAGACTCAAATACAATGCCTAACTGTCTATACAGTCGTCACTAGAAACTACCCCTTCCCTATTCCCGGCCAATGTTTCGAATGCTAGAGTTTTAAGCAAGCAAATCAATAGCAGCTTCTGGCATAAACATTACAGAATACAGAGACGGTGAATTTTCTTCTTTCCTTTGATTGATAAGTGTTCCTCTACTTCTATTGCTTTTTCAATGGTTCCTCAACGAGGCTCAACTACATGCAGTATGTACGAGTATTTCATTTTTTGGAATTGCCGCTCCAATGCTGCTCTGGTTAAAAATGCCATGCAAAGAAAGCATACTGAAGCTAAGCTTTGCACTGACCAAGACGAGTCAGTCGTCAAAGGATCCCAATTCGTCTTTTGCTTCTCCATTAACTTTTGGAGATTGCAACACATTTGTTAACAGGCAGCAGAAGATATCGCATCATCGGAGTCCACCTTTAGCTGAGAATAACACAAAAGAAAGATGGAAGTTTGGTTCACAAAAATCAATGCAAAAAAAAATTTTACCCAGAGAAGCTGTCAATAGTCCTTGAGATTTGCCCTTAGTTACAAATGAAGCAAAAAAATGGTGTTTGTATATTTATAAATTATAATCTGTTATCCAATTAAAATATCAAATATTCAAAACCAACTTCGCATTAATATAAAATTTACTGCAGTAAGAATATCACCAAGTAACAAAGTAGATAATATTAGACAAAAAATAATACCAAAAAAAAAAAATTTAGATTAGACAAAATAGATTAGTATGTAGCCAATTTAGGTAACAACATCGAGAAATATAACTTACATAAGAAACTAGCGTATTGAGATAAGCTGTACACATTCAAGCAATAGAACTTTTCAATGTTAATTGCAAATTTCATTTAGGCTTTGTCTGTTTCCAAAAAATAACTTATCTAAAAATATTTCTCAAATAATTTATTTTCCGCTATCTGGTTAAAATATTAAAAATTAATTAAAAATATTAAAATTTAATTTATAAGACCATAAAAATCTTTATAATTATAAAAATTTCATGTATTAAAATTTATTATTAAATATGAGAAAAAATGCATAAAATCGATAAATTGTGAGGACCGATGATGGTGGCCGATGTTGACGGATGAACAATAATGATAGCTACAAAAATGTGTATTCATAAGGTCATGATAAGTTTATCAACGTCCAGAAAATATTTTTTTTCTCTTAAAAATGCAAAGTCATTTTTCTTAAAAATAGCTTAGTTTTCCTTTAACCAGGTAAATTTTTCTGTTGATTGGTTTTCCTCAGCACCCAAACATTGGAAAATATGGAAAATATTTTCCAAACAAGTTAGAAACAAATGGAGTCTTAATAACCAAAAATTTTAATTCTTATATTACAAGGACATTTAGGAATATTATAAATTTGTTATGTTTGGATTTATTTATGGTGAATGAAGCAACATTTGAGGTAGATTGTACTTCTACTCAACATATTTTCCGAAATTCTAGCTGTAGGCAACTCTAATGAACTAAAATTATCTACATGGAAAAGCACTCACCAGCTTCAGATGGTTCAGCAAAGCTCCATGCAATAGCTTTTTAAGCTTCTCACATTGATCGACCATATGGCCTAAATTGATCAACTCATCGAGTTGGCACCATAGACGCTCCATTGTTGTGTAGGGGAACCATGCTGCAAATGGCCTTTTCCGATGTACCAGATCAGATGGTCTCTGCAGAAGATTGGAAGTTCTCATTCACAAGTAAACCAACAGGGTACAATAATAGGCACTTTCAAATAACGTAAAAATTGGCTACTTTAGGGAGGCAAATAGGGTAAAGAGGTGACTGGTATACACACAATACAAACAAACATCCTCAGTTATAGAATCTTCTTTGACCAAATAAAAGACCATATGTTAAGTTTTGAAACGCCAACACTACCCTAGTTTTTAACAAACCCTTGATCGTTCTATCTAATTAATGTACTCTTTTTGGTAATCGTGATAAATTAAATTACTTTTTAAGTATCTTTAACCAAACACTTGAACCAATTAAAAATAACTTTTAATAAACTACTTATTTGTTAAATTGATTTATATGTCAAAAAACATATTTCAAGTCAAAAGTTAAAAGCAGCCAAACCAAACATCCTCTAAGAACTATTTTTCTATAGGTGAGTTGAAACTGCCATCCCAAAATGACCAAGGCCAAGCAAATATTTTGTTTAAGCCTATTGGGCGCATCAAACATTATCGTCTTTATGATTCTATGCAACTATTATAAGCACTATCAACATCTTCCTAAGATAGCTCAAGCCTTCACACGATTTCCAGGAAGACATCCCAACATGTTAAAAAATGGACAAGACCATTGCCAAATGGATGAAATAGTATAGGTGCTCTAGAGTAATTAACTTTAGAGCTTTAAAATGATGCCTCATTGCACGATACAGAAGGAAGGAGACATTTGAGAGTCAGTTAGCACAGAATCAAGGAATGGTTCAAATGAAACACAACTATGTATACCTTTTACTGATAAAGGAACACTAGCTACATGACTAAACACAACTAGCTTCAATATAGGTATATTATCTACTCAATTTCAGATCTCCAAACTTGTGATCTAGTACTCATCACTGTCAAGACTAAATATCTTTTCTGTATACATCTACTAATATTTCATTCTCCTACTACATGAGTCAATAGAAAGAATGAAATCACGAAATGAAAAGTTCCACCTAGGATAATATCCATTTAGTTTTATCTCAAAATAAAAGCACTATAACACTTGATATTCGAATGGTAAAGAAAGTATTATAGCTCCCCATCTTGACTGAGAACAGCACTCAATGCCCACTTGACACATCACAACTTCCTAGAAGTACAAACATATGGAGTAGCAGGATAGCATTTGTTCTAGAGGAAAAATTGGGATGGAAAAGGTTGCCACTTACCACTGATGCAAATAATTCCAAATACTCAAGCAACAAATTAGTAGCTTCCGTAAATCGCCCATAATCAACATATAGTCGGAGCAAAGATGCAGGATTTGATTCTTGGCCAGTCATTCCCCAGGTCCTATCCCTTCGAAAATCCTGCCACGTGAAAATACAGCCAAAGCAGCTCAATGTGATGAATTGCAAAAACAATGAACCATGAGCATTTCAAATTATCAATTATGGCAAGCCATAAATATCTATGTATAAAAGAAAAGAAAAGAAAAGGAAGGGGAATAATGAAACTGAAATCTGCTTAATGTTACTTTCTAAAAAGTAAAGAAGAGTCAGATGCCGCATTGCTGGCTACAAAAAGTTACCTTGAACATATGTACCAGCCACAAAGGTAATTCAATCTGAGGATCTGAACGAAGAAGTGTTTCAGCAACAGTTACTGGTAATCCAGCATGAAATGCTTTATATTTTTCCTGCAGTGGAAAAGATTATTCAAAGATAGCATCTAGCATCAAGTCTTTATCAGGGTTAAATTAAAATTTGAAACAAACAAGAGTGAGAAAAAAATCTGTAAAAAAAAATTATAAGAAGTCAAAAATTACGACCATGACAAACACTTGTATGCATAACTAATTGTTTGGAAAATTTGTCACACTGGATGACGCCTGATGCACTTTTCTTAATATAACCAAAGTGATGTAGCAAATATATCCCAACAGTAATTAGGCTGTAGATTTGACAAGAGAATATTGAAAAGAATGAATTAATGGAACATAATTCGAGCAAAACGAGATGGAATCTTCTGGTGACAACCAGGAAAATAGGGACAAATAAAAGTGGTTCTTTTATTATCACTCAAAATCTAAAATCTGAAGTCTAACTTTAAACAGAGCATTGCAGCTCTATTCTTAATCATCTAATCCAACTAGAATAAGGTTTTAAATATAAGTACAATATAACAAGTACTGGACGACAACATAAAATCCTACTAGAATACAACAACAACAACAATTAAGTCTTAATCCCAAATTAGTTAGAGTCGATTATATGAATCCTTTATTTCCAATATCTGCTCTGATCAAATTCCTAGATGGTAAAACCTATTTGAAAAAAGATTTGACTCTCAAAATGAAGGCTAATGTAAATAAAGATAAGATAACCCCAATTTGAAATGGCTACAGCAACGTGAACAGTGACCGGTACAGTTATGTGAACAAAAATTTGAGAAAATTCACAGGCCAGAACAGGTGAGGTTAGAGGGGCTTCAAGACCAAGTAACACACATATACACATGCATATTCATAAACCAAAGCTCGTTCCATCGCAGCTCGTTCCATCGCAGCTCGATCTTCAGGCAAGTTGAAGTTGAGTCACATCAATGAGAAAAAACATGTGTTCAAGTCTGGTCCATATGCCCATGAAAATGCCTAGGCCGAGCATATTAATTGATTTTCCAAAAATAATAATACTAAATAAACCAAATGGAAAACCTTATATAGTTGAACCTAAATTAACTGACCCATTTCAGCTAGACAAGTGACTTATTTTGGTTACAAAAACCTCATAATTTATAATTTACAAATTCTTAATTTTATATGATAGTTATAAAAAAAGTAAGGATGGCAATTGCCCAAGAATGAATTGTTACAGTCAAAGCCAAGTATTCTATTGACTTTTGACTTGACAAAATTGCGCTTGGAGTAACGCTCTAAAATAGCCTTTTATACTTAAAAGATATTACAACTATTATTTTTACCACTTTGTAATAACATCCTTTCCTAATCTTTTCATATAAGAGAAAAAAAATTGATCATTAAGTTCTATAGATATAATAATCCAAATCTAGTGTTTTTTTAACTTGTCTGATTAAGTCAACTAATGATTAGAAAAAGAAAAAAATAATAATAAAAGTAGAAGACGATAACAGAGTGGGAAGCTAGAATGCAGATACATGTTATTTTGGACACATAAGGATCATAAAAGCTGTGATCTGTAATAGATGCCTTCAGTACATGAATACCACAATAAGAATTATCAAAAATCTAGTTGCAATTTGCTTTCTACATTCTTGGCTGGGGATAAAATCCCTGCACTGCCTCACTCCCAACTTGAACCACATTTAATTGGGAAAAAAAAGAGGGGGGTGGGGGGTGGGAGAGAGGCTAAGGAAAAACAAGCATATAAGACAAAATAGGGAGTAAACGAAGTAATGAAGAGGAAAACTATAAATACAGCCTCTAGTAGCCAAAGCTATCAATGTTACAAGTCCACAAGAAGCTAGCAAAGGAGGAAGAAAAAACAAAGCACATATGCCAGAAATCCCAATACTTAAGGAACACCAAATGTCGTCAAGGCACTTTCCTTCTTTTCTGTTTACTTCAATGTCGAATGAAGAGAAAAGGCAATCTATTGAAAACTAAAGACAGCAAAAAAAGAAAAAGTGAAGAAGATACTAACAAGATAGAGCTCAAGAGTTTCCCATTGCATATTCCCTCTAGACTGCTGAGATGCAGGACCCACATCAGGTGAACCATGAACAACCATATCATCCATTGAGGATGTCAATAAAAGACCATGCGACCTCATATCATTTCTGAAAATCATAAATTACATGGTGTATAATGATGTCATACAGCCCAATACCAAGTTTATAGTGATTTAGGACAAAAAGAGGAAAGAGAATAGAAAAAGAATGCAAGAGAACAAGACAGACAAAACTTGTCTTACCCGGCAGATGATGAACCCACTTTATTTGGACAGCATTTCAATGACATAGAAGAGAAAATTTTTTCCAATTCCCTAGGAAAAGAAAGGAACAAGTCACATTCACAAGCATTCCAAATGAATCACTCACCATCACAGAGAAACAATATTTTGCAACTAAAGCAGGAGCACCATACTTCTTCAATGCAGAACCCTTCCAGAATTTCAAAAGAACTGTAAATGCCATATCATATAAATTGGTCTGAACCAAAAGATCAACCAAATCCGATGGAGCATTGTCTGTTTCTGAAGAATAATAAAAATTGCAAATTGATCAAATGAAGATGAAACCAATTATATTAAAAAAGGCTGACTACATAAATTCTCCCTGAACTTTGCAACTTTAACCTTGTGGTACCCTGAACTTTACGGATGACCTATCATGCACTTAAAATTGTAAATTTTGGTAATATTACGCACTTTTCAACACTAATGTCAAAATTTTTTTTTAGGAATTTTGGCTTTTATCTGCAAAATATCGACTTAATGTATCGTTAGCATGACTTTTGGAACAATAATTTTCATAAATTTTAACTTTTTAATAAGTGTTTAATTGATCTAATTTTGCAAGTCAAAAAAATAAATTTGAAAATTGAAGTATTTAATAGGTGTAATTTTATAAGTTGAAGTATTTTATGAGTAAAAGTTGAGGGTGCCATAAAGTTAAAGTAACAAAGTTCAGAGGAGAACTTATGTATTCGGCCTATTAAAATAGGAGAAGTAAAAACTCAAACTTCTCGTTCAATTAAATCATGAAGGAGATTTGTCAAGATTTACAAAATTCAGTTTTTGATTATAAATTTGTTGACTGGTAGAAGGCAGTCATTCTGTCTAAAGCCTAAAAGATGTAAAAAAAAAATTTTCAGAAAAATTAGTTTGCTCATGATCATGAAATTAGATAATTCATGACTCTTACACAAGGTTGCTTTATGAGAGCATATAATGAGGATGACATTTATCTGCTAAGAAGAAAAGGAAAGAGGTTTTACCAGTGGATTTCCATTTGACATTTGCTAATGACAGCAAGTATTCCGCTGAAGTTAGCACAAACTCATTTTCAAGTTTCTCAGTATCAACATAAAACTGCAGCCTTTGAGGTTCAACATCACTGCCAACTACTGCAACAGAAATAAAATGAATCATCGCCTCAATCAGCATGGTAATCATATATGTATATAGTAGCATGTATGCATGCATTATTTCCTCAACAGTACAACGCAGAAAAACTTTGTTCAAGATCAGGGGAATGGAGGGTGAGAGAGACTGATTAGTACTAATCAACAAATAAACAATTTTTGAATGAAAAATTTACACTGTTCTTTGACTGTCTTTTTGGCTTTTTTACTGGGATAACACTCATTATGAAGAGAATTTCCCTCAAGGAGATGATCAATCCAGGCATATGCAGGATGAACAAGACTCAGAGCATTGATAGCAGCAGAAAGCCCATTCAGCCTCTCTTGGAGCACCAGCGATATGTGTTGGTGATCTTTCATAACTATTTCTGCTCTCAAACGGGTTGAATATTGGTATATGTAACTCGCTGCCCTTCGCCAGTTATGCCGATGCATTTCAAATGCATAGAGCAACTTATATGGGTTTGGCTTTGTCAAAATATCTGAACGCTCTGCCTAAAAATTTCAATCAAAAAAAGTACATGACATTAATCTACGAAAAATACTATGAGAAAACAACAGGTAGTAAAGTTGGTTTTCTCCTTTACAGCGTACCTTCCAGGCAAGCTCTTGCTCTATCTTTTCTGCTAATCCTATGAAGGGTATTTGACCGCCACAAAGCACCTGCAGTGTACATAGACGAGAATTTCCAAATAAATTAAGATATTGATACAATTAATGTTTTCATGGTCCTAGTTAAAGCAGAATTTCCAAAAACCACAAATTGGTCACTGATATTTTCTGTTTCAGTTACATACAGTTCGTATAATAGTCAATACCTCGACACTTCAAGACAGTTTAAAAGATAAAACATACAGTGCAAGACATGCAAAACGACTTGATCAACCAAATTAATGGTAACTAAATTATACAATCTATCAGCTCTGGTTTTCTGAAACTAGCAAACTAGGAAGTACTTTGACAGAATCAATCCTGATACCTTCTTAGGAAAAAGGTTGAGCCAAGTTAAAATTAGTTAGTTCCTAACAATTGTTCAAAACTATTTTCAATGCTATGCTTGTTTTGCAACTTTTTGAAGGCAGATTGTAAAAAATTAGTGTGGGATGAAACAACAAAGAATAAGAGGAATCTCGATGGTTTGGCAGAAACCTTCATTCCTCCACGCTCATGAAGAACTATTATGAAACGCCTCAAGCAGATGTACTTGCTGTCCTCATCTGGATTAGAAAGTATTGCACAGTATGCATCATGCAAGTGATTAAGATCTAAAGCAAACTTGAAGACATTTGCCCAGAGTCGTCCTTTGATGGCAGTGGCCGATTCATTGAGTGTATCTCTCCTGCAGGAATCATCTTTCTGACTAAGAGCTTCATCTACTTGCTCAAGAGCAGCTAGCGCAAACTGATAAGCCCCTTCGCTAATGCCATATTGCTCAAAAATCTGCATTGACCATTGATAGTAATGAAGCTTCCATGCAGCTGATGACGCACAATCATCTGTAGAAAAGATTAAAAAGGAAGGATTAAGCAAAAAAAATCATTTGGTCAACTTTCCCTTGAGGAATTAAGATTTTAGATCCAACAAATACTTACTAAAACCAAGATATGGCAATCCAGCATCATGAGATAAATCCTGCAAAGCTTGAGAAGCTCCTTGCCCAGATGAAGCCCTGAATAGCACGATCACAACAACAATACAACATGAGCTTAGGCAAAATGTAACAATTAATCTGGCAGATGGTATGAAGAAATATTCCCTAACATACACGAGAAAAGAAACATAGTATTTTGGAACACAGAAGAAAGGCAAGGAATTATTATTTACCATACATCCACAGACTCTAGAATGTTACTGCATAACATTTGGGTAGCTGGTAAAGCAGATTTATTCTTTCAACATTACTCCATATTTCATTACTTTTGCTTCTATGCAATTCAGAATCCCAAACTTTTAATTTATTTTTATTTCTCAGAAGAGTAAAAAATCCAAATGATAAGAAATAGAGTGCAATGGGATAAATAGTTAGTTCAGGCATTTGTGCAACTACATCCATGTGTTAGACACTGGATGAAAGATATAGAACTTCTTCAATAAGCAACCAACATAAGGTTTAAATTTGTTAAGTACCTGAAAAAACAGCGAACAGCTTCACAAACTTTCTTTTCTTTCAAAATTCCATGGAACCCATATCGTGCCTGGGCAAGGAGGCAACATCCTAACAGATGTTGAAGTAAACACCAATCACCATCAGTATCTTGAATACTTCTAAATATTTTCTCTTTTCGTGAATTGGCCTCTATAATAGTTAGAAGGTACTGAAAGGTAGAACAAGAGAAAAAAAAGGAGAAAAGATTTCTGTTACTATCTCTAAAATGTTAATGAAAACTACTCCTGGTAGGAAAGAGGATGCACATAAATAACCTCAACAGCATCATACTGGCTATGCCTAAGAAGGATCAGTGCAAGCTCAGTTGAACGTTTTAAGAAAGAATTAGATTCTTCCCCAGATTTTCCCCAAATAATCCAGCTTGTAAAGTCGCGCACTGAACAAAGGATTTCTTGCGGATTTGGGAGATATCTTGAAGGGCGATTTGGGTCTCCATGAGAAATTTGAATACTTAGCAAAAGTATAAAAGCCAATGTAAAATTGCATTTGCCTAGTTTCTCATTCCATGATCTTTTATCGGTGCTGCCATCTGATTGGTAAACAGAAAAAGGGATCTGTGTAGTTAGCGCAACATCAGTTAGGTAAACTTCAAAAGATAAACAAGAATTCAGTCATGACCATACTATTTATCTGACATCCATATAGTGGAGAAACATGAAGAATGCAAGAAAATAGAAAAAGAAAATGGTTCCGATATTTTTAAACAAAGCTCCTGTAGGATATAAAGTACAGCTTTCCCAACCAGAACTCTGATGAATGTTAGGCAGATGAACAGTCTAATTAAACTAATAGAAGACTCTTAATTACAATGCTATTGGTGACATTTCACTTTCCTATAGCAAAAACCAATAGCAACAACAATTTGGTGGATAACTTTAAAATAAACATAAGAATATGTACAAACTACAATTTTAATTGAAGTAATAACCAGCTTATAATAAAAGTAAGAGGTCTGTGTTTGCCTCCCGCAAACAAGACCAGGCTAGCAATAGAACATTATAATACCATCAAACTAACCCACCAATTTGCAATAATGAGAGTTGAGAACTGAAATCTTCGATCGCAGGAGATTCAGACGGTGTTGTGCAAAGAAAATGAATAATCAGCCACTCAAAAACAATCTCTTGAATCATTGGAACCAGTTCAAGTTGTATTCTGGATATGTCATCAGGCGACATATTTATCTGCACAGCAAAGTGCAAAAAAAATTGTAACCTCAAATTCAAAAAAAAAAAAAAAAAAAAAAAAAAAAAATTCATCTTGACAAAATTTAATTGATGCATACACATGCTCAATAAGCATAAAAAAAAAAAAAAATACAAGATACCAAAATGACCATGTCAATTGAGTCACGAATTATAAAATTTGTAGCAATATACCTCGACACCTGTAACCTCTAACGGGAACAAATATTCAGAATATTGAAAGATACTACAAATAAATAAACAATCCAACAACTTTTTGTGTATTTTAAACCAAAAATTCATAATCCCAACTGAATATGGGAACGTCATAAATCCTTAACTACAAGAACTATCCAGTTTGGTAACCTAGAGATAGAACTATGCAACCAAATACAAATAAATCAAACTACTGCAAAACATCTGAACCCTAATTTTTATACCACCTTTTCATTTCAAGTCCCTTTAAATTCTGCAAGTCATGCTGCTGAAAAATACCAAAAAGAAATGCCGAGTAGACCAAAAAATCAAAGCAATATGAAAATAGATTAGGTCTAAGACCCACTTCTAGCATGTCATGCAACATATATCAGGAAACAATGCTAACTTTTCTAAGGCAGGCTAAATTTTCATAAACAGTCAGAACTGCTTGTCTAATTATTATTCATCATCAGGTTGCTCCAATGATAGTTGGCAAGGAAACTAGCATAGACAAGTATAAAAGGATCTGTAAGAAAACACCCGCTAGCTGTTAAAATTAAAAACCGCTCTGAAGGAACTGCAAACTGCATAAGGACATTAAGCAACAAAGAAAGGTATCTGTCTCCCACTCATCAAGACTTTAAAAGAAATGATAATTCAAAGATGGAGAATGCCCATTGCTAATCAATTCCTACCATTCCCTTCACTTCTTAAGTATGAAAAAATGGTGCAATATATATATATATATATATATATATATATATATATATATATAAGACATGGGACATGTTGGCAGCAAGAGAAAAATGTAACTTTGTATTTTTAGAAATGCAAAGAAATTGATGGGAAAACAATCATATTTTTTCAGGTAGTTGTTACACACACCCCACATTCATATTGCGAAACTCCATAAGTCATAATTTCTGACTAGTCAAAATAGCAGTTTATTTATCAAGATATATGGTCTTGGACTATCCTTGATAACAGTTTGGACACTTGATTGACCCACTTGCTTCTATTTTGGTAATAACTATGATGGAGATATATACCTTTGAAATGTTGGATAAAAGAAAACACTAAAGTTTATGTTCCTCAAATAACAAGTGTTTCCCAATGGTTATTAAATAAAAAATATCAATCGTTTGGAAAGAAAAATGTCATTTTGCATTATTGGAAATGCAAAGAAATTGATGGGAAAACAATCATAGTTTTTCAGGTACTTGTTACAAACACCCCACATTTATACTGTGAAACTCACCAAGTCTAATTTCTGACCAGTCAAAATAGCAGTTTATTTATCAATATATATATAGTCTTGGACTATCCTTGATAACAGTTTGGACACTTGATTGACCCACTTGCTTCTGTTTTGCAAGTATTTATTACTATAGTTGGAATTTAATTTTTTTTTTATATATAGTTATAATTATACATCTCATGGGCAAGGCTATTTCAGATTGTTTGCTTATGAGTTTTTTCAACAATTCAATGGTGGGATTAGTTATTAGTTCTAATTTGATACAAATTTATATTTTATGCGAATTGGTTGAAATGTGTTCTTATCTTTAATGTGTTCTCAGTTCATGCAACCTATTAACATCAAATGCTTGTCAAAAACACATTTGTAACTAATTGTGTAGGGATTTTGGTTTATTACTAGGAATTTGATTAAAATTAAAAAAGTCAAAAAGTGAGGCAAAATTTGATAAAAAGAAATCTTCAGTTCTTTTCTCAAAAAAAGCTAGAGGTGGTCTGAAACAAGCCAGCAAACCACGAACAGAGATCTAGTGGACATGAAAATGTTTGAATTTCATATTTCAAAGAAAGGATTTCATTCAAAAATCAAAAGCACTAGAAAACTCACAAAAAGAGGAGGAAATAAAAAGTACCTGTCCACTGATGTTGAGAAGATAGCTAACAAATAGGAGAATATCCAATGCAGAATCAAACATCGACTTTGCAATTTGAGAAGTAGCTTGGACTAAAACAGAAACATTTATATCAAATGGCATTCCAGCATCTTGTTTTTGCATGACCTTCTGAGGTACAAGAAATTGAAGATAGCTTTCAATGACATTCAAAATTTTGCACCAAGAATCAGCCTTTTTGGACAAAGCATGAAGAGAAAATAGCATATCAATCGAGAATTTCCTCAGATTTCTGTGATCAATCAGTTCCTTCTCCAAAGCAAAATCGCCTGATACATTAAGAGATGACACTGATGAACTGTATCCAGTTTCCAGAATCTTCAGTAAGCGAGGAACAATTTCTTCAGATGAAATAGTTGATCTGCCAACAAGTGATTCATAAAATATAGCAGAAGCTGTTTTCCCCAATTGTTGGCTCATACTGATAATACATCTGAGAACCTCCATAAGAATCTGATGCTCAGAATCATCATCAGACATGTCCAATCTGAAGCTGATTGTATCAACTAGTTCATCAGAACCTATTAGTATAAGAGAACATACATGTAAGAAACAGTAAAATGGGACACTAATGAAACGTACAAGATATTGTCCACATCAAATATTACCAATATTGAACATACCATCAATAAGCACCTCAAATTTTTCCATATCACGAAATAAAGCTATTGAATTCCTTCTTACTAAACCAATAGCACCTGTGCAGGACTGGACTAGAAAACCACAAGGCGAATTGTGCTTGCACCAATTCTGGAAATAGCGTGTACAGAAATTTTTCCAGGACCAAAACACTGATACCGGACCTTCATTGACACCCTGACAATAGACATACAGAATATCAGTCTTGCTTACAACCTTCAATTCCTCATCAACTCTCACCAAAGAGAGGAAGAGGAAACGGTTAAAAATAATGGCACCACCAAATGCACACCAATAGAGTTACGAAATAGAAGAAATGAAATTGTGAATGAAGATAAGAAAACCTCCTGTTCAATCAGTGAACAAATTTCTTTCTTCAGTCCACCAACTGTTAAGGAATTGAATTCAGTGTCAGTCCAGTGTTTGTTGTAATCAAGAAAAGTTGCTCGCAGAACGGCATTATGATGAACCCCAGGTTGAAGCAGCCTACGTAAAAAGATAGAAGAAAGAAATGGCACAACATGATCCTGTAAAAATTGTAAGTCCAAATACAACATGTAAGCCACATATCTTTCAAATGAGCACCTTGCACAGGAGTGACAAACCCAAAAGAAGAATAAGCCAACTAACTGGCACAAGATAGGTATTGCATCATAGTGAATAAGATTTGAAAACAGACAAAATCATGTAGAATGGAAATGAAACTAAAAAAAAACTAAAATCATAAACCATAATGGCAAACTATAACAGTAAATACAATAAGGTGGTTCGCCTAAAAACAGGCAAAAGAATAAGAGTACATAGAATTTGGAACATACAGCTACCTGTTCAAATGGCAATTTTTTTTTTTTCACAAGTGAAAAAAAGAGGCAAAAAAATAAGAGTAATGGAATTTGGAACATATAGCTACCTGCTAAAATGCCATTTTTTTTTAAAACAAGTTACTTAAATAATACAAGTACTAATAATTAAAGTGCCTATCACCCTTTACACATGGTGTATTAAAAACTTAAAAAGAAAATCTTACTTTAAATCTCATATATAAAGCCTTACCAATATGTAAGAACAAAACCTTATCTAAAATTCGGCCAAGTCCAAAACCCTAAACAATTAAACAGAAGACTTTCAATGCAGAGATAAATACCAACAGAAATTTCAACAACCCCTAACAGTTCCATTTCTTGAGCTGCATGATGCATTTTAGCATTCTATCTACCTAAAGTATTTGGATGATCATTATATTTTCTACATGTAATTTGCAGGGGAGATCTTTCATATTTACACCAATCAAGTAGGTTGCTGCCCAAAGGATTGAGATAGGCTCTAGATGGAGTGAAGGTGTTGGAATGTGTGAGATTTTTCTAGAGCGATTTTTGTAGTTCAATTCCAGAAATCAAGGTGATAAGATCTAGTTTTAGTTGTGAATATGTGTATGTCCTTAAGTCTAGAAATGTTGTCTCAACAAAGAAATGCTTTAGTTGTGTTAGGTAGTAATAATATTGTTCTTGTCTATGTAATCTGCTGCTACTATATACCAGCTTTTGTTAATGGAAAACGTAGAGAAAAAAGCCAAGAGAAAGTTGGAGAGTGAGTTGGAAAGGAGTTTTAAGAAACTTCTGTTCAAAATGAAAAAGAATGTTTTAATTTCATAGCTCACTTGTGCTTTAGTCCCTCTCCATATTTTGTTCTCTCCTCTCTAACTCCAACAAGTGGTATCAGAGCATCTAATAGAGGGCCTATGGATGGAAGAAAAAAAGAGTGTTTTTGAGTGAAAATCACTACATTTTGATGCCTTTGGTTCAAGATGAAGAATGGCTTCATCAAGTTTGTGTCTTGCTGCTATTATTGTTTGGTATGTGAATGTTCAAAGAAATTTTCTTACCCTATGTGCTAGGGAAGGTTATTCAAATGGACCCAGAAACTGAAAACGGGAGACGACCTTGTGCATGTCCAAACTTCAAACACTACCAGAATAATTGTTAGAATTTGTTGAGAGTGGCTGGATATGGAAGGAGCCACACCCATTCTGAAGTTTCTTGAAGGGGCTTGAAAGGAAATGAGTCGTGCCCATGTTTGAAGGCTGAAATGTGACTATAATGATTTAGGCTGAAGCTTGGAAAGGGCCAAAACCAGCATGTTTAAAGCTAGAAATTGGAATTGCCAAGCCTAGTAATATGGAGATTCAAGTGATAACACAACCAAAGAAGTGCACTTGAATGATTTGGAAGTCTATCCAATGCAGTGATGAATGGATCAATAAAAAAAAGATTATGTTCAGGTTTCAATTTAAGGTGAAGTATGAGAGTTCATTGTGTTGTTTGCAAAGGAGGAGAAATTTTATGAATTTTCCACCAGGGAAGAGTCACATAAGTTCATGTTAAGATATATCAAATCTACAAAGCTAAGAGGAATTATTTTGTGAAGCTTGTTCCTGGCAAATCAGATTATCAAAGTCAAAGTCTAAGTCCGAAGAATTGGCAGCAAAGTTTGGAATCCCTAAGAAAAATTTCAAGGAGTATATTGGAATGTGAAAGATTTTTCTAGAGAGACTTCTAACTCCAGAAAGGAGATGAAATCTAGTGTTAATTGTGAATGCGTATATGTCTGCAAGTCTAGGAATGTTATCTTAATAAAGAAATGTTATAATTATTTTGTTAGGTAGTAATAATGTTGTTCTTGTCTATGTAATCTGCAACTATATATAGCAGCTTTGTTAATGGGCAATGTAGAGGAACAATGAAGAGAAAGTTGGAGAGACAGAGAGGAGAAAAGTTATAAGATAACTTATATTTAAAATAAAAATTAAAAAAAAAAAAAAAAGGAAGAAATAAAAAAATCTTTTCAAGTTCCATACCTCAGTTTGTGTTATTTTGGTGCTCTCTCCTCTCTAATTCTAACTGGGGCTCAAGGGAAAAAAAAAAAAAAAAAAAAAAAAAAAAAAAGAAGCTTTTATTATTTTTTTATATAAAATCCTGAAAGAGATTCTAATTTTCAGGATCTCTGAAAGAGAGAATCCTACTCGCTACAACTCCTTTTTGTTCTTTTCGATAGGTAATACTGTCAATTTCAACTTTCAAGGTTTGAACATGGTGCATCATGGCATCTATGTCAAGTATGATGCAGAACAGGAATTCAAAAAAAATTCAAATACAAAGATACAAGAAGCTAATTGCATGTAACAACGGACCAAGGAAAGCGGTCCGACGAGGGTAGGGAGTGGCACCGGATAAAATGCCTGAGTGGCTCTTGGCAAGTTTCTAGGATGGCGAGGCTACATAGAGTAGTGGAATAAGAGGCACAAGAATAAATTGAATCTCACATTGACAACAGGGAAACTAATCACTAGAGGCGCCTTTTGGTCGAATAGCCCAAAGAGCTGGAAGAACCCCAGGTTAAGCATGCTCACTTTTGAGAAATCCTAAAATGGGTAATCTCCTGGAAGGTTCTTTATTCCACCTGCGAGACAAAACCGTGAGGCTTATAGACAAAGCTGACAATTCCTCTAGTGGTTGGAGCTAGGACGTTATAGATGGTATCAGAGCCTGACCCCCTCCAATAGATGTATGGTTCGAAGATGAACCAAGAAGAAGTTGGTGGGCCTGTGACAGCCCGACCCGAGAAAGCAGTCCGATGAGGGTGGTGAGTGGCGCCGAGTTAAGGGCCTAAACGGCTTCTGGCAGGCTTCTAGGATGGCGAGGCTACTTATAATAGTAGAATGCAGGGCTCAGGAATGAATTGAATCTCACATTGAAAACAGGAAAACTTATCACTAAATGCGCATTTTCATGAAATGACCTAGAGAGTTGAAAGAACTCCGGAGTTAAGCTTGCTCGCTCAAGAGAAATCCTAGGATGGGTGACCTCCTGAGAAGTTTGTTATTCCACCTGCGAGACAAAACCATGAGGCTTATGACCAAAGCAGACAATTCCTCTAATGGTTGGAGCCAGTGTCATCAAAAGTGCTAGGCGCGCTTGAGGCAACAAGATCCTCCATTGCCCGAGGTGCTAGGCACCACTCAAGGAGCTCAACCGGGTGATGTGAGGATTAAAAAATTAAAGATAACTTAAAATTTAGAATTAGACAATTTAAAATTCTAGATATATTACTAAAGAAATCAAAAGTCCAAAACTATAACATGCATTTAGAATTAGATTTATGCACCCAAAGATTAATTTCAAAAAGAACACTAATAATTTAGAATTCTAGATGAAATGTTGAAGAATCAAAACTGTCATGTAAACTTAAAATCTTAGTTCATAAGAATTTTCTTCATCATGCCGAGGATTTTCCACTTTACCTACAGTTCTGTTGTGTCTTTTCATGTGGCAAAAATCCTACATGCTTTTCTTTTCTTTATTTTAGATTTTATTCAACTAATTCTTTGATTGGCTGTCAAGCTAGCCACTTTCTTTTCTTTTTTTTCCATATTTGTGATACTTATTTTTAATGGTTAGATTAGATTTTGACCTCCTTATTTAATGCTGTCAAAGTTTCCAATTTTCAGCCACTTTCTTTTCTTTTTCCCATATTTGTATAAATATTGACCTAATTATTAAATGGCTGTCAAACTTTCTATATTCTAGCCGCTTTTAGGTTTTTTTCCCCATATTTATATTTATCTTGAATGTTCTAAGATTTTCATATCTATATGGGAAATAGCAATTTCTATTTGACGCGCTTGCCTACGCCTTGCAGTGCCTTGGCGCCCGGCAGTGCCCGAAGGTATAGGCGCCTACACCTCCCCTCGCATCGCTCACCTTAGCGCCTAGTGACAACACTGGTTGGAGCCAAGGGTTACATTGTGGCCCAGATTTAATATAACATTTATTAGGGAATTATAGATTAAGTCCTAGTCTTCTAGTTCTTATTATACAAATTGCAATAAATAAACTATTGGTCCAGTAATTAAGTATCAATGGCAATTCTGTAAGTTCTTTCTTTGCTAGAAAATTTGTCCCGATTTCTTTAGGAGTCTCTTATAATTATTTTAAGTCTTATTTTTTAAGTCCTTGCTAGGTTGGAATATTATCATTCCATTTAGTTTATTTTGGGAATCAAAAGAGCATGTGGATAGCTATTAAGTGCTTTTCTTAAAGGTTTAGGAGTTGTTTAAGTTTACAAATACAAAGGAAGGTAATGCTTTTAATTCAGTTTTATTATTTAATAAAAACAAGCAATTATACTATTCTGAGTTGTGTAATGCAATTCACCATAGTTGTGATGCCTATGGGACCTTGGTTGTGATGTTTGGTGACATTTATGTATGAAGCCTAAACACTTGTTCTTCTATTTTACTATTCATGAGATTGTTCAGAATTCAGAGTACTGTAACAATTCCACAACCTCTTTCTTGTTTGATTTCGCTTGTTTAACATATTCCCATACAAGCTCTAATTGTCCTTCTAAATATTTCCCATTTTAGATCTCTAAAAAACCTAAAATCTAACCCAAATAACCTGACTTGCAATTCCACCTTTTATAAACCCTAACTGCCTGCCTAATTTTCTACCCGTTCTACCCTAAAAGCCAGCCTTAATAGCCAGTCATCCAAGCTGTCCTACTCCAAGAAGATAAAAGTTCCAACACACGATGCTATCACAACAGTTCAATTTTAAATCAGAAAAAAGAAATGGTAGTATCACCTTTGTATATGAGAATACAGAATGGATAATCAAAATAAGATAATCGGAAGAATGTTCAGAAGTTTGAAATAGTTGCTCACCTTTGTATATGAGAATATAGAATGGATAATCAAAATAAGATCATTGGAAGAATGTTCAGAAGTTTGAAATAGTTGTTCAGCAACAAATTCTTCCTGCAAAGCATAGCAGTGGGCCTCTTCCCTGACAAGCCAAAACAATTAAGCTCATATATTATGTACGAATGTACTCATACATACATATATAAAGAGAAAAACGAGTTTTAATTGTCGCACAATAAGACAAAATGGGACTGAATACACCACCCAATTGTTTTTTCACAAATCTGCAAAATGACATGAATCAACATAAACCAAAAATCTAATGACAGGGCATAATGATCTTATAGATATAAAAATTAGTGGCAGGGAAAAAAAATAAAAGAAATGATTTGTAAATTAGGGTAAACCCATTACTTAAAGATGCAGAGGTATAAAAGTGAAAGTCCAAACAAAAGCCTCAATAAAAGCCCACTATAAATTAGGGTTCCCCATTTTATAAACAAAGGCTTCAAAATGAAATTAAAAAAATAATAACTCTCTCCATCAATAGTTTCTATTAACAGTAGACTGGAAAAAGATCCAGAAATCCAAATATTCCCCCTGTCTAGGTAAACCCCAAACTCCCCCACACTCTTCCCCTCTCTTCCTTTTGCTTGTTCTCCTTGACTTCCTGTTACTCTTCTCACATCACAGTTGACAACAGACATAACACCGAATATGACAGTGTTTCAGCATGAATTTGACAACCCCAATGTAACAGAAAGTAATGTATTTAAGTGCTTTAATTCCAATACATAATTTTGCAGCCGCTTCTTAAAATCCTGACACACACACAGAGATATGTGAGAATAGAACATTGCAACTTATGGGATAAGAAATTCAAGTTATAGAATCATAAATGCCTACAGTAAAGTGCTTTAGATGACAAATATTATTGAAAATAGGAGACAAAAAATTTCAGATGGAAAAAAGAAGTGAAGAAAACAGAACCAGGGAATCTGAAGAATAAAGTTCCCAGGACAATTGAAAAATAATGTGCACATAGTCATCATCGCAGCAAAATTTGGGAAGAGAATACACTTCAAAGATACAACCTAAAAGCAAATACTTACGCATAGTTATCTGTATTATGAGAAAAAGTATGAAAAATTAATCCAGTGTCTTTCAATATCCATATTTTATCTGAATGAAGCTTGATATCAACACATTCCCCCTGAAAATTAAATCAGTAGCAAAGAATGAGATCAGAGTTTATCTTGAATAAAAATAAAGCACAAAAAATATCAGGACTCCAATCACCAACCTCCTCCAGCGGAATATTTTGCATTGAAGTCTCTACTAACAAAGTGATCCTGTCCCCAAAACTACAATGAAGCCCATAAACGCAGACCATCTCCATGCTAACTTCCTTCATAGTGGGCCAATACATAAATCAGTAACACGACAAAATATGCAACCAAATATCATATTTAATCGATCAAATCACATGTTTTACAGCCACACTCCTGTATCTTCTAGGAACCTAGATCAAACAATCAACCAAATATTTTTACTGCCAATTTGTTACCTTGAAAAAGGTTCCAGTGCAGAGTAGGCAAGGACGGAAGGAAAGGGGATCAAAAGCGGTATCGGTCACCCCAAGGTTGAAAATTTTTTTTGAATACTGTGTAATACTTTTGGTAAGAATTGAGAAAGTTTTCTGGAGTACGCTCTTCTAGATTGAATATGTCTAACCTTAAGGCAATCGCTAAAATAATCCAAGACTTTGCATGTTTTTGCAATTTTGTCCAAAGCTTTTAATTCCATCAATTTTGTCTCAGATTTACAAATTTTGTTGCAACTGGGCTAAAGTGAGAGAAATAAGTCAAAATTGAAATAAAAAGTTACATTTTATTCATAATTGAAATAAATAATACTTTTTAAGCTCTTCTTTTCCTCTCTCTCTCTCTCAACCCAAGAAACAAAATAGAATAATGATTAATTCATGACTCATGAGAGAGGTGAAGCTTAGAGAGAGAGAGAGAGGTTGATGGAAAGGAAAAAAAATTAATATTCTATTTCAATTATGAACAAAATATTATTTTAGTTCCATTTTTTGTCCAATTCTCTCATTTGGAAACAATTGCAACTAGACAAAATTGAAAAAGTTACAAGTATTGAAATTTATGTTTATTAGCACTTAATTTTACAAGTCTGTTTCCACTATTGTTTAAACAATTCAATACGGATTAAGAGAATAACATGAATATATTATTCAAGTGTTCATACGTCATAGGTGTCAAATATTGTTTGCTCTTAGAATTAAGTGAATAACAGAAAAAGTTAATGATCGCTATAAACTCTAAATGCATGACCAGAAAAACTTAAAAGGCATGAAATATGTTTTCTGAATTATGATGTATTGTGGGTTTTGACAAAGTGTGCCTTATGATGAGGAGTAAAAACCCACCTTTAAGTTCTTTTCACTTTTAGTTTTTTAATACTTGTATGCTTTATTCAATTAACACAATCTGTAATTTTTTTAACTAATATAATATCTATTTCAAAGATATTATATATTAATTATGTTGTGAAATATTCATTAGAATTTTTTGCAACCCCTCCCCCAAAGTTATATAATTCTGGATCTGTCACTAATTGAAGGTATATTTGAAACAATTTTCATTAAAGATACGTTTCCCTGCTCATGAAAGACAAAAAGAATTAAGTTATTCATTTTTGCTAAACATTAACAAGGTAAAACTATTATGTAAATGTAGCAAAAAAAAAAAAAAAGGGATCCTTAAAATACATGAAGTTATCCTTTGCCAAATATGGTAACAAAGCTAACACTATTTTCTTACCAATGAAAGAAAAGTTCCCAGGCTTGAGATAACATTGATGAGGTACCACAGTTACCTCTTTTGTTTTCCATATAACGTGTTCATATACATTTCTGTGGGAACATTTGAGAAGAAAATATGTTCTGTACTTTCTGCTCTCATCTCCACATTATTTCTAGCATAATGCACCCATTTTTCTGCTCTCACCTCCACATAATTTCTAGCATAATGCACTCATTTTTCACATTTTTTCATTATCAGCAGAGACTTAGCTTCCTAGAAGATCATTCGCTTTTACAAAAACAATGAATGTTCTCTAGTAGAGAACATTCATTGTTTCTCTTGTAAATCCTTTTATACTCATTTCAAGTTCTTTTATCTGATCATGTTTTGAACGCTAAGGTGTCATCAAGAGTAAGGGTTTTTATCTGATCATCAATTCACCATTGAATTAACATCTATCCCAAAGGAGAAAAACTAGGATGAGCCCTTAACCATCTTATGAGCTTCAGTAAAATAAGTACAAAACATACCTCTCCCTACACTTCTCTGCTTGCCCTCTTTAGAATCAGTTCTGATATTTTCAAGGATAGTTGGATTTGCCTAGCTAGCAAAGGAGTTTTAAGAACAATTTTAGGAGATATATAATATTTTGAAGAGCATAAAGATCATTCATTCTGCTGTTTTTGGAAGTATGGGAATTTGGATGAGATAAAAGTCATAGGTTTAAAGAAAAAGAACCAAATACTTGCTTCCTATTATTTACACATAACTTTTTTTTTTTTTTTTTTAATTCAGCTTATCTATGAGTAGAGTCTTAGGAAACTTTAGAAGGGTTTCTTTAGCTGATATCCAACTTGATGCGGAACCATTCTTCATCAATCTGCTTCTTTTTTTTTCTTTTCTTTCCTCTTTTTTTTAGAAGAGGATATTTGCTACTATATGTTTATCAAAAGTTACTGAATTTGAAATGGCTCAATTTATTAATTCACTAAGAACTAGGTCATACAGCAATAAATCAATTTATTTAACAAGATTGATTTGGATATGACCAAGATGAATGAGTTTGATCTGACGCCTCCCTCAGAAGTAATACTTCTGCACCAATAAATGCCTAATGCACAGGTCATATGCATAAGATTTTAGAGATTTAACAAAGTAGTAAAATTCCTAAGCTGCACCTAAAAAAGACCCAACTAGATATGAATACACTAGGTCCTTCAGAAATCAACTTCAACAAAAGGCATGTGTAAATTTTCAACTTGATGATAGATCATCTAGAATCCCACAACCACCACCACCCTCCGCCCAAAAAAGGGCAAAAATCACAAATTATGATTCAGCATATATTTACGAAGCAACTGAACAGCTAATAAAGCTAAATAAAAGCCATAACTACTTTGTGTTTGGAAAACAATAAGGATCATCACTGAGTGCAGAAAGAAATACCTCATTATATCTATACAAGATGGCCAGGGGAATTAAGGTTGAATTTTCAATAACTTCACCCACCCACAACCTCACAAATTTTGCACCTGAAAGAAAAATATAGAAGGTAAAATAAAACAAATGCAACCTTCTGAGATTTAACAAATACGTAAAATCTAAAAATTCACAATCAAACAAACTTGCATAGAGAATAGTATAAATCAAGGATACCCTCCATCAGATGATGTTAAGCAAGTAGCATCTTTTCAGGATTTTTCTGCTCCATTTTTGGATAAGCATGCAGAAAAAAGTTTGGAATAAAACATCAAGGAGAAAATTATTTAAGATCTAAGAAAACTAAAAACAAGAAAAAGGTCCAGACAGCCCAAAGCAAAAAGCAATATGCACCAAGCCAAAAATTTAAACAATAATTTTCAACTACCTGCCATTCAGCTAAGAGAAACAAAACCCCCCACCACCTCCCTCTCCCAATACCAAAAAAAGAAATGAATAACCAGATATGCTAATTCAGCTTGTAGCACCATGATAGCTAACTGCAAGCCATAAGACAATTTAAAGCAGATTAGCCCGTCCTTGATAATTGAACCTTTTTTTTTAATTGCTTTCCAAGTCCTTTTACAGGGAACTCGTGCAACTACTTCCGAGTCTGCCCGTAAACACAACAATCTACCAAAAACTAATCACAAGCTTTTCATAAAAAACAGGCATTCTAGTAAGACTTCAAATATTCATATCTTTATGCTTGCTTATTAGGGAACAGCTTAAAGTGATGTGAGTCACAAATTCATGTCACAGAGAAGAACTTTAAGAAAATTCTTAGATGAAGGATCTTAGATTTATCTCTATTTTATTACAATCTTCATCCAGCAAATTAGGCATTAGGAACCACTAATCAAACAACATTCTCCAATATGTTTTCTCTAAAAACAAGATCTTAGATTCTCAAATGATCTCACGAATTCCTTCAAAAACCTATCAATAGGTGCTTAATACTAAGGTAACAAAGGCCTTTTCATTCAAAAGTTATTGTGACACTTCATGATTTTTTTTTTTTTTAAATTAAAATAATTACAATGTTTGAAGCTGCAAAAAGTAAAAGTGATAATATTACCTTCTGAATTTGGAATGCTCATGGTGTGATTTAAGATCTTGACACGATTTGACAGATCCCATATTCGCAGTATCCCATCAGAATGAAGCACAAATAAAAGTTTAAGGCCATGCAGCTCCTGTATTACCAAATTCTCTACAGCTCCCAACACCTTACCCCTGCATGGCATGTTTCAGAAAAACATATTTCAATCACATTGAAATAGACAAGAAAATTAATCACGACAACTAAGATTTAATAATATCAATTACATAACAGTCCCGATGATAATATTCAAGTGTTTATAGATTTGCTTCTGATATATATAAATTAAAAATTACAGCAGATATTAGCTAGTTCAGAACTCATCAAAAGGTTATCCTCAATGCTATTTTAGGGCCACATGTTGCCTAATAATGAAGAATCTGAACTATATTGTGAAAATCCAAAAAGATGGCCCAAAAAATGTGCCTCCACTCACCACTAAAAGCAATTAGCCACCAGGCAGACAATCACTTCAATTTTAACTCTGAAAAAAGTAAGTACTATTTGGTTTTACACATCCACATATTACAAATATTATACAATCTTTTGACACTTAAGCAATTAACGAAGTCTAAAAAGAACATAATATTTTATGAACTCTCTTTGCATTTTTCTTGGCAATATAAAATAAAGAGCATAATATTATGCAGTAAAAGCTTCTTATATAACTGAACAGTTTAGTAAACAATAATGCGTACCTTGACATAAAACCCCACAAACGACTCATGCCCAAATCATCCCGCAGCTCATACGCAAAACCTATGAGCCAAGACGGAGAGAGAGAGAGAGAGAGAGTTATCGCCAACTGAACCAAAATACAACACCAAAAGGAATTCCTTGGACATAGGGAGGAGCAAAACATGGTAGAGGTTTATATTTTGACATTCAAAGAGCTAAAAAACAGCAACTGAAGTATATTTCTCAATAAGAAAGAAATTTTATTAAGAAAGAATATTTATTGACTAGAGAAAAGAAGAATATAAAAGAGAGAATAAGAAACCCCCCTAAAAAGGACCATGAAAACAGTAACATGACTAGCAACGTACCAGGAGCAGTTTGATCAGCTGAGCCAAGTTGGAAGCAAGCAACAGATCCATCATTTCTACCAACCACAAGGCATCCAGCAGTAGCTGCTACACTAGTTATTGTTACATTATCAAAATAACTCCGCAAATTAAACTCTATAACCTCGCTTGGTGGAAATGTGGAGCAGGAAGTGTAACCAGAAACATTTCTGAGCTTGAAAACGTAAGCAACTCCAGAGACAGTCAATAAATAGAGCAAGTAGGGTGTTGCAGGACGACCAATCTGCATTCCCATTTATATGAAAATAAATAATTCAGTGTTCAAAATCCCTAAACAAAACACAGAATAATGCATATAAAAGAAACTAATTTGCATTTCTATCTATGTAAAATAAATACTCAATTTTCAAATTCCTAAAGTAAAACACAGAATACATGGGCAAACCTCGTTTTTGCAGATATAAGCGAAAGGACAAAGAGAATCAGGGAGGGTGATTCGAAGTCCAATTTTGGGAAATTCTTTATTAGCAGAGAGCTCAAGTAACTCAAGAGCTCTAGGCCGATTCTTGTTAATCCTCCTGTTGCAATTAAAAGAGGTAGTACATATTGATTAGTTGAAGTTTTGATTTCATTGCTTCCACTAGTTTTTCAAATGGAGACGAAGAGAAAAGAAAACCTAAGTACCAAATAACATAGAGAGGGGGATCTCCGATCACGGAGCAGGAGGCACAATCTTCAGTGAGAGGGGCCACAGGCGGAGGAGTTGCGGACACGGTGACTGTCTCACTATCGGCGACGGAGAGTTCAACCCACTTGATGGAATCGCTGCCGGTTATAGGGACTTCCATCCCGGCCAACGTCGACCTGCGCGCCATGTTTCTCTTTCTTTACTGGTTCTGAAGCTGAAAGCTTAAACCCTATCACAGCATAGAAGAGGTTTAAAAATGTCGGATCCCTCCTCCGAAATAAAATACCAATTTAAAAATATTTTAGAAAAGTACAAAATTGCACACATTCTTTATGTTTCTGAAAAACAAATTATTTTTGAAAAATATTTTTCAATTCAATTATTTTAAATAACTCGCTTTTTTGTTATTTTTTAAAAATATTATTTTACTGAAGGAAATGATAAAATATGAGAAATTTTTTCTTATAGTTAACTAAGAGAAAATATGAGGAACCTTTTATATCTTCAACTTTTATTATTTAAAAATATATTATTAAATGTGAAAAAAAATATAAAAATAATAAATTATAGTTACAAAATAAAATTAGTAATTTAGAAAATAATATTATCTATCATTACAATCTATATATTATATGACTATGTGTATAATTATAAATTTTATAACAATATTTTTATAACAATATAATATTAATATTAACAATTTAATATTGAAAATTTATTTTATAATGTAATGTAATATTTAAAGTAAGCTTTCAGTGGACTTTTATTGTATATTAAAATTGTCTACAAGAATTATTAATTTCGAATATATATTATGAAGAAACAAAAGAAAGATTACATACACTTAATGGTAATAAATTAAAAGTATAATATAAATTAATTAAAGCAAAAATATGTAACCTTAGTTTTTATTTTAAGACAATATTTTAAATAACTAAATCTGTTTTCATTTTATTGAGCCAATTAAACAAAGGATCTAAAAGTATTATACAAAACATCATGCATGTAGAGAAATAAATCTTATTCGATAAAAATAAAAGTATATTAGCAATTTAAGATAAGGAATTAATAATATTAGAATATAAAATAAATTACAATGAATCTATGTACAAAAAATAATTAAAAATAACTTTTAAATAAAGAAGTTTATTCTAATATTACAAATGTTTTTTGGTATAGAAAACAACATATAGTCTAACTTATCTTATATAAAAGATTTTGATAAGAAAAAATATTTCAACTAAATCTAGAGTTATATAATTGGTAAATAATTATAAAAATATTTTTACAAAAGAAATAAATGATTTATAAAATAAAGGATTGATTTGAAAATCTAAATATCCTTTAAGCTGATTTACTTTCTGTATTCAAAATGTTGAGAAATAAAAAGAGAAGTATCTAGATTAGTTATTAATTATAAATATTGAAATAAAGTATTAAAATGGATTATGTATCCCATACCAAAATAAAATAGTTTTATTGAAGGGTTATATAATGCAAAATATTTACTAAATTTAATATAAAATCAAGATTTTAACACGTAGAAATATATGAGTCTGACAGATTTAAAATTGGTTTGATATTTCTTTTGGACATTATGAATGGAATGTTATGTTATTCAATTTCAAAAATGCTCCATCCAAACTTCAAAATATTATCAATGACATTTTAAATGAGCATTGTTAATTTTCGATTGTTTACATCGATGATTTGCTCATTTTCTCCAATAATATTAATTAACATTTTTCTTAATTTAAAAGTTTATATTCTAATTAAGCAACGTTGTTTAGTTTTTTCTTCTCAAAAAATAAAATTATTTCAAATTATAATTAGATTTTTTGGACATGATATTTTTCAACGAACTATTAAACCAATTAATATATCAATTACTAAAAAAATTTCCTAATGAAATTACTGATAGAAATTAATTACAAAGATTTTAAAAATATTTAAACTATGTTGCCAATTTTATAAAAGATATTTGTATCTTGTATCAACCATTATTTAATAGATTAAAAAAAACTATTCTCCCTAGATAAAAAAAAACATACATAAATAATTAAAACCATAAAATCTAAAGTCAAAAGTCTTCCTTAAATTTTAATTTCAAATCTCAATTATTTTCTTATAATAGAAATTGATGCCTCTGGCATTGGCTATAGAGGTATTCTTAGACAAAAAAAAAAAAAAAAAAAAAAAAAGAATGTGATCACTCTATTGAATCTCTAATTAGATACTTGTGGCCCCAACCCGAGCAAGTAGATCTGATCCACTAAGGGTTCAAAAATGTTCATTTTGAATTGGACCATCAATCATGGAATAAGCATGTTTAATATTTGATTGTTGCTTTTAAGGAATCGCCACTTAGGTTTTGATTTGAAAGCAAAATTTAAGGAAAAACCATATGACTCTAATATTATTCCAATTGGAAATGCACTAATTCAAGAAACCAATGAGAATTCAAGGACTAGGTTTTCAGTTTGAAATAGTTTCTGATTTGGCCTAAAATAGATTTGATGAACAATTATAATATGCATGACAATTATACCATTCAAGTAATAATTAAATTAAAGGTGAAAAGAAAATTAAAAGAAAAGAAAAGAAATTACTTGAAAGTAATTAGAAAGTATCATCTCTAATCCTTTTAAGGATTCCAGAATGATCACAAATCTCCCAAAATAATAAAGCAATAAAATAAAGAAGAAAAGAGGGGAAATTTTGTTCTTGTTGATTTGGTTCAGAACTTGAAGTGAGCCTGCCTGCATATCCCTTCGAATGGAAATCAGAACCATATTATTCTACCCATTATGAAATTGGGGGTTGATTTCAATCTTGTGTTATCAAGTTTGATTTACCAAATGATAAGTTTAAGAAGGAGAAAAGATTGATTGAACTTATTTATGTTTTTGTTATGATGTTTTAGAAGAAATAAGAAGAAGATGGAAATGAAATTGAATTGATAAGTTCATGATATCCATACCTTGGCGTTTTGGTGAGTGGTGGTACAGTTTAGCTTTACTTCTTCCTTGATAGAGAAGGCAATAACGTATCTTTTTTTGTGTAGCTTCAGCTTGGGAAATTTGAATTCAAAGAGCATGCCAAATTTGTGGTCTTGAGGGTTGGATAACCAAAGAGACTCTAAATCTAAGTCGTGAGTTGAACCAAGTTTTAGCATATCAAGGTACTAAACCTATGAGGGAAAAAGTTTTGACTTGGGGGAAAGAAGCTTGAAAAGAGCTTTAACTTCTAAAAGATTAAATTATTGAGATTAGGGGGGAAAGTAAGTTCGAGAAAATTTTTACATAAGAAGGTGGAATAGAGAGAAGAGAGTTAAAAGACCTTGTAACAACTCAATCAAGGCCTCTAAAGTGCGATTAAGTGAAAGCGACTACCTTTATATAGGAGAAGGTTATAAGGTAAGATCTTATATATTTTTAATGTGACATAAAACAAAAATTTTTGGATTTGGTGTGTCATGTTCATACAGCTTGATTCTAGCTTCTATCTCGTGCACAAATTTTACCAATTCTGGCCAATTTTAAGTCAAATTTTGACATGTCATATGCCATTGGACAGCTCTAGATGTTTAGTTTTTAATACAACTTGAATACCCAAAAATATTCATGTAGCTTGAGTTATGATAAAAAACAGAGAGGTCATCTTTGAGTTCTTTGATTTGCTAAGATTTTGTTCCCTGTTCATATTCGATTCGAATGGTTATTTGCCAAATTATTTTAGAATGATTATTATATGTCAAATTGGTACTAAAGAGTGTAAAATCATATGTTCACAGATGTTCACATTAGGAGTGTCAAAAATGATTTAACACAAGCAATGATTGTGAATCGAAAAGTCTATACAAATATTCACATTGCAGGAATCATTTTGCACTTAGAGGTATACAAATGGCAATATGGAAACTCTCAACAATTCTCATTCCTTTATGAGGTCCTATCCGGATAATTTTGATTTTTGTTTGTTGTTGTAGTTTCCAGCTGGTTGGGCTTACCACACTTAAGGCATGATTTAGAGGAGGATTGTCATGTTGAGCATTTCTCTGAGTAACCTGACTATCCATGAACAACAGCAAAGTAGGATGCTAAGGAGGCGGCCTTATCTCCGGGATGGAAGCCCCATTGTAAATGATGTTGATTATGATTTCTTTTTTTTTTTCCTTTTGTATTTCCTACATTTTGAATTAGCTGTGATATTTATGGGATGATGCATGATGTGTATGCATGAATTTGATATATAACTTATGATCTATGATAAAAAATTAATTCTCTTGAGAAAGTGCAATTTATGCATGATATGCAAAGTATGAATGCCAATTTAAAAATTAAAAGATGTCTAATATTTACTATGAGGATAAAAGTGAGGCAGATACCTGTAAAATTTGTACTATTTACATCCAAACCCGCTTAAAAATTTCGATACTCATACCCAACCAAATCCGTTTAAAATTTCTTTTGCAATAGTCATACCTACACTTGTTTAAAATTTTAACACCCGCAATTTAACTATACTCAAACCCACTTTAAATAGGTTAGGGCGAGTAAGATACCCATGGAAACTCATTGTGTTTATATGTGCAATATCTCACGAAGTCGGTGATAGTTAATGCTTATCAAGCCTTGAAAGATTTAGATGAAAATAAATGGTAGGACTAGAAAAGGAAAAATATAAATGAAGGAAAATTCTAAAGTGCTAATCGTTTATTATATTTTTTAAGTAATTAATCTTTTTAGTGTTTGATGATATTAGGATTTGGAGCTTTAATCTTGGGTTTAATTATTTTAGTTTTAATAAAATATTAAGTTTAATATGCACTTAAATATTCACTTAAATTTTATTATATTAAATATTTTAAATGGTATAATGAGTTTTTGTGGGTAGAGGGTACTCATAACTTTAAACCAACGCCCAACCTAAACCCGGGATTGGTAGTTTAATTTTATACTCATACCTATTCTAAATCCATTTAGTTAATACTTAAACATACTTTAAATGGGTTTTTGCAGGTTAAGTACCCAAGAAAACCCACCTTGCTTCCATCCCTAGCTATGAGAAATGCATGTAAGAATCAAAATGAAAATTGAACAAAGGTCAAGCTAAACAGAAGCTAAGGATGAGAGCTATTGTTTTTTGCTTAACTACTAGCTTCTTATTTTCTAGCCTTATAGGTTATGATGAGATGTAGGTGTTGAGAGTGTGTTGCAAATGGAGGACCTCAGTAGTATTCTGAAAGTTTTACTTGTGACCTTGACCAACTTTGATTAGGTTAATGGAGGCGAAGGCCCCTGTTATGTAAGCCTAGTTATGCATTAGGTAAGTGGAGAATTTTTTTTTTTTTTTTGGCTATGTTTTATTTTTCTATTATTTTTTCTGAATGTATAGTCTAATCACAAGTGTGGTTCAAGGATCATTTTAGAATTGTAATGCCTCTGGATAGGCTACCATACAATGTTGCTATGCAGTCATTAGGTTCTAATATGTTTTGGGACTAAGAAGGAGTGGACTATATGGCCTCTGGAATTAGAGCCGAAAGACATTTTTGGGATCGAGTCTCTAAATATATGATGGTATATTTGATGAGACTGTTTTAGCGAAGCCTTATCATTGAGTAGGGTAATAAGGTATATGAGATATTCTCAATACAAGTAGATAGGATCGTAGGTTCATGAATTCTTTTGATATGATAGATTTGTAGAATTTAAATTTTTTAATAGATAAGAGTAAATATTAGGTTGCTCTTACTACTGCTGGTGAAATAGAAGAGTTCAAAAAAAAAAAAAAAAAAAAACACTATAAGAGTTTGATAGTCAAGCAATCCAAGAAGATGAAGATAAGAATAGAGCTACTTCCAACTACTCATCATTAAATGGAGATGACTACTACAAATTGAATCAAATAGAATAAGGTCTTTTCATTCCAATATTCATAAACTAAGTTGGAATTTGTTTGATTACTTTACACTTCTACTATTGTTTAAGTACTCATCTTATTAAAAGATAAAAAATTTGTCTGTATAAATTATACTAGAGGAATTGAAAATATTTTCAACAGAGACTAACAAGACAAGTATCCATACAAAAGATATTGATCAAAGTATCTATATCCAATTTATTCCTTTAGAAAACTCTATTAGAGAAGAATCTAATTTAAAGAATATTAGGTTATGTACATGTAACTATATACCAAATATCAATTATAAAAAAATTATTCATTTTTACTTAACACTTTAATACTAGAAGAGCGAGAAATATTTAAATGATTTAATTTATTCTGTATTTTTTCTAATATATTATATGTTTTGTCTAACTTAATTGTTTATTCTATAAATATTTCCTAAGTTCTAAATATTAGAACTTCTAATCTATAAGACTTTTGAGCATAACTAACAATGTTATTTGCATATCCGAAGATCATACCTTTTCTCAATCCCCCTCATATTCTTATATCATATAAAATATTAAATCATTGGCTAAGATGAATTAACATATGATGTTTAAATTTACAAGAGTCAAGTATAAAAATATCATCACAATCCCTTATTGGTCTATACCTTTGGTTGCACAATGATCATTACAGGAAATTGACATATAAGTGGATGAGTTGCACGAATCAAATATATTCCTTCGTAGGGATGAGCCTCAAGGATAGAATGTAAGGATGACAATAGGTAGGGTTCGGGTTGGGTAGTGCAATACCAATACCAAACCCAAATCCTATCCCTACCCAATACCTTATAGGGTATAGAATATTACACTCATGCCCAAACACAATGAGTTTGGGTATACCCATGGGTACCTATTATCCATGAGTACCTATGGGTATTTATTATCAGCGATACTCATTTACTCATTTACCCATATATCCATATTGCTTAAAAAATTAGAATATATTGAATAAAAAAATAAAAGTATTTATTCAAATGATTCGCAAAATACATTAAAAATATGAAAATAAATTAATACATAAATAGATGTTTAAAAAATGATAAATTAAAATTTTAATTATAAAGTTACTCTTTTATCATAATGCTTGCTCTTATTCTCATAATGTCTCACTCAAAATGAATAGTAGTAGATTCTCCAATTGCAACTATGCAAAAAATAAATTAATAAAATAACTGAAAAACTCATATAATAAAATCAATAAATGTAAAAATATTATTATTTGAATACTCCAAATCACCATTACCATCATCATCATCATAAATAGCATGATAACACTCTAAGCTAATGATGCAAATCTATTTATTTCAAAATAATATAAATTAATGTAATAAAAATAAATGAAGCAATAAATAAATGAATATATCATAAGTCCATAACCAACTTTGAGCAAACATTAAGGCCTCAATTGTTTTTGAAAGAAATCAACTTCGATGAGGGCTAACAAGTCAACCACTTGTTCTGAAAGCAGATCCAGAAGCAACTGTGGATATAAGAATGACATACACATCACTAGCAATAGCTTGCAATGTAAGTTACTTACCCATTTGTTTTTCACCACATTAAGATATCAAAATCAATAGACCAATGCACAATATCATCCTCCAAATAGTGCTTCAACTCAATTAAAACTATGACTTTTAGCTTTCTTTTTGCTTTGCAGAAAAGAAAGAAAAACAATATTATCATAATCATCAGTGGGCATATTTGCTTGTATGTCACTTTCTTTAGAATTTTTTATATTTGAAATCTTACCAAGTTGGTGAATTTTCAATATATCATACAATAGTTTTGAATTTTACCAATATGCTCTAAAGAATGACCACTATAGACTTTATGGGAGTAAATCTTAAGTAAAGACAACTTATATTTTGGGTGTAAAGCTAAAGTTACTCCTATTATCCCATGCACCGCACTCTAATACTTATCATATTTGTTTAATTTTTTTAGTGTCATTTGACAAATAACTTGATCCTCACTTTTCAACCATTTTGCTACAGCCAACTTAATCTGACAAATCTTCTTAAAATACAAGTTGGCAGTAGGATATTGTGCAACAGAAAATAACTCTGTAGCACTATAAAAATATGTAACTTTTCGTAAACTACACGAGCAAACTCCTAATCACTCTCATAAGGCAAGCAATTAGATTAAGACTCATGTTGTCTTAATCGAGCAAATGCATCTTTGTATTGTATAGCAGTTTGAAGCATTAAATAAGTGGATTTCCACCTTACTGGACAATTCGAACACAACTTCTTACTAAAGGGAATTCTTAATTGTCTAACAATTTTTTCAAAATTTTCTACTCTTTTAGGTGAATCCAATACACCATATTATCCCTCATATTCTCGAGACACACTATCATGTCCAATGCATCTTTCACAATCAAATTCAAAATATGTGCATAACAACGCACATGTAATATTGACCCAGATTGCAACAAGTGATTAATATTTAATTGATCTTTCAATACATCAATTAAAGTATCATTTTTTGAATAGTTATCCAAAGTCATACTTAACAATTTAGTATCCACATTCTAATTCAACAAACAATCAACTAAAACTTTAGCAAGCATATCACTATTATCTAGATTGATAGGAGTCGAGAAATATGCAGCGGAAACTACCCAAGATCGAAACAAGTATGAAAGCAAATCACACACAAATCACACAGGAACTACCTGTGGGTCCCGAATATGTATGGCACAACCCAAGAGGGGGGGTGAATTCGGTTTTCTAAAAACAGATATAAATTTTAGAATTTTAAAACAAAATATAGAATTCTAAGTGCAGCGGAAAAATAAAGAACTCGTGAGATTAGAAAATGGATTAGAACTACCTCACACTGTTCTATTTATAAAAGATAGAAAGACTATGCAAAGTGCAGCTATTAATTAGAACTGCTTCACAACGTCTTATTCAATATTAGAACTTCTTTATGATGGAAAGCTATTGTATTTAGAACTTCCTCATAAAGTTTAGAAAAACATGTAAGACTGTGTGAGAGACAGTTATTGAAATTAGAACTGCTTCACAAAGCCTTAATCAAATATCAGAACTACTTTATGATGGAAAGCTATTGTAATTAGAACTTCCTCATAAAGTTTAGAAAATTAATTAGAAACCCAAGTAGTGAAATATACTGTAAATAGAAGAACGATTTAGAACTTGGTATAATCACTTATCAGAATTCTAGAGTTCTAATATTCAGAGAAGATAAGACTTATTCCAGTTTTAGAACATCAGAACCAGTAACAACATTAGCATTTCTAAAATATAAACAGAAGTGTAAGTAAAGCAGTATCAAGCAAAACTTCAGAAATTAAAGAGATTAACACAGTGATTTATAGTGGTTCGGCACTAACTCGCCTACATCCACTCCCCAAGACTCATCTTGAGATCCTCAATTATGTTATCTCTTTTCAAGGGTAAGAGACAAACCAACAGTACAAGGCAATAGATCAACACCTAGATCTACCCTTTATCCCACTAGATTTTTCAAAGGTTCTAGTTAACCTCAACCCTTTCTATTTTTGGCAGAGTACAGAAACTCAATTCAAGACATTAGAATCTCCCTCACGGAGAAGGTTGCTTGATAACCTCTTTCCCAATAGCTTATCACCCAAGCTATTACACAAATGTTTATCAAATAAAAACTTGTCTACTATAGATTACAGAATCTAAATAGACATAAAGAAATGCACATATAAGCACAGGAAAAATAGTTTATCAGATTAGAAAATCGTTTAGAACACAGAACCATTTTTCAAAAGTAGTTAAAAAAAAAATTCTTTTCTCTTTAAAGATAAAAACGTGAAGTGTAAAGATGAAAAAATGAAAAATGGGGGTAGAGAGTAAGTTTTGAGAGATAAAAGATGTGATCAATAAGTGAATACTCTTAAAATGAAAACTCTTACTTCCTCATAGCTCAAGACGTGAAATCTCCTTTATGTAGAGAGCTTCGTGTCTCTTGCTTTTGGAAAGTGAATATTTTATTTTGAAATCAGAATATTTGCTTTCCTTATTTAGAAGATACGAAAATCTTAGTTACCAAAAGTTTATCTTATCCTTTTGGTAAGAGAATAAAAGACGATTTTACTTTCCTTTAAACAAAAAGATTTTCGGCAGTATTTTATTTGAAAAATATTTTACGAAGAAGATACTTACTAAAAACGAGAAGATACAATCTTCTTTTGTTTTAGGTAAGAAAATAAATTAAAATTATTTAGATCTTCAAAAAGGTATTTCCAAAAAAGAAAGTGTATGATTTATTACCAAAATTGTTTAGAGATAAAATTTCTTTAGTTTTAGGTAATTAAATCATTTCGATTCTTAAAGCATATTTTCGAAAACAAAAATTTTTACGAAAGAAATTATTTTGAAGAATCTCATTTCCGAAAAATATTTTTGATGAGAGAAAAATTAATTTATGTGCTTATAGATGAATTTTCTCTTAATTTTTCTCTCTATCCTACAAAGTATCCTAAATACCTAACCACTAGGGTCTTCAAAAATCTTCACACACATTATGGATTTTGTACGACTTGCCTTGTATGATTTCTTTCCATATGAATTCTGCATAAAATAATATTAGCACAAATATAATTCAATTTTTTTTTTTTTGTTTTAATCATCAAAATTCTGAGATTAGAACTTGACTCTTGAGCCAACACTAACCTGTTGTAGCGCAGATTCTCTCACCAGTGTTTTTTCCAAATATCTTCGAGTCACCTTACAGTCTTCTACTATGTGACCTTACTTGATTCTATAAATCCTATTTTTCTAAGTGGGCAGAAAGACACAATATGCCTGCTTTTCGAGAGACTACTATGTTTTTCTCTGAATACACTATATCTCTAGCGTGAATTCAAAACCAATATTATCTCTTATCCTTGTGAGAAGCAAATGATAAGATTGATCGTTCTGTTACCCTTGCGGTTAGTATTTTAAATAAAGTAGATTATCCATTTTTTTAATTAAAATTAATTATTTAAAAAATTAATCTATTAATTATTTAAAATACATAATCCATGTACGGTCCAAAGAATTAAGGCACAGCAGGGACCATAAGAGTAAATTAATAAGGCTACAAATTATAATAAGAACCCATATAGGACCAGTATATTCTTATTATAATTAATAATAAATTATTCCACTAAAAATTCATGATTGAACTCCTTATTAATTTAACTTTCCATAACATAATAACTTATATTCCCCATGTAAAGATTACATATACTTGTCAAATAAAATAAATTACTGACACTTTATACAAATAACAATTTTAATCTTTAAGATTGTCGCTTAACTTATTTTCATGTGTCAGATTAAAAATCCACCTGTGGGGTTTACACAATAAAACCTTATAAGCTTACTTAAAGTGAATCATCATTTTCTAAACCGAGACCTGGATTCTATCATTAATTAATAATCACAAATACAAGTTGCATTTGCCCCATTCACCGAAAATTATTGTCTTGATAAATGAAACTTGATCTTTAATAAATTAAAGCACAAAGCAATTTATACTTGTTCATATTAATTAAATCAAGATTAAGAACATAAATCTTATTTCTAATGTCCTAGAGAATATGTTTTAATAGTCAATATAAAACAACCATTCTCTACTTGGTCCAGTTAGGTACATACAAAATGTATACAAAATGTACTAACACCATTATTTTAAAATATGCTGAAAAATTTATTCATTTAATGCAAATCTCTAATTAAATACATAAAAATAATTGTAAAAAGAAATAACATAAAAAATATACTATTACATTTACATGGTTAATATTATATCTCTGTCGTGGATAAGGAATATAGATAAACCTATCAAAAAGTTAATAATATATAATAAGAAAAAAAACATCTTATAATGATATAATCATGAAAAAAATTATTAAAGATTAAGAAAATATTTGTAAATACATTAAAATTTGGCTCTGTAAAAACCTTCGGGGGGTGAGATGGAATGAGAAGGATCCCTTCTCCCTTAACTAAAGGTTTCAAGTTCGAGTCTTGGGTATGAAGTCCCTTTAAATACTCAGGAGGGAGCGCTTTGCCCCCTTTGTGGGCTTCGAACACCTGATGGTTAAAACCAAAAACAAATTTGACTTCGTAAAGTCCATGAATTATCAACGAAACACATAGTAATAACTATAATCCCTTCTTTTGATTGATGATGTTCACATATCAGCTATTATGGCAACTTTATTATCATTATTTTCTAACATCTTCATCACTTTACTTCTTCGGTAATCATAGATCTTCATGATATCACCTTTTATTATATTTCGAGATGGGCACTTAAAAATTGGTTGAAGTGCATATTGACAAACTTTTTAAAACCAACATGATCAATGATAAAGAGGATATTCATCTAGTATGATCATATTAGCCAATTCCCTCTTTGAATTTGCTTGATCGAAAATTTGGTTAATCATACCCACTTTATTGTCTTTACCTTTGGACATGTTTTCAAGTGTTGATGTAAATGATTTATCCCATGCATTAAAGAAGCTGCAAGAAATTTATGACAATAATTACATTCTGCTTTGTCTAGTCCTTTTCTTTTTGTAAAGTAGTTCCAAACTACACTTAGTTGCTTTTTTTTTTTTTTTGCTCGACATTTGAGTCAATATTTGAAATAAATCTCTCAATAATGGAATTGATTTAAGAGTAGAAGTTTCAAATGGTATTAAGTCTACTAAATTAGTAGAATCTTTATTTGTTTTAGAGAAAAATCCATCAATAGGTTTGTGAAGGCTAGATGATTCGTCAAAATCCACCAATACACTAAAAAAAATATTAATTAAATATCTATATGGTAGACAATTTGAAATTACATTCCAGTAATATTAAAATTAACTAAAAGGATAATTAAGGCTTCATTTGTTTGTGGAAAATAAGTTAATATAAAATATTTTACTTAATTTTCCATTGTTTAGGGATTAAGTGAAAAATTAGTCAAGAAAAAAAATTGTGTTAGTCAATAGGAAAATAAGTAGAAAATGCGGAAAAGACAAGAGGAAAAACGGGAAAATAACGACCTAATGTCCAAAAAAGCATGTACTTTAAGTGAATTTGCAATTTTAGTCATTAGACTTATTTTATTATTGTGATTATAGCCTCCGTTAGACTTCATTAGAAATATGTCTAGCTAGCCATTTGTAGGCCTCAAATTAATGCCACATGGGTGACATGTGTGCCTGATACTTCATCATCATTAACCATAAAAATTAGGAATGGAACGATGCCGCTTTTACTCCATATATTCGTCTTAAAATTGGGTTTGAAGAAGAACGATCCATAGGTGGATATGAGATCTTCTCACTCTCAGCATGTAAATTACAACCATCTACTAGAGGACTGTTGATCAAATATGGAGCATGAAAATGAAGTCGATATGAGATTTGCACTAAAGACATCTTTAAACTCCATTACGCGCAGTGTGTTGGCATAATTTGAAGGCTAGGTTTTATACATCTTGGAGCGCAAATAACCCAGGGAGGTGATTCTTTATTGGCACAAAATGAAAGGTAAATTTAATAGAGAATGAATCCATAAATCCATAGCATAACATTTCCTAAAAATTTATTTTAATTTTTCTTATTGTTTAATTTAAATGCAATGGCAAAGAAGGAATACTGGATTTCTTCATTGGTTTGATCCTGAGAGCATATCTCCTTATTTAGAAGTTGCTCACTCCTTGATTAGTCAGAGGGACTTGCTAAAGAAGCAATTGAAGCTAATAGAGGAGAAATATTTAATCATTGTCGAGAAGCTAAATAATTTGGAGTTGAAAATAAAGATAAGAGTAGAAGAGTTAAAGAAAGTAATGACATTTTGCTGGTTGAGATTAATTCACTAAAGATTAATATTGCGAGGCAAGAATAAAAGGAGTAGATTTATATGATTTGCATTGTAATTCCTACTGCAATTATATCTGTAATTTTGCATTAGAGGAGTTCTAGGAATTGTATGTAGTACAATGATTTTGGTGGTACTATCAACTTTTAAAATAGGATTTTTGTAGAACAAGGGTTATATTGTTATTGTTTTAATATTGAAAGGCACCAACTGGGCATGGCATTTCCTCCTTTTCATTATTGTTTTCTATTCTATAATACTGCGTGCATATTGCACACCTTTTTCCAGGCTAGCAAATTGTGGATCCTGTTTATGTATGGCACAACCTAAGAGAGGGATGAATTGGGTTTTCTAAAAATTTAGCTTTCAAAACAAAAGATCAGAATTATGTTGCAGCAGAATTAGAAAGTGTTTGTAAGAGTCAGTTATCAAGTTTAGAACTTCCTCACAAAACTTATTGCAAGTCTAGAAAGACTATGTGAAGAACATTTATTGCATTTAGAACTGCTTCACAAAGCTTGAGCAAATTTAGAAAGACTCTGTGAAAAATCAGTTATCGCATTTTAGAACTGCTTCACAAAGCTTATTGCAAGAGTAGAAAACTGATTATAATACATATTGTGATTTACTCTGAATATAGAAGGACATATTAGAATTTGGTATGATCACAATACAGAAATCCAGAGTTCTAATGTTCCACAGAGATAAAGCTTATTCACGTTTAGAAACAGAAACTCATTAACAACTTTGCATTTTTGAAAAGATTAACAGTTGTGTAAATAGAATATAATCAAGTAGAACCTCAGAAAATAAAAGAAGATAAACACAGAGATTTAAAGTGGTTCGGCACTAACTCGCCTACATCTACTCCCGAAGACTCATCTTGAGATCCTCCACTATGTTATCTCTTTTCAAGGGTAAGAAACGAACCAACTTTATAAGGAAATAGATCAACGCCTAGATCTAACCTTTCTCTCACTAAATTTCCAAAGGTTTTAGTCAACTTCAACCCTTTCTGTTTTTGCAGAGAATAGAAACTCGCATCAAGACATTAGAATCTCACACAAAGAGAAGGTCGCTTGATAACCTATTACACCATAGTTTTTCACCTAAGCTATTACACAAAAGTTTTTCATTTTAAAAAGCCTCTAGCCTACAACAGATTACAAGAATCTACATAGACAGAGAGAAACACAATTATAAGCACAGGAAGAATAGAAAACAGATTTTGAAAATATAAATAAAGTTCAAAAATGTTCTTCAGAAAGTGTTGTTATCAAATTTTCTTTTCTCTTTGACAAATATCTCTTGAAGCAACTAGATGAAAAAAAAAAAATAAAGGGGGTTGAAGAGAGAGTTTTGAGAGATTTAAAACTTTTAATTAATGAACTCTTACTCTTGCAAAAACCTCACATTTACAAAAGAAGAAAACGTTTTTATAAGAGGAATTAAAAATCCGGCTTAAGGTTTTGCTTTTAAAGAGTATTTTGACTTTTCGAAAAAAAAGATATGAATCTTTTATAAATACTCAATTATTTAGTTACCAAAAATATTTAAGCTAAAATCTTTTTCATTTAGGTTGGTGGAATTAAAAGAGTAAAGATTTGACTTTTCTTTTTAAGGCAATTTTCAAGAATATCTCAAAATGATTTTGAGAGAGAGAAAAAAAAAAGATTTTGTGCTTATGAGGAAATATTCTCTCTATCCTACAATATATCCTAAGATACTATCCACTAGAACAAATCTTCAATAATCTTTATGGTTTTCAAAAAATCTTAGATGTAGGAACTTGCTTTCTTTGGCAATTTCCATGTTAAAAATTTGCATAAAATAACTTTAGCATATACAAGAATATTAAATTTATTTGGTTTGCATAATAATCAAAATCTCAAGATAAAATTGACCCTTGAACCAACAAAAATAAAATCTTACGTCGCGGTTGACCCATCATCATCTCGAGTCATGTCCCTCTCGGAACTTGTTTCCTTTTCTTATTGATTCTATAACATTGTCAGAGGATTCTATGATATGATTGTTCGCAAACTTGAGTTCTCCTTCAGTTTGCGAATAATTAAGATCGAATGACAAGTTGGGTAATATGGCCACAACTTCTTCATTTATAGGCGAGTTTGCAGGGTTAGTGTTTAGATCAAGCTGAATTTGTTGGTTCATTAATAATCTCTAGATAAAGTGTTTGAAATGATGAGATTTTGTCTTTTTATATCCAAGACATAGTGGAAGCTAAGAGGGACTTTATTTTTTGTAAATGAAAAATGGCGCTCAAACAGACATAAAGCAAGCAGAAATTTCATTTGCTAGTAGGGTATGGATTTTTAAGTGAGAAATTTCAATTTAGTGAAAATTTTGCTCGATTAACGCATAATACATCCCAAAATAGACTCAAATTTTTATTTTCAGTTATGAATGGATAAATTGACGCCAAATCACTCATTGAATGATGTAATCCGAAATTAATGTACCCAATTTCTCTCTCATCTATTTGTGCTCATATATAGAAATATGGGTAGGAGTTACTATTATACTGAGGGCATATTAGAAAAAAATAGCAAAAAATTATAGTTTAACTACTACATTAATCCTTGTGCAAATTCAACAATAGAATGGGGGAGTATGAATTACATCATTATATATATATATATATATATATATATATATATATATATATATATATATATATATATTCCAAGAAGTTGACATGTGGCATTTCTTAAATGAATGATCTTCTCTTATTCTTGCCATATAAGATTCTTGGTGATAACAAGCCACATAGGACTCTTAAATTTTGACAGCGCCATATATAATTTAATTAGTAGTTATAGTGTTATATAAATGTTGAGAATAATTATCATTCAATTATCATAATTAATACATATTAGTAAATCATCATAATTATTATAATATTGTAACCTATCTTTCTCAATTAAAATTACATAATATTGGTCTTAATTATCATTCAATTATCATATTAATATGCATTAAATAATTAAAATTATAACATATTTTTAAACCAAAAATTATCATAATTTTGACGTTTATTATCATATTTATATGTATTATAACTTATCTTTTAAATTAATATTATTATATTATTGATATTCAATATCATTATAATCAATCATAATTATCATTTGTTATTATGATGAAAATTTTCTATTTAAAAGAATGATAAAAAAGGTTAATGGTGAAAATATTTATTAATAGTTTTATTAACGATGAATATTCAAATATTTCAATATTTATTTGTCTTAAAATTATAATATATAGCTGTCTTTATTAGTTTTAATGATAATATATTGTATTGACATTAATTGCTTATTACTAGACTACAAATAAACAGAGCTCTTTTGAGGTTTGGTAAGATCAATTATTTTTTTGTATTTCAATAATTCTTATACAATTTGTTTTCGATATTATATTTTTTTTCTCATATAATTTCTATTACTCTATCAAATTAGGAAAGGATTTAATAAATCACAAGGGAAAGTGGTTTATATAAAATTGTCATTAAGAATAATATATATATGTCTATGATTGAATTTCTATTGTCCATTTTTTTATTTTATTTTTTTATTTTAAATATTATCTAAGAAAATTTATTAATTCAAAAATAAATTAATATCAATGACCATTAATATGTATTTCCTTTTCTTTCAATTTTATTGTAGACACTAATTTTTATATAATTAGTCTAATGTTTTGAATTTGAAATAGATGTTCTTTAATTTAATAATTTTCAACAAAATTAACAAATATGAAATTAAAAATAATTTAAATTATAATTTTTTTCTTAATGAAATTATATATTTTAAAATATTATCACAATATCTCTAAGACTATAGATAAAGATATTTACTATGCATAGCACATGCATGTTGCTAGTTATGCATAGCACATGCATGTTGCTAGTTAATTATATGTTGGACAAGTTTGGGATGTATAATATGAATAAAACACACAAACCATAGAAATTAGAGGAGAGTGTGAAGGATCACTTTTTTGGCGGACATGTGCTTTGTTGGTTGGCTCATATTTTGACATTTTTAAGCAATAGACAATAACATATAAATAAAAATAAAAATTCACAATTTATTTTTTTAATATTCTATTCCATTATGGAACATTAATAAATTTTTTGCTTGGTGAAGTTACAAATTAAATTATGGGGCTCTTAGGCAAATATCATAATCAAGGTTTCAGTTTTTAGTAAATGTCATAAAATAGTAAAATTTGAGAAACTAGCATATTTGGTCAAAAATAATTTAAAAATACCAAAAGTAACCTCTCCCCATCCCGTTAAAGTACACGATATTACTATCCCTAACCCATATCTAGTCATATGACTAGCTAGATATATTAATGTCTTTATTACACTCAGATATGGTACTTCAAGGCCAATAAGTTTTTCATAATTTTCTCAATGTTGAAAAATTTTCATTTTCTTATTAAGTGACCTCAATGCCATTGGGATTCACATAAAATCATTTTAATAACTTAATCATATATATGGATTCATAGATAAAATTTCATTTATAAAATACTCGATCTTCAAGCCGAGACAAAACTTTATATTGCCCAATGTCTTTCATCTCAAACTCTTCCTTTAAGAAAACTATAATCTTTGAAAACTCTTCATGAGTTACAATAATGTTCATGAACCAAATATTGATAAATTCATATTCAAAATCTCTTTATATAAAAAAAATTTTATGAACATATAATAATATCATTATAATATTCTTTCAACAAATATTCATTAATCAAGAGATCACATTACTCGTGATAATATATAAAATAAATATCACAAGTATGAAAACATGTGACTTCCAATAAAAGAATATAATAAATGCAATATAATCATAAAATAATATAACATTATCTCAACCATAAATATCATTAAGGCGATTATATTGTATGTATTGAGATTTCTTTATTCCATATAGAAATCTTGAATATATTTCTCGGGGTCTTGATTTGCTTGCTTCAGGCATTTTTTCAATATTTCATGGATATTATTATCCACTAATCCATATAGAGCTCTATAATATTAGTTGAATAAATTTCTCAAGAATTTAACTTTATGCTTAAGCAGCTAAAATCCTTTAGGAATTTTCATATAGATATCTTACATCAAGTCAATATATAAATAGGCAAGCATTAATTCATTAAACACATTTAGAATTTTCATAAATTGCCAGACTAATCAAATATCAAATTATAATTGCATTCACCACATGAGGGTATTTATCCTCATAATCAATGTCAGTTCTTTGCGAAAAAAACTTGTGCAATAAGTTTATTTTATATCTCATGACCACATTTCAATTTCGCACAAATACATACTTGTATTTTACTAGCTTAACATCTCTTGATCCCATATTAAAATTTCAAAAATTTACTTTCCAAGTAAATTCAATGCCGCATGGGTCGTTCTATTTTGGCCAATCAATTCTATGTCTATATTCTCAACAGGCAGTTCTCAAGATTCTCATAATCTTCAAAAAAAAATTAGCGTTATATCATAAAAATATTGTCGACATTTCTTTTATATTGGTTCCATCTTGTCCTGACATGACATAATTTATAGAGATTTTATAATTTTCATTCATTCAGGTACTTGAGTTTTTTCGGGAAATTTATTAATCATGTATAGGATCTCTTCGAAATTTTACTTTTTTAGAACTTGACCATCTTGAATATTTGTTCATTTTCTTTTATTTTTCATCTTTGGAACCGATCTATCATACTTCAGGTATACCGTAGATTCATTAACATAGACAATTTGTCCCTCAAGAACTTCAATTCAAAAAGGAGCATTTGCAACTAGTATGTGAGATTTAGTTATCTCATGTTGGATCAGTATATATCTGGCAACTAATTTGCAATATTTTACGAATGAAAAACTTTTAAATGTACACTACCTTACATGAGGATCAAGATATAATAACAATAATTCGTTTTCAACTAATTTATTCTTCTAGCTGCTTATTTTCTTCCCTTAATGTCGGTATCCATAACAATTTGCAAATTTGATCATAAATAACTTTCTTATTTTGAAAGTTTTAGATAGATAGATTTAAATTCATACCTGACATATTTTTCAATCTCTTTTGAGGATCTATCAATTAAAATATATACCGCACATTTGAAAATTCTTTGATGGGTAATGTTTGGTTCATGATAAAAAAATCAATTATAAATAGGAGAACTTATAATAACTTATTAGCTTGATGCGAGTAAGTGCTATTAAATTTAATAGCATATCCCTTTAAAAATAGAGAAATTCGTTCTCATAATAATTGTCTTACAATTAATTGCAATCATCTATAAATGATTATACTAAATCCTTTTTTTAGCATAAATAAAAGCAACAACATGTTGCCAATTAAATTATTTTAATTAACACATATCATAATCATTAAATGCCTGATGTGTAAATTCACCATCATTCTCTGGGTAAATTGTTTTGATAGCATAATTGTTTGCGCAAATAATCTTGCAAACTTCAAGTTGCAATTTAACAATCGTTTAACTATTTTTTTTATGCATCCACAAAATATCTAGATAATATACATGATAGATGAATTGATCAATAATTTTCCTTTAAATATTTCAAAAAATGCAAGCAGTTCTTGAACTCTACTTGGCGATTGTTCAATAATTAATTTGCTTCGAGAGCAAAATAAGCTTGAATAATTCAAGCGATTTGAAGAAACTTCTGATTCTTTAATAAATATCCATATAAGAAACAAATTTTTCTTTTTCGTATCATCATTGATCGGGATGGTCCAACCGATCATGCGAAGTTATAAAGTACTTGGATTATCATCATTGATCGGGATGGTCCAACTCATCATGCCAAATTATAAAGTACTTGAATTTGTAAACTTTTGGTTTACAACCATATCCATTTTAATTAGTATCTTTATATGATATCCATTTTAATGAATATCTTTGGAATAATGCATTATGTGTAAGATCTATTCTTCTAGGTAGTAATACTTGCTCTTCCGGAGCATTTAAAAATTCTTTTACTACCAAAGCCAAATTTATCTTTCAATATTTTAGTGTACAACAAGTACATAAGCAATATCCATATATGCCACAAAATTTGTACCACTTATGGTGGTAAAATTTATTCTTAATTATGCGGTCACCATAACTGTTAAGATTGTTACTACAATTGTGATCTTATTGATATTCTTAAAGACAAGTATATCTTTTTCATTGTTTATGTCCACACTCGATATCATATATCATTGCATTCACTTCAGGGAATGCATCAAATCTAGTTGGATGGATTTCAATACTCTCATGTCTAGTATTATATGTCATTCCATTCATTTTAGAAAATAGAGAAAATTTAATTAGACAAGCTTCATGCTATTAATTAAGAGCTCAATACTTTGCTCAATGATAAAAGGACACGAAATAAATCCAAAGTTTATTGTAAAATGTTTTCTCTTAATTATTGCTACTTTAAGAGCATATTCGAGATCATTGACAATTCTAGATCAAAGGCTAATATAACTCCAAATATAATAACGGCAATATCTTAATATTATTTAAGAAATAAATCAATCAATTCTCAAAATTGGTAGCACATGAATAATATATGCTAATATATAGCAATAATCATAATAATAAAATAATAACTTTGATATTGCAAAATTAAAAAATAACTTACAATTTACGATCTTGTAACGATTATCAATTCATGATGAGCTCTTTTGATTTTTATACATTCCTTTCAAACCACTCCAAAGAACAAATTAATATTTAATTATCAAATATTCAATAGAAGAATATTATTGCCTTTATGCTATTTTAATTAGAATTTTAATCTCCAAATTCATAGTATCCAAATATATTCGAGATCTAGCATTTATGGTAAATTATTCTTACCTATATCAATAAACCTAAAATAAAGCAACGATAAATCACTAAACACAGTAAACAAATTTAGCCTCAAAATAACAATAAACTTTTACATTCTTGCAGTTTTGTAAAACTAGTATAACTCATATAACAATGATTTTGAACCAGATTACTATGAGCGGCGTTTTAGAGTTTCCAAGAAAGAAAGAAGAAAACGAAAGAAAGAAAATGGTTACTGAACGTTAGCGCACAAATAAATTGGGTAGAAGTCAAATGGGTTCAACCTAATCATGAAGCCCACATCACCAATCGGGCCAACAAATGAAAGGGCCCAAAGTTAATTTAAATCAAGTTATATAGTTAGTTACAAAGGTAGTTTTAGTATATACTAGTACACACAATAAGAACTTATAGTCTAGTATAAAATACTAGCGGTTGCTACTTTTCAATCATATCTGAAATTTTTTCATCTTTTATAATACAAAACTAAATCTTACGATCCTCTGTAAATTTTCCATAATATATATATATATATATATATATATATATATATATATATATATATATATCCCAAATTGGGATAAAATATATAATCAAACAAGTATTAATAATGTTTGTATACTGATTAATTATGTCGATTATCTAATAGATTGTAAGATTAGATTATTATATTTAATCTCAACAAATCTTGCTATTGCAATGATTCAAAATAAACATACCTTTAAACTTGAACAAATTAAAATACACCAATATTAACTTTGATTGTTGCAAATCATAAGTTATCATTTTCATGAGAGTGGTAGAACGAAATGGTGCTGATAATGTGTTATAAAATAATATAAAATTTGAGAGAGAAATAAAGGGAGAATAGAGAGAATAATGAGAGAATATGAGAGTATATATATTATTGATGAGAAACCACATATAATAGTTACATGAGTGGAACACTAATAGAGTCCTACACAAATTAAGAAGAAAGAGATAGAGTCCTACACAAATTAGGAAGACAGAGTTTGCAGTAATTAAGAATACAAGCTTCTAATCCATATAGGCATCAACTTATCTCATAACATAACCTAATATGCATATTCTTTAATGATATTATAATTAAACTTTATACTTTACCTAGTAATATTGTTATTATAATTACTATAATGTTGAAATATACTTATAGCCTTTTAATTACTAATTAGTTTTATTCCAAATAATAATAATAATAATAATAATAATAATAATAATAACTATTTTACTATCAAAACTATCAATCAATAACGTGGGACCATTAACATGGTTAAAGCTAAATTGTTTGAAGTCTAAACACAGCAAGGTACTCTTTCTACTACTATGGTTAATATAAAAATGAAATGGATTCAAAATAAATGAAATAGTTTTCGGTATAGAACACTCATGTCGAAAAAAGGATTCGAACCTTTTTTTTAATGGGTTATTTCGCCCATTTTTATTCAATGCTAGGTCGATAATCTATGCATTAAAATAAATTCTTTGGATTTGAATTTAAAGAAAAAAAAGAAACTATTTTACTGACAATTACTTGTTTGGTCAGAAGAGTCCTCTGAATATTTCGGTCTTGGATTAGTGATTAGATTCAATTTTTTTTTTTTTTGGAATATGAATTATGAATAAAGAAGAGAGGATAGGCTCGTTTCAGTTAAACAAATATGAGAATTTTCCTATAAGTAATTAAAAAAAAAAAGAGCAAAACTAGGTAGTTTAAGTTTAGGGTTGGTATTTTAATGATATAAAAAACATTGCATTCTCAATAACATTTTATTATCCTTTGCCAAACACTCTGCCCTAGGGATGACAATTTAACCCAATTCAACGAGTTCGCAACCCGATTCGACCTGATTTTTACGGATTTAGATAGTGTATAAATGAGTTTGGACAGTGATTTCACTGCCTGCGTCGGGTTTGGATTATATTTAGGTTTAGGAGGTGGGGTACCTGTTTGACTTAAAAGCAAAATATTTGAGAAAGGTAGAATTATATCTTGACCTCCATATAAGAATTAAGCTTCTTTATGAAACAACTCGAATTTATATTTTTAAAGATTTTCCAATTAAATTTAATGTACCGACAGCCTGAAAATTCATAGTAATATTTTAGTGCGAGCACTGTGAGAAACCGAATCGAAAATCGATTGAAAAAGCTGTAAACCAATTGAAAATCGAAGATTTAGGCCGAACCGAACCGAATCGAACCGGTTCGACCCAAACCATCTAGAATTTTCTTTTTCCTCTATTTCTAGCGCACACCTCACTCCCCCTTCCCCATTCCTGCGCTTCCCGACAACCGGCGACACCATCTCCGCCACCTTCTTCTTCTTCTCCTTCTTCTTTTCTTTCTTTTCTTTTCTTTCTTTCTTTCTTCTTCCACATTGCGTTTCTTGGCGAGAGGCAGAGTCGCAGCAGAGTCGCGCCACCCACGCCATCGCGCGCCATCGCCGTTCCTCGCTGCAGCTCGACGTCGCAGCAGCTCCGCCAGTAGCTCCGCCCTCTGTTACGCCAGTTGCAGCCACACACAGTTCCAGCGCAACATTAGATCGCGTCACCGCTCGCTCCACCACCAGATCGCGACATTGCCTAGCCCTGCCGCCACTCCAGCGTGCCTCCGACCACCAGGAACCAGCCTGTCCAGCTTCTTCGCACCATCTCTGCCTTCCTTTGCCACTATTAGTCGGACCCGGCCACTTCCGACGCGCGTAGCTCCGATCCAGCACGAGCAAACTCCCGATCTAGTAATAAAATTCGACAGAGATTATATTTTGGGGTAACAAAATTAATTTTAATAATTTTAGTTACTTGAATTAATGTTATTATTGTAGTTGATTAATTTTATTATTGTAGTTAATTAATTTAGTTAATTTAATTTAGTAATTGTGAGTAGTTAATAGATTTATAATATTAGTGTTGATTTAATTAAGGAACCTTGATAATGATATGTTAATAGAATTAAAGTGTAGATTAAGGTAGTTTAGGTATAATGTTATTGTAAATTTTAAATTTGATTGTGTGGGGATGTTGAGATTGAAGGAGGATGGGAAAAATTTTATTTGATTGATTGCCCGATGGATGGGCTGTGTGGTTTGGAGTTATTAGATAAATTGTTGATATTTTAACAAGTGGATAGTCCAATTTTTAGGGGAGATGCTGCCGAAATTTCGGAAGAAAATAAAATGAATTTCGATAGCAAATAAAATTCATTATAGAAATTTAATTATTTATAGAGAGTAAATTATTGATAGAAATTAAATAGGTTAAGATTAGTAGTGTGATGAATAAATAGGTTAAAATTCATTATAGAAATTCTTTTTTCCGATGTCATTCTCACTTTGCTTAGATCGCCCGGGTCCATCTAGTGCTCCTCCAGGACAGAATCAAAGCTAGAACTTCGCTCTCCACCACTGTGAGTAATAATAAATAATGCATAGCAACATGCATTTGCATAGCATTTTTTTTAACGAACCTTATAAATAAATAAATAAATAAATATAAATATATATATATATATATATATATATATATATATATATATTAAAGCTCATATTTATTTTATGTTGCATAATTGTATATTTGGATGTATTTGGTGTAGTACGTTGAAAGAATTGTTTGAATAATTGTGCTGTGCATATATTGTGATTTGTTTGTGTGGAATTGGGATGAAGTGGGTCACCATGGGACTGTGAGACCGTACCGTTATATGGATCCAATATGATTATCGTTAGCTGGATAAATGGGAGATCGACGCCCCCGTGTGCACCTACCATTACCGTTACCGTTAACCACGGGTTGGCTTCTCGTCGTTGCGCACCGGACAGTCTAGATTTGATCGCAGCCCGCAGGGTGGCCTCCTGTTGTGAGCGCTTGATGATCTAGATTGGATGGAGACCACCGGGTTGCCTCCTGTTGGTATGAAAAAGAAAAGAGAGGATAGAAAAACAATGAGAGGGCTGGTCAAGTGAGGATTAGACCGGTCGGCCAGTATGGGGGATCGGCTTCCTGGTGCACATGTGAGAGGATGAGCCATGTGGGAGGACGGCTCATCGGGGGTTTGGTGACTCCACTGACTAATTTCCACGTGATGTGATTATTTGAAGGTGATATTGTTTGTGGGTGCTGATGTTATGCCATATGATTGATTGTTGTGTGATCATTCAGTATATTAGGGCACATTTCGCGTGACTGTATGTGGTGTGTATTATTTATTATTATTCACTGAGTTACAAAACTCATCCCCTTCTCTCCAAACTTCTCAGGTAGTAGGAAGTTGCTGATTCAACGGAAGCTCTGCAATCTTCTCCGCAGAGTTATAAATGTAAACTTTATATTTGTGTTATTTAATTTCGGATGTATAAATTATTCTATTATCAGAATATTATTGAACTCCGCAGTTATAGGATTGTGCATTTAAATTGGGCCTTTTCGTATGCGTTACTTTTTATAAATGGTATGGAATGTATGAGTTGAGTAATTAGGCTTACTACGGGCCTCGGGAGCCTTATGCTTACCTGGGCCCTAGTGCTAGTCCGGCCCACGGAGTCGGGTCGTGACAAAGGTGGTATCAGAGCTTAAGTCTATGATTTTAGGAATGACTGCGGAGTTATTTCTGTAACGTCTTGATATAGTATCATTTGCCTCTTACATTTCAGCGTGATTACCGTTAGAGTCATATTTTTAGCTAGGCTGATAAATATAATTGATGTTAATAGAATTGGTCTTGTTATGTTTTGATAAATTTTGTTTTATACTTTAAATTTTAGCATGGTGAATAATAGGAGAAGAGCATCCGATAATGCGGAGCAAGAAGCTCCAGATGAGGCCTCTTCTAGACGTTTAGTTCCCGCTAGACGAAGAAGGGGTAGACCTGCAAGACGTGAAATCAATCAAGATGAAGAGGAGCAGGAAAATCTAAATGAGGAATTTACAGCTGAAAATCCCCCTGGAATAGATACACTAATGATTGGACTTCAGCGAGCTATAACAGCAATGAACGACATGTTGATACAACAACAGCAGTTCTTTCAGACTCAGCAGCAACAGCAATAGATGCATCCACCTATGCCCGATCCAGCAGCGCAACCATTTCAGCCGGCTCCACCTCCTACTGTTCCGAGGGCTGCTAATGATAACCTTTATGACAGGTTCATTCGTTACAAACCACCTAAGTTTACAGGCATTGAAGACGCTCATTCCTTTCTAGCCAGAATCAGAGAGTTCTGCATTGAGTTGGGTTGTGATGACGAGAGATCCATCATATTTGCAGGCCACAGAATGGAGGGTGTGGCTGAAATGTGGTTCAGAGATTATGTCCTGCCTGTTGTTAATGGGATGATCTGGCAACAATTTTCTTCTCTCTTTATTGACCGCTTCATACCAGAAGGAACTAGAAGGGCAAAAATGAGGGAATTTGAGTCCTTGGTTCAAGGGAATTTGTCTGTGGATGAGTATGCTACTAGATTCATAGAATTGAGCAGGTATGCTCCGGGGTCTGTACCTGATGAGGGCACAAAGGTATACAGGTTTATCAGAGGGTTGAATGCCGTATATGCGACTCTATTCCAGTAGAGGGGGCAAGATTTTAATGCTGTGGTAGATTTAGCCAGACAAATGGAGGCCAAATATATTTCTGATGGACTTATCTCAGCCAGAAGGGGTGATAGAGCCGTAGCTCCACTTGAGACTCCAGGCGTACCAGGGATGAGTGGATCCTTCGTTATGGGTGCTCAGTCTTCGAGTTCTCAACTCCAGGGAAGAGGAAATTTTGGCAGAAGAAAAGGTAAAAGTAGACAGTGGCCAAGAAAGAGTACTCATTCAGGTGGTTCCAGTAGTGGTCACAGTTCAGGTAGCAGCAGACCAAGTGTGACTGTCTGTCGCAGGTGTGGCAAGGCTCATAAAGGAGAGTGCGACCTTGATTCTAACTGTAACATCCTAGTGAGTTGAGTTGAGTCATTTCATAGGAGTAAGTTGAGTTGGGTTGAATCAAACCTTGTTGGGGTAGAATGAGAGTATAAGTGGACTTATGTGAATGTAAAGTTTGGACTTGTTTGCATCAAAACATACAGCTTGGGTATGAAGTTGTAGCCGTTGTATACTTGAGGTACCAATTAGATATATTACACAGCCAACTCACTTCTTCTAGAGACTACCCGTTCTTATCAGTTCAAGTTCCTATTTTCATGTTTATCATTCTCCTCTTACTTGTCCCGCTCTTTTCCTTTCACTCTTCAAACGTAGTTAAGCATTAAGGCAACTCCAAGTGAGTAGAATTCCTTGCAGTTTTATGTTATTCACTCTTTAATTCTGTTATATTGGAGACGAATTATGAGAATTCTTGTGTATAGGAGAAGAAAGTTCAAAAGTAGCAGAAAAGAGAAACTAAAACAGAGTCCCAGCTTTTTGAAAACAAGGTTTGATATCTCTTGTTATTTCCCATGTTCTTTGCATGAAAAATTGTATGGAGTGTTGTTCATGAGATCATGTGTTGAGTAGTGTTGAATGAAAGAAGTGGGAAGGATGTGAAAACAGGGGATGAATATATGAAGTGGAAACAGAGTTTGCTGGAAATTTTACCAGCAACTTCATCTTGATTTTGACCCCAGTAAATGATGGAACTAGGAATTGTCATAGAAGAGTTATTTGTTCCTCTATGTGTTATCTTTACATGGGCTTTTGAATCACTCAATTTGAAGTTGTATATTGAGAGTTATGGCCAAAAGAACACAGACTGTACAATCTGGAAACACGTCGCGCGCCCGCGCGGTCTGGAAAGCAAGTCGCGCTCGCGACTTTCACATGCGCGGTCGCGACTTTGGCCAGAAGCTCTCTGACTCTCAGTTTGCGCATTTCGCGCTCGCGAACTCCACAAGCGCGCTCGCGACTTCATCTCGCGCTCGCGACTTGTGCTGCGCGGTCGCGACTTGAGCCAGAAACTTCTCTGACTCTCAGGTTGCACCTCTCGCGCTCGCGATGTTCAAATACGCGCTCGCGACTTACCTCTTTAGTGTAACTCGCGCTCGCGACTTGGCATGTCGCGCTCGCGACTGATGTTTGACACTCTTTTTGACTTCTTTTGCTATGTAATTACATTCCCTTGCTCAACATACATGCATCCAACCATTCTTCAACAAAAATACAACATAAGAACATGGATTAAAACAACATACAAGCATTCATATGATGTGAAATCAAATCAACATGATGAACTATGAAGTTATGCAACCATTTATGTATTATGGTGTTATATTATTGACATGTACATAATAAGCTCCATTGAGGTTAGGTAGAAACCATGTAGATAAGGCTATGTTGCGACATAGAATAGCAGATCTGCGCCCCATACAGTTTGGAACTCCGGCTACAGGCCGTTGAGTGGATATGATTATACAGGCCATAGCAGCCAAGCATACAGTTTTCATACAGTTTCATACAGTTTATCTTATCACTTCGGTTTCGCTATAACCTTATGGAGCCATACAGATATTTTGACTTAATCATACAGTATAATAAAGAGAAAAAAAGACTATCAAAGTAAACTGAACATGACATGATATGTGTGCTTACATTCCATATGTGAGTAAATGTGTATTTATTTCCACATATGTATATGCTTATATGTTTCTTCATTCACTGAGTTTAATCAAAGCTGCAGAGTTCATACAGCATAAAGAACATCAGGTAAGATCATGAAAGTATAATGTTATATATGTTCACAAGTTTATTTATTTCATTCTTAAGGAGCCATACAGTCATGAGTTGTTATGAATCATAACTTATATGATGTGACTAAAAGTGCACAAGTCATACGGCATAATGAATAGCAAGTAAGACGATGAACATATACTGTTATGTACTCTTACATATTTATTGATTTCATGCATACAACACAATGAACAGCAGGTAAGACTATGATAGTATCATAATGTGTAATTTAAGGTTCATGTAAAGGAGTTATGAGAGAAATAGATTAATTATATTTATGAGTTAGAAGTTTATTCGTTGCTACAAAGAGACATTCATGTTGAAAGTTATTGATTCTATGAGTATCAATGCTTTATGAAATTGGTATTTGAAGTTAGTTGCCATCGCATTTTGTTTAGTATGTGAAGTATGGGAACCACTGAGTTTTATACTCAGCGCGTCGATTTTTATCACGCGCAGGTTGAAGATCGTGATTGCTACTTGAAGACTTGAGGAGTACCTTCCAAGCAGAAGTGACTAACTTGGTCATAGTAGATTGAGAGTTGTAATATTAAAAATTTATGGCATGTATAAGTTTTCCATTTGTTAGAGCTTTTGTAATGGGAATTATAAGTGAAACATGTAATTATTTTGGTGTAAGTAGTTGGAGATAAGAATAATATTTATGAAATGATTAAAGATGAAATAGTTTACTCTAGTTGGTATGATTAGGTCCTGCAAACTTGATATAGATTTTGAATGAAATTAATTGCTAGATATTAAATGCTTTTGAGGATTTATATAATTATATAGAGATATATATATATAAAGGGTTATTGTGTTATGATGCTTCTTGGAGATGTTGGAAGTTTAGAGTGTAATTAGGAATGTTTATATTCATATTTTGCACCCAGTATGATATCAGCATGACAAGATATAAGTTCAACCAGATTGTAGCGTCTCGGCTCGGTTCATTCGGGTTAACGGGTGGACCGGGAAGGGGTGTTACACTAACACCTGTTTTAGGTGTCACCAGACGGGACACTATGCTAGAGACTGTCCATTTCCTCTGTCTCGATATATGCCACCCCAGTTTTCCATGGGTAGTGTGTCCAGACCTCCCTTCTCTACACCGTCGGCATCTGGTACTAGACTTATTGGCCAGCAGGGCCATGGTTCTATTGGTAGGGGCAAAGGCCAGAGTTCGGGACAGAATTTGCATGCTGCTGGAGCACAACCCCGACTCTTCCATTTGACTCAGGGAGATGCTCAGGCATCTAATGCCGTGGTGGCAGGTACTTTCATTATTTCTTCTTTGGAAGCATGAGTATTATTTGACCTTGGTACCACCCATTCATTTGCATCTCCTAGGTTTGCTGTGAAAGTAGACAGAGTGCCCAATCAGTTAGACATTCCCTTGCTGATATTGACGCCTTTAAGTGAACCTATTTATACTAATTCAGTCATTTTAAATTGTCCTATTGTTCTTGAAGGCGTAGACTTACCTGCAGATCTAATTATCTTAGATGTGATAGATTTTGATGTGATCTTGGGAATGGATTGGTTAGCAAAGTACGATGCAGAGGTCCATTGTAAAAGGAAAGAGATTGTTTTTAATCTACCAGATGGCAAGAAACTCGTTTATAGGGTGGATAAGAATATAGCTCCTTATAATCTGATTTCTGCAATCAGCGCTAGAAAACTGTTGAGGAAGGGCTGTCAAGGGTACTTAGCGTTGGTAAAGGACACCACGACAGAAACTCGTAAAGTAGAAAGTATGCCGATCGTGAATGAGTTCATCGATGTGTTTCCAGAAGAATTACCCGGACTTCCTCCAGACAGGGAAATTGAATTCTGTATTGATCTGATTCCTGGCATAGAACCTATTTCCATGCCACCGTATCGAATGGCACCAACGAAATTAAAAGAGTTGAAAGAACAGTTACAAGAACTGTTGGACAAGGGTTTCATCAGACCAAGCACTTTGCCTTGGGGTGCTCCAGTCCTATTTGTGAAGAAAAAGGATGGTTCGCTTCGCCTATGCATTGATTATAGGCAATTGAATAAGGTGACTGTGAAGAACAAATACCCGCTTCCTAGAATTGATGACTTGTTCGATCAATTGCAAGGGGCTACATGTTTCTCAAAGATTGATCTTAGATCTGGTTACCATCAGTTAAAGATCAAGGAACAAGACATTCCTAAAACGGCTTTCAGAACCAGATATGGTCATTATGAATTCCTTGTCATGTCCTTCGGACTCACAAATGCCTCAGCAGCTTTCATGGATTTGATGAACCGTGTGTTCAAGCCATACTTAGACCGGTTTGTGATCGTGTTCATAGATGACATTCTAGTTTATTCTAGAACTGAAACAGATCATGGTCATCATCTGAGAACTGTGCTACAAACTTTGAGGGAGCATCAGTTATATGCCAAGTTTTCTAAATGTGAATTCTGGCTGGAAAGTGTAAATTTCTTGGGTCATATGGTATCTAAGGATGGAATCATGGTTGATCCTAAGAAGATTGAGGCAATCATCGATTGGCCGAGACCGACTACTGTCACTGAAATTCGCAGCTTTCTGGGTTTGGCTGGCTATTATCGTCGTTTTGTGCAAGACTTTTCTCGAATAGTAGCACCATTAACCAGATTGACCCAGAAGAATGCTAAGTTTGTATGGTCCGATTCTTATGAAGCAAGTTTTCAGAAGTTGAAAGAGTGCTTAACCACAGCTCCGGTATTAGCCTTGCCATCAGGTGATGAAGGATATGTAGTGTTTTGTGATGCATCCAGAATGGGGTTGGGATGTGTTTTAATGCAGCATGGTCGAGTCATTGCGTATGCTTCCAGACAGTTGAAGAAACATGAATAGAATTATCCCACTCACGATTTGGAAATGGCAGCAATCATTTTCGCACTAAAAATATGGAGGCATTACTTGTATGGTGTATCCTGTGAGATATTCACTGATCATAAGAGTCTAAAGTATATTTTTGATCAGAGAGATCTAAATTTGAGACAGAGGCGCTGGATGGAGTTCCTTAAAGATTATGATTGTACCATTCAGTATCATGCTGGGAGGGCTAATGTAGTAGCAGATGCTCTAAGTCGAAAATCTTTGGGAAGCTTAGCTCACATTTCGGTTAAAAGAAGGCCGTTAATTCGGGAATTGGATGGCATGCTTGATGAAGGCCTTAACTTGGAAATTCCTGCTTCAAACTGTTTGTTGGCTCATTTCATAATAAGACCGATGCTGTTTGACAGAATTAAAGCCGCCCAAGACAGAGACCCGCAAATGCAAAGAATTGTGCAAGAAGTAATTACTGGTGGGTCATGAGACTTTTTGTTAGACAATGATGGTGTACTCAGGAAGGGTACTCGTGTTTGTGTACCTGATGTCGATAATCTTAGAAGGGAGATCTTAGATGAAGCCCACTATGCTGCTTATAATGTGCATCTGGGTACTACAAAAATGTATCGGGATTTGAAGGAGAATTATTGGTGGACTGGAATGAAGAAGGATGTAGCAGAATTTGTGTCCAAATGCCTCGCTTGTCAGCAAGTAAAAGCAGAGCATCAAAGACCTTCTGGATTAATGCAACAATTACCGATACCAGAATGGAAATGGGAAAGGATCACTATGGACTTTGTGGTTGGACTACCGAAAACGCCAGGAGGCTATGATTCAATTTGGGTGATAGTGGATCGACTTACCAAGATAGTTCATTTCTTACCAGTGAGATCCTCTTATAATGCTGACAGGTTGGCAAGGTTGTACGTTAAAGAGATAGTGCGCCTTCATGGGGTTCCGGTATCTATCATCTCGGACAGGGGAACGCAGTTCACTTCGAGATTTTGGCAGTCGTTGCAGAAAGCTTTGGGAACCCGGCTTGACTTTAGTACAGCTTTCCATCCGCAGACTGACGGGCAATCTGAGAGGACTATTCAAACACTGGAAGATATGCTTCAAATGTGCGTATTAGATTTTGGAGGATTTTGGGACACGCACTTACCATTAATCGAGTTTGCCTATAATAACAGTTACCAAGCAAGTATCGGCATGGCGCCTTATGAAGCTCTGTATGGCAGAAAATGCAGGTCTCCTATCTGTTGGGGGGAAATAGGAGATAGACAACTGGTAGGGCCTGAGTTGATTCAAATCACATCTGAAAAGGTTCCTATCATTCGGGACAGGATTAAGACTGCATTTGATCGACAGAAGAGCTACGCTGACCCTAAGCACAAAGAGGTGACATTTCAAGTGGGAGATTTGGTCTTTCTGAAGGTATCTCCTATGAAAGGTGTTCTCTGCTTTGGTAAGAAAGGAAAACTAGCTCCGAGATATATTGGACCGTATCCTGTAGTTGCAAGAATTGGAGAAGTAGCTTATCAGTTGGACATGCCTAACGAGTTTTCTCATGTACACCCAGTATTTCATGTGTCCATGCTACGGAAGTACGTTCCTGATCCATCTCATGTGTTAGAGCCGCAGGAGATTCAGGTGGGTGAAGATTTGACATATGAAGAAATACCGATTAGCATTCTCGATTTCCAGATTCGTAAACTTCGATCTAAGGAGATTCCTATGGTTAAAGTTTTATGGAGAAATCATTCGATGGAGGAATGCACATGGGAAGTGGCAGCTGAAATGCAAAGAAATTATCCTCATCTTTTTCCTTCCATGTAAAACGTTTTGTACTAATAGTGATCGACTGTAAATGGTTTCTCTTTTGTTGAGTACGATACTTCTTTGTTCCTCATATATACTATGATCTTATCTTGCTTGTTTCAAAATTCGAGGACGAATTTTTTTTATAAGGGGGGAAGACTGAAACAACTCGAATTTATATTTTTAAAGATTTTCCAATTAAATTTAATGTACCGACAGCCTGAAAATTCATAGTAATATTTTAGTTCGAGCACTGTGAGAAACCGAATCGAAAATCGATTGAAAAAGCCGTAAACCAATTGAAAATCAAAGATTTGGGCCGAACCGAACCGAATCGAACCGGTTCGACCCAAACCATCTAGAATTTTCTTTTTCCTCTATTTCTAGCGCACACCTCACTCCCCCTTCCCCATTCCTGCACTTCCCGACCACCGGCGACACCATCTCCGCCACCTTCTTCTTCTTCTCCTTCTTCTTTTCTTTCTTTTCTTTTCTTTCTTTCTTTCTTCTTCCACATTGCGTTTCTTGGCGAGAGGCAGAGTCGCGCCACCCACGCCATCGTGCGCCACCGCCGTTCCTCGCTGCAGCTCTGCCAGTAGCTCCACCCTCTGTTACGCCAGTTGCAGCCACACACAGTTCCAGCGCAACATTAGACCGCGTCACCGCTCGCTCCACCACCAGATCGCGACATTGCCTAGCCCTGCCGCCACTCCAGCGTGCCTCCGACCACCAGGAACCAGCCTGTCCAGCTTCTTCGCACCATCTCTGCCTTCCTTTGCCACTATCAGTCGGACCCGGCCACTTCCGACGCGCGTAGCTCCGATCCAGCACGAGCAAACTCCCGATCTAGCAATAAAATTCGACAGAGATTATATTTTGGGGTAACAAAATTAATTTTAATAATTTTAGTTACTCGAATTAATGTTATTATTGTAGTTGATTAATTTTATTATTGTAGTTAATTAATTTAGTTAATTTAATTTAGTAATTGTGAGTAGTTAATAGATTTATAATATTAGTGTTGATTTAATTAAGGAACCTTGATAATGATATGTTAATAGAATTAAAGTGTAGATTAAGGTAGTTTAGGTATAATGTTATTGTAAATTTTAAATTTGATTGTGTGGGGATGTTGAGATTGAAGGAGGATGGGAAAAATTTTATTTGATTGATTGCCCGATGGATGGGCTTTGTGGTTTGGAGTTATTAGATAAATTGTTGATATTTTAACAAGTGGATAGTCCAATTTTTAGGGGAGATGCTGCCGAAATTTCGGTAGAAAATAAAATGAATTTCGATAGCAAATAAAATTCATTATAGAAATTTAATTATTTATAGAGAGTAAATTATTGATAGAAATTAAATAGGTTAAGATTAGTAGTGTGATGAATAAATAGGTTAAAATTCATTATAGAAATTCTTTTTTCCGATGTCATTCTCACTTTGCTTAGATCGCCCTTCTAGTGCTCCTCCAGGACAGAATCAAAGCTAGAACTTCGCTCTCCACCACTGTGAGTAATAATAAATAATGCATAGCAACATGCATTTGCATAGCATTTTTTTTAACGAACCTTATAAATATATATATATATATATATATATATATATAATGGGTTTATATATATACCCAGTATATATATATTGGGTTTATATATATATATATATATAATGGGCTCTGATACCAACAAAACTTTTAAGGACCGATTAACAAACAACAAATTATAATTATTTTTACCAGTATGTTGATTCTGAAGTAAATGCTATGATGAAACGAGATATAATTAATTTAGAATAATACAAACAATATTTCTGATGTGGAAGATCAGACTAAGCCGCGTCCACAGAGCATACTTATAAACAACATACAAAACACAATAACAATTTTAAATGGTTTAGGGTTTCTGCAACCTTAACCTGGGATCCCCAGAATTAAGTCAGAGTGTGGAGGGAGAAGAGAAAGGTGCCGTCAACACGGACTTAAGATGTAGCAATTTAAAACAAAACACAAAATTTTTATTTAATTACAAAATAGAAATATAATATTTAAATATGAAATACAATATTTAAAACTTACAAAAGTTTTAATTTAGACTTTCTTCAACCTTGAATGTTTACAATGAACTGAGAGAGAGATGGATTCTAGAAAGAGAGAGGGAGAGATAATTATGCGCTTAAGGTTATCTAAGTTATGCCTTCACAAGGGGAGAGGCTCCCTTTTATAGAAAATTTAGAATCTTTACTGTTTGCCTTTTACTGTTGCTGAACAGTGCTTTGTCTGCCACCGAATCTTTACTGTTTGCCTTTTACTGTTGATGAACAGTGCTTGGTCTGCCACCGAATCTTTACTGTTTAGCACTTTTACTGTTGATGAACAGTGGTTGGTCTGCCACCGAATCTTGACCTTTACTGTTGAAATAGTGACTTGGCTTCTACTGTGCAAATAGTAGCTTGGCCTTTACTGTTGAAATAGTGACTTGGCTTCTACTGTGCAAATAGTAGCTTGGCCTTTACTGTGACAAATAATGGGTTGAAGGAATAAGGTTCCTTCTGCCTGTTTTACAATTATTCAGAACAAGATGAGGACGATGATGTGTCCTTCTTTTTCTTTTCTTTTCTTTTTATTTTTGCTTTTTCTTTTGCCTTTTGCTTTATTTTTTCTTTTCTTGCGCTGGCTTTTTTATCCGCTTTACTTTTGATTCTTATGGTAGACAGAATATCTTCTTCATCAGTGTCTTTAAAAGAAGATAAAGAGACTGTGGAAGAGGATGATGATGACAAAATGACTTTAGTTTTTCCCTTATGACTCTTTTTAGATGAGGATTGACCAGATGATACATATTTGGGCTTACTGGAAGATGGGTTTATTAGGCTTTCTGAGCTGGTAGAAAGTTGTTGAAACATTTCTTGACAGATCAGTTTATATTCTTCGGGTGTTTTAGCTGCAGCTAACCGGGCTTGATACTGGGCCTTCTGAATCCCAAAGTTAGGGTTATCCTGAATGGCTAATGTACTAGCATAGGTTAAGGCTGGAATAGATGGGCTGGCTAATTTAGTTCGAATCCATTGATTGATTTTTACTTCAGTAGTGGTGTTCTTGAAAGATCCCCACCATTTTATTTTATGTCTTTTTACTAACATAGGAATTTGAGTTCCTGGGACATACTGATAATCGAAATACCACTGGTATACCCAAGGGGTGAAGAAGGTCATACAATAATACATCAAGGATGGGATATGGACTTCTCCAGGATTGGGTTTATAATGGGCTTTAAAATAGTGATATAAAGAAAGGATCTCAGGGGTAATAATTTCCTCAGAGATACCTCTTGACTGCCACCACTTTTTAAACCAATTTGGGATTTTTAAATCAGTCCGAATATGTTGATCAAAATAAATCAACCACGAATGGGTTGTAGTTGGGTTTTGAATACAAAAAACTTTTTCCCAAGCTTCTTTGTAATCAAAATAATTATAGGTAGTATTGTGTTTATGCAAAACTTTAAATCTTACTGGAGTATATAATGAAGATACGGGCCAATCTTTGGGATGAATGACACGTTTTATTTGAATAGAAGAATAAGAAATTACAGATTTATTTTTAGTATCAAAAGTATGTTTTATTTTTACAGATCCAGTATCAATCAAAATATTATGGTAATACTCCTGAGGTTTTGAAGAATCAGTGGGAACAAAATACCAATCCTCAGGGTAATAATGCTTTATGATTTGCCAAGGATTAATATGATTATATCCTTCCTCGACTTCAATTTCATAATCATAAATATTTTTTACAAACCATTTATGTATACTACTAGTATTAGAAGATTGGATTTTTGGCAAATCCACAGCCATTAACGGATTTGATAAGTCTTTACTGTCTACCGTTTGAGACAGACTAGCCGTACCATGAGCGAGTACGATCGCTTTAGGTTTAGAAGTCATACCTGTATCTTCTGTAGAAGAAGATGCCATACCTTGCAAAGCCTTTAATACTTCTGGAGATTGAGTGAGTTCCTCAATCCATTTTTTAAGGTCTTTAGAAGGGGTTTGTTTACTGTTTAGAGTAAGGGTTTTAGTGAGGTCTTCAGAATGCTCAGAAAGAGCTTTAGTGGGTGAATCTGATTCTTGTTTACTAGGTTCTTTTCCCTTATCCTTTTTCCTTCCCATTGTTCTGTAAGAATTCGCGAGTTAGAAAGTCTGGGATATTATTTGTATTGCCTTTAATATATTCAATATCAAATTCAAAAATACTTAATAATGCTTGCCATCTAGCAAAAATTTGTTTAGAAGCAAGATTTTGAACATCTTTTTGCAAAACATCTTTAGCAGATTTACAATCAATACGAAGTAAAAACTTTTGGTTTAATAAATCAGATTGAAATTTATTAATACATATAACTATACTTAAAATTTCTTTTTTAATAGTAGAATAATTTATTTGTGTCTGGTTCCAATGTCCAGACGTATATTGAATTATACGTTCTCTACCATTAATTTTTTGTTTTAAGATACCTCCATATCCTATATTGGATGCATCTGTCTCTACAATTTTAAATGCAGTTGGATTAGGAATATACAAATAAGGGATTTCTTTAACTAATGATTTAATTTGTTTTACCAATTGTGTATGCTTATTGGTCCAGGGACCAGCATTTTTTCTAAGTCTATCATGTAAAGGTTTTATCATACAATTTAAATTAGGATAAAAATCAATTACATAATTTAAACAACCAAGAAATCTCTGAAGTTGTACTTTATTAGTAATTTCATCAGGAAATTTTTCTCCAAATACTAATGTTCTTTCTATAGGTTGAATTATTCCTTGTTCAATATAATGTCCTAAAAATCTAATTTTAGTCTTAAATAAATCCATTTTAGTTTTACTAAGTGCTAAACCATTTTTCTCTATAATCATACAAAAAGTGTTTAAATGTTTGAAATGGTTTTCAATAGTTTGAATAAATACTAACACATCATCAATATAGACTATACAGAACTTTGAATATGGGTTAAATATATCATTCATTATTCTTTGGAATTCTGAGGGTGCATTTTTTAGTCCAAAAGGCCTTACATTCCATTCGTATTGAATGAAAGGAACTATAAATGCTGTTTTATATCTATCTTTAGGTGCAATTTGTATTTGCCAAAAACCTGATTTCATATCAAATTTACTAAAAATGTTAGCATTATATAATTTCTTTAAAAGATCTTTTTATTTGGAATTGGGTATCTTATCCATTTTAATGCTGCATTTAGTGGTTTATAGTTTATTACTAATCTTGGTACTCCTCTTTCTATTTCTGCATTCTTATTAACATAAAATGCCGCACACGACCATGGGCTTCTTGATTTACTAATTAATTTTTTATTTTCTAATTCCTTAATTTCATTTTTACAATGTTCTATTAATTCAGGATTCATCTGAATTGGTCTTGCTTTAGTTGTAATAGTTCTTTCATCAAAATTATGTTCATAAGGTAAATCAACTATGTGCTGTTTACGATTCCAAAAAGCATTTGGGTGATCTGCACAAAGTTTCTTTTCCATATAATCTCTTAAACTTTTTATTTTATTTTGTATGAATTCAGTTTCCAATTGTTCTTTAATGCGTTTGAAACACATATTATTTTTTAAATCTTTTAAGTCTTCTTCCTTGGACTTTACTAATGAATTGATTTCTAAGGTTCTAATAGAATGAACTTTTAATAAATTTAAATTTTTTCTTTTAGGTTTCTCTGTAAATTCAAGTCTAACTTTTTTATTTCTTACTTTAAATTTAATACAATCTTCCTTAACTGAATAAGGTGTGATTAGATTTATAAAAGGTGTGCCTAAAATTACCATATAATTTATTTGAGGAGAAAGTAAAAATACTGTTTTTATTTCTATATCTGTGTTTACAATTAATGCTTCTACTTTACCTATTATTTCTAATTTGGTTTTATTTGCTGTACTTAATTTTTCTTTAGTATCTAACCAATATCTTTTAGGTACTATATCTGTTTTTATACAATTTAAATCTGCTCCTGTATCAAATAATGCTATTGCATCTATAAAGAAATCATGTGCTATTTTAATGTTTATTTTTACTAAATATTTTCTTGAAGTAATTTCTTGCAATAAAAATAGAAAATTACTATTTACTTCTTCATCTTCTTCTAATTGGTTTATTTCATCTTTTATGTCATCATCTGGTTCTTCAGAAGAAGAACTAGATATGAGTTGAGATTCTAATAATTTTATTTTCTTAGTATTTTGTTGAGATTGTACTTTTAATTCATTTACTTCATGCTTTAGAGTTTTAATTTCTTTTTGTAATTCTTTATTGGAGATTTCTACTGCTACGTTTTTATGTTTATTTTTATTTAATATAGTAGTTAAATCATAAGTATTAGGCTGGAGTTTAGGAGTTATCTCTTTTACTTCTTTTTCTTCTTCAAAACTTTTGATTAATTTTTTAAGAAGTTGTGCTTTTGTTTCATTATCAGTTATATTGTTTACCACTTCTAAAAGTGTACTTTGATCTTTAGTAAGCATATTTATAGATTTTTCTGAAGAACTAGTCGTTGTTCCTAGTTCATCAATTTGATTTTCATTTTCTATTATCTCTGATTCTGAGGTGTCTGAATCGAGATATAGTTCATGAATTTTATTTAACACTTCTTCATCCAGGTTTAATTCATGTAGTTTTTTATTGAATTTACAAAATTTTGACGTATGTCCTTTCTTACCACAATTATAACAAGTTAGATCTTTATAAGAAGTTTTATTTGAAGATTTATAAGGTTGCCTTCTTTTATATTTCTTTTGAGGTTTGGACGTTTCTTTATGATAATATTTATCTTGGCTTGGTTTAGATTGATAATTCTTTTTATAATACTTATTTTTGTAATGTTTTTTAGGTTTAGTTTGTTTTGGACATTGGCCTCTACATTGCTGAGTAGATGTCATGCCATAATCAAACTGTTTACAAAATGATCCTAATTCCTGTTTAGTTTTATGCAACTCATATTTTAAAGTTCTTTGAAGCTTTAAGTCTTGACAAATTTGTAATCCTTCTTTTTGAATTATACTAATTAATTGTCCATATATTAATTTATTATAAGGTATTGGATTACCAAAATGTTGTTTAATATAATTCCTAACCTTCTCGCCTAAGAAAAAAGGTAGTCCACCTAAGAATTTCTCTTTCCAAAAGGCTTGGTTGGAATCCTCTCTTAACATTAATCTGGTAAGAAAAGTAGTTTTATAATATTGAAAATCACTTAATTTTTTACATTTTAAATTACTTAATAATTCTGCATTTTTATCTTTTAAGTGTGATGGATCTCCTATAAAATGCAATGAAATAGTGAGAATTAATGTTGACACTGCATCTTGAACAGGTTCACCATTTTCATCATATATTGGATCTCCTTCATCATTTACTTGGACTGAATTTAAGATTTCTAAATGTTGTTGGTCAGTTAGCTGATAATCCCACCAACCTTTTAATTGTCCTGTAAATCCTGCTATAATTATTTCTGCTATAGCCTTATCTGATATAATTGATTGAGTTTTATAAGCATTAGCTGCCATAGTCATTTGTTGCAATATACTTAGTATATTATATTCAGATAATCCATCTATATTCCATTCATAAATTGTAGTTGCATTATATTTAAATTGAGATATAGAATTGAGTTTATCTATTAATCCTAAGTCTGGTGCCCTATTTACTAATTCTCTATGTGATATATTTACTATGTCATGATGTGATATAGGGTTTAGTTTAAAGTGTTTAAGATCCTCTGATTCAGGTTCACTGATTTCAGATTGAGAGTTTTCTTCTATCATGTTTATATTTCTAGATGTTTGAGGGGTTTCAGGTGCTACTTGTTGAGTAGTATCTGAATGTAATTCTAATTTACTGAGCTGTGCCTTTAATGTGCTGATGAATTCATTTTGACTAGATTTAGAAAGTTGGTATGGTTTAAAAATGTGAGATTTTATCTTTTCTTTACCTTTCACATTAGCATCTATAATTGGCTTTTCTTCTAACATGTTTTCTATTCTTTTTAATTGTGTATTTAAACAAATTAAACTTGCATTACTAAAATTATTTTTTTCAATTAATTTTTTATCTGTATCGTTTTCCCTAGCTATTTTATATGGAGCACAAACAATTTCATTATCTTGATATTTTAATTTACTAATTGTTTTAGGTGGAAAATCACTTTGAATTGTTCTATCATTTACAATCCATTCTGGTCTTTTATTTCTCACTCTAATTGGATTTAAACTTTTAGTGGAACCATTTTCTTTAATTAATTCAAACCAATCAAAGAATTTGATTTCAGTTTGAGTATTGAGTTTATAATCTAAGTATTCAAATTTTAAATCTTCAAAGGTATGAGTTTTTAATATCCTATTTAATTTCATTAAATTTTTAGTTTTTGTTATTTCTTTTATTAGTCCTTTCTCAATGTCTTCTTTGCTAAGTACATTTAGTTCTCTATCAACTTTAGGTATTTCCCATTCATCAATTGCTTTACTAAAATCTTGTAAAATTAATTCATTTCTATTAATTACTTTCTTTATTTCTGAAGATTCAGAATCATCCGATTTAACACTACTAACCGATCTACACAATAAAGGATCCATTTTAGAATCTCAACAAGTCGCGGCCACTGCCTGGTTATACCCTTTTTCAGCCCAACACTTGGCTATTCACGGGTTCAGTAGGCATACCCAAAACTATCTATGAGCAGTCCAAATGAATTCTTTATAGTATAGTTGTTAATAGTTGTGAAAAGGGATGGCTCTGATACCAACAAAACTTTTAAGGATCGATTAACAAACAACAAATTATAATTATTTTTACCAGTATGTTGATTCTGAAGTAAATGCTATGATGAAACGAGATATAATTAATTTAGAATAATACAAACAATATTTCTGATGTGGAAGATCAGACTAAGCCGCATCCACAGAGCATACTTATAAACAACATACAAAACACAATAACAATTTTAAATGGTTTAGGGTTCCTGCAACCTTAACCTGGGATCCCCAGAATTAAGTCAGAGTGTAGAGGGAGAAGAGAAAGGTGCCGTCAACACGGACTTAAGATGTGGCAATTTAAAATAAAACACAAACTTTTTATTTAATTACAGAATATAAATACAATATTTAAATATGAAATATAATATTTAAAACTTACAAAGATTTTATAATTTAGACTTTCTTCAACCTTGAATGCTTACAATGAACTGAGAGAGAGATGGATTCTAGAAAGAGAGAGGGAGAGATAATTATGCGCTTAAGGTTACCTAAGTTATGCCTTCACAAGGGGAGAGGCTCCCTTTTATAGAAAATTTAGAATCTTTACTGTTTGCCTTTTACTGTTGCTGAACAATGCTTTATCTGCCACCGAATCTTTACTGTTTGCCTTTTACTGTTGATGAACAGTGCTAGGTCTGCCACCGAATCTTTACTGTTTAGCACTTTTACTGTGGATGAACAGTGGTTGGTCTGCCACCGAATCTTGACCTTTACTGTTGAAATAGTGACTTGGCTTCTACTGTGCAAATAGTAGCTTGGCCTTTACTGTTGAAATAATGACTTGGCTTCTACTGTGCAAATAGTAGCTTGGCCTTTACTGTGTGACAAATAATGGGTTGAAGGAATAAGGTTCCTTCTGCCTGTTTTACAATGATTCAGAACAAGATGAGGACGATGATGTGTCCTTTTTCTTTTCTTTTCTTTTTATTTTTGCTTTTTCTTTTGCCTTTTGCTTTATTTTTTCTTTTCTTGCACTGGCTTTTTTATCCGCTTTACTTTTGATTTTTATGGTAGACAGAATATCTTCTTCATCAGTGTCTTTAAAAGAAGATAAAGAGACTGTGGAAGAGGATGATGATGACAAAACGACTTTAGTTTTTCCCTTATGACTCTTTTTAGATGAGGATTGACCAGATGATACATATTTGGGCTTACTGGAAGATGGGTTTATTGGGCTTTCTGAGCTGGTAGAAAGTTGTTGAAACATTTCTTGACAGATCAGTTTATATTCTTCGGGTGTTTTAGCTGCAGCTAACCGGGCTTGACACTGGGCCTTCTGAATCCCAAAGTTAGGGTTATCCTGAATGGCTAATGTATTAGCATAGGTTAAGGCTGGAATAGATGGGCTGGCTAATTTAGTTCGAATCCATTGATTATTTTTACTTCAGTAGTGGTGTTCTTGAAAGATCCCCACCATTTTATTTTATGTCTTTTTACTAACATAGGAATTTGAGTTCCTGGGACATACTGATAATCGAAATACCACTGGTATACCCAAGGGGTGAAGAAGGTCATACAATAATACATCAAGGATGGGATATGAACTTCTCCAGGATTGGGTTTATAATGGGCTTTAAAATAGTGATATAAAGAAAACTTTTAAGGACCGATTAACAAAACTTAGATAACTTAAAAAGTTTTGTTGGTCTAAATATATATATATATATATATATATATATATATATATATATATATATTTATATTAAAGCTCATATTTATTTTATGTTGCATAATTGTATATTTGGATGTATTTGGTGTAGTACGTTGAAAGAATTGTTTGAATAATTGTGCTGTGCATATATTGTGATTTGTTTGTGTGGAATTGGGATGAAGTGGGTCACCATGGGACTGTGAGACCGTACCATTATATGGATCCAATATGATTACCGTTAGCCGGATAAATGGGAGATCGGCGCCCCCGTGTGCACCTACCGTTACCGTTACCGTTAACCACGGGTTGGCTTCTCGTCGTTGCGCACCGGACAGTCTAGATTTGATCACAGCCCGCAGGGTGGCCTCCTGTTGTGAGCGCTTGATGATCTAGATTGGATGGAGACCACCGGGTTGCCTCCTGTTGGTATGAAAAAGAAAAGAGAGGATAGAAAAACAATGAGAGGGCTGGTCAAGTGAGGATTAGACCGGTCGGCCAGTATGGGGGATCGGCTTCCTGGTGCACATGTGAGAGGATGAGCCATGTGGGAGGACGGCTCATCGGGGGTTCGGTGACTCCACTGACTAATTTCCACGTGATGTGATTATTTGAAGGTGATATTGTTTGTGGGTGCTGATGTTATGCCATATGATTGATTGTTGTGTGATCATTCAGTATATTAGGGCACATTTCGCGTGACTGTATGTGGTGTGTATTATTTATTATTATTCACTGAGTTACAAAACTCATCCCCTTCTCTCCAAACTTCTCAGGTAGTAGGAAGTTGCTGATTCAACGGAAGCTCTGCAATCTTCTCCGCAGAGTTATAAATGTAAACTTTATATTTCTGTTATTTAATTTCAGATGTATAAATTATTCTATTATCAGAATATTATTGAACTCCGCAGTTATAGGGTTGTGCATTTAAATTGGGCCTTGTCGTATGCGTTACTTTTTATAAATGGTATGGAATGTATGAGTTGAGTAATTAGGCTTACTACCGGCCTCGGGAGCCTTATGCTTACCTGGGCCCTAGTGCCGGTCCGGCCTACGGAGTCGGATCGTGACACTTTACCACCAAGCTACTTAATATATTTGAATAAAAAAAATACACATAATATATATATATATATATCTTATAGTTATTTATATTTGTAAAAATGAATATTTGATGGTAATATAATTTTATTCATAAGTAAATTTAACAAAATTACATAAATTGAATTATAGTATCTTAATAATTCGAATATAGTTTTTTAACATAAAATATATTAAACAAAATTATATATGTAGTATTTTTGTCTTAGTAATTTAGTTAAACTTTTGTAGTTTAGTAATTGTGAAATTTAATAAAAATTAAAAAGAGTTATTAATCGAATAGAATGTTAATAGTGTTAAAATTAAAAATTTTAAAAACTACTTACAAACATTACTAGTGAACTTCTAATGATAATTATAATTAAATCTTAATATGACTGGTGTGAAAGATGAAATCTAGATATAATTATACTAATTTAGAATATGACTCGTATAAAATATAATTAGTGAACTTATAAATATAATTATAATTAGATCTTAATTAAACGTCCTTTTATTTTTTTTATTAGTGTCATCATATATATTAGTATAATTATACTTACAAGTCTAGTGTATAAAGATTAAGGATTACAATAACTATAATTAATTATAACCTACTAAACATATTCTGTAATAAAAAATTATTAAACTTAATACTTTATCTTGTGTTATTATTATTATAATTACTATAATATTGAAATATAATTATAGCTTTTAATTAATAATAATAATAATAAGAGTAATAATAATAATAATTATTATTTTATTATCAAACTATGTAGTTTGCTGTAGGAGGTTTAAATAAATCCACAAACAAAACTACGTCGTTTTAGCTTAATTTTAATGATATAACCAACACAAAAGTCTTCTCAACCCAACATATTCTCCTTCCCGTTGCTTCCGTGCGTGGCCGTCGCCTCCGCAGCAGTCCTGCTCTTCAAACGTAATACCAGTGCCAGGTCCTCCATTTGCATCCTTGATTTTTTATTTCTTTTCTCCATTTATTTTTTTTTCGTTCTCCTTCGTCCCTTTTCCTTCTTCTTTTTTTGGTTTTATTTTTATTGTATAAATACATATAAACAGACAAAGAGGACTTGTTGAATATATTGTTCAATTAATTTGTGGGTTTAGCCGGGAGATTTATGTTTATTGTTTTATTTTTTTCATTTGTGGATCTTGTGCATGTTTTATTTGTTATTCTCCATATAAAATGGTTTACTTTTTAGATGAATTTATTATACTTATATGCTAGATGAAACAGAAGCTCTATTTGTTGAATTTATCTTCACTTTCTCTCTCACATATTGTAAAAATCTATATCTTGGAGTGTGATTAGGTATTTTCAGGTTCAAAGCTTCTTGTTAAGTTGGATGAAGCTAACTATTTTCTTGGAAAATGTATATATTTAGATGATTGGGAATGTGATTAGGAATTTATCTTTACTGTTGCTTTTTATTCTTTATTTGTATTTTTTAAAATCAGGAAAAAATGTGCTGTAGCTAATTATAATTTTCTCTTTAGTCTTTTATTAAATTTTCTAGTTGAATGTATTATTTATTTAATTTGAATTATAATTCTTTTATTCTATTTTAACATTACTGGTACTGTTGTTCTAGAATATTACAGGTTGAATTGTTTTATTATTTCAGATTGAATTTTAAAGTATTTTTTATATTTTTTTTTGTTGCATTTTCGGGTTCAGATTCTGGTTTGGGTAGTATGCGGGTAATTCTAAACAGATTTTGGGATGGATTTGGGTATAGATAGTTTATTCTTAACGAATTTGGGGCGGATTTGGGCACTTGAATTGATAATTGGGTTCGGATTCAGGTAGTTGATTTCTAGCGGGTACCTGTCCCGCTGCCATCCCTACTCTGCCCCCACTCGCCCACTCCTCTTCTCTCCTTTTGTCTTCGTTAGTCCATTCGCAGTCTTGTTCTTCTACATGTTGCCATGGCCTCCGCAGTAGTTGCCTTCCCCGCTGAACCTCGAGCAGCGCTCTACGCTGAACTTTGATTGTCTTCCTCCATTGGCAGTCCTGCTCTTCCCTAATTAAACTCACTAATCTCAAATCTCTTCACAGCTGAAATCACTCTCTTATTATGTGTACTCTCTCCTGAGTCCTGCCCTCCATGTTTCAGCAAATTTTCAGTTTCATATGGTAATTGACGGTTTCATATTTAGAAGCTGTTGCTTGCTTAGCCTGTTTATAAAAGAGCGGTGACCCAGTGCATTAAAGCATCCCATCTTAGTCTATATATTTTTATAATATGGAGTATTTTTTCCACTAATATTTTGGCTTGTTATTGATTCTATTTTTCTTCCTTTTGGGTGCTAGTTGGTTATTGATGGCTGCTAGTTCTAGAACTGAATCTAATAGTGGTGCTTCAAGCTCAAAAGAAGTTGAGCCAGCGACGCCCCAGATTCAACCTTTCAGCATGCCTACTATGGAAGAGATTCGTGCCCAAGAAATATGGGACAATTGTGCTGTTCGTAGTGTTACAAGTGGAGTAATGGGTGAGATTATGGTACTCTCCTTTGTACTTGTTTCTTTTAATTAAAATTTTTCCCATTTCTAGTTGCACTGGAATTAATTTAAGAAACAGATTGCTGTATTTTTTTATGTGATATAATTGTTGGAATCTATGAGGTGATGAAGTTGAAGATCAAAACTTCATTTCCCCATTGAGGTGAATAATATTTTAATTTTTATATGCTGTGGATAAATGATTGACCTGATTCAATTCACTCAAATGGTCTTAGGTGGTGAGAGGTTGTTATCTATGTATTACTATCTTTAACAAATTTTTGTTGCAACATAAACTTCAGTTTGCATTTTAAATAATAGATTGTAATATTCTTTAACTACCATGTAAACAAATAATTATTCTTTCGGGTATTCTTACTTTTAGGTTTGGGGTTAGACACATACAGAAAAAAGTGCAGGTTATTAGGGGGTGTTTGTGAGAGAATTACTAGATAAATAATTTTCATATTTCAGTTAGAGAAAAATTTGATTATATTTGCTTTCATGTTCTCTGATATTTATGTATGAAAAATTGTTGTCCTCAACATCCCTGCATTTGCTTCTTCATTGGTTGTTCAGCAAATATATGAGCCCTTTTCTTTATTCTCTTTTATCCCTTTATTTTTTCCCTTCTACATTGCCTGTGTAATTTAATTTTGTGTTAAAAAATGTTTCTAGGAGGTGGGATTGGGATGTTCTTCGGTCTTTTTCTTGGTTCATTTGATAATCCATTAATGCAAGGAGAAATGAGTGGAAGGCAGCAATTCATTTATACTGCAAAGCAAATGGGGAGAAGAGGCTGGAGTTCTTGCAAAGCATTCGCAGTTATGGGATTGATTTTCTCTGCTGCAGAGTGCATAGTTGAAAAGGTATCATTGGGAGTATGTGAATGGAAAATTATGGTTGTGTAATTTTCGATTTTGAATCAGTGGTATAGCAACTGAGTTATATTGTTTGTTTGAAGGCACGGGCAAAACACGATATTACAAATACAGCTGTGGCTGGTTGTGTAACTGGAGGTTCAATGTCAGCGAAAGGTAACTTTTCCTTTGTTTCCAACTTTCCATTCAGTTATATCCATGAAAAGCATTCAGTTTGAAGTAGTAGTCAGATATTGCTGCTCAACAGAATGCTCCAAAGGAAAAAAGCAAATAAATATTTGAGGAAGTCAATTTTACAACTTTAAAACTTGATGTACTTTTTCTTCCTTTTACATATGTTTTTGCTCCTAATACAAAGGTTTAATTAGCTTGTAGCGAGCTCCACTTTTAGTTTGGAGTTCAAGTCCCTTAAGGATTAGGATTACTTTGTGTCTAGGAGTTCTTGTTACTTGAGATGCTTTATTATCAGTTTTTCAATCAATAAATTTCTAGCAATTATGCTTCTTGGGATTTTGTATGCTGCTTATGGGGCCTTGGATTTGCTGTATAAGGATATTTAGGTGGGAAGCCCAACCCTTGATCTCTATTTGTGGTACTATTCATAGACACAGTGCCTTACCTAAATTATTGAAAAACATTTCCTGTAACTTATTTTCTTGTTCTGTTTGCTTCCTAGTTAATAGTGGTTCCTAATTCTGGTACTCTGCCTAAGTTTCAGGTAGTTAAACCTTTCGAACCAACCCAAAAAATTGGGTAGAAAGTATCTGAAAGCTGCGTAGCACCAGAAATGGAGTTCTCTTTCAAGTTCCAGCAGTTATTTCTCTTAGAGCTCAGTTATAGAGCAACACATGGTCATGGATTCCACCTTAGGTAACGTAGGACGGGGTTGGATGAAATTTGGTAAATCAGATTAGAAAAGTAAGTGTGATTGTTCGCAGGAAATTTAGAAATAACATAACTTGAGGTTTAGAGACATGCAAATAGATGAAATCATGCTCCTGTCTTAATCAAAAACTGAAAATTTGAGACTGAAATTGATCCCTCTAAAAGGAGACTTCGATGTAGTTTGTAGGATTTAGTGTGGAATTTGAGAGAATCAGAAAAAGATGTCAAGTATGAATACAGATGACAATACAGTTTCTAGGATTTAGTACGGAAGTAGAAAGAATCAGAAAAAGATATAAAGTACAAAAAACCGATCACGACCATGGTGTGATCATGCTTGGCTTCTCCCCATAACTTGCCTTGCTTGGTTCACTTAAAGCACTAAATCTAAAGTTCTAAACCCCATACTGCTACCTAACCCCACTAAATATACTTGCTAGAGCAGTAAGATTACAACAGAGAACATAAAAACTAAAATTCCCCCATATGCAAACTAATTAACAGTATCTCAACAAGAATCTCACCATTCCAACAGTTTAAGTAGGTATTTATAAAGATTAATTTATTCTACCCCTAGGGATTAGGAAACCCAGATTAGGAAAATTGAACTAACATTAAATAGGATGAAAAGAAAATATCTTTACATAATGTTTGCTTTAGATGCATACCGCAAAAATTTGTGGAATTCAATTGAATTCCATGTTTTGCTTGTTTTTTTTTATTTTTTTATTTAAATTTTTAATTTAAGATAGTTTTGGAATTCAATTGAATTTCTAAATGTTATTATTGAGGATAGTTTTGGAAGTGAGGACAAAATGAAATCCAATTTTGAAATTACACCAAACATCTATTATGTGGAACTCAATTGCATTCTATAGTTTGAGTTGTATCAAACCAAACATATGAATTCATTTCTAATGAATTCTAAATAGAATTCATTTCAAATGAACTCTGCAACTCTAATTATATTAAAATAATCCTGGTTATAATAAAATCCTTAGGTGTTAAAGCCCTAAACTTCCTATTGAGAACTGATAGAAAATTGAAAATAATTCCCAAGTGTAGTTTTGCTTGCCTGCTTCTTTCTTCCCACTTGGAGAAAACTCAAACCCATTTTGTAGAGCTCTATGTTCTTTAATAGAATTTCCAAAGTGGAACTATGAACTTCATTCTTTCCTTTGCAGCAACCTTATCAGTACATACAAAATCAACCATAACTTGCGATGTTTAAGCACTCTTGGATCTACCAGGAGTAAGAAAATGAGCTGTTTTGCAATCTCTATTTTCTTCTCCATGGTCTCTTCATTAGCTTGCCTTTTCTCACTCTGGTGTAAATTTGCTGTTAGTCTAACTTGCTGCGTTTGTACCTCTACCTCCACCTTAACCTTGAAGTTGTGGAACTGCAATTTGAAGGCTTTACTCTTCAATAGTGGCTGATTCAACATATTGGCCATCAAAGACAGCTGTAGATAATTTGCCTAAGTTTGCTCTCATATCCTTGAAAGTAGTCTCCATTTGTTTGCATTTTATCCTTAAACACTTTGATTCCAGTCCTCGTAGATGGTAGTCTCATGGTTTGTGAAAGAATCTTCAATCTTGAATTGAATGTATCACCTTTGGAACTCAGCTCTGTATTCGTCACTGTCCTAACTGGGATTGATAAAGAAGGATTTCAAGTAAAAGGAAAGTGCTTGTTTGGCTTTGGTACCAAACTGATGTAGACAGAATTAGATCAGGAAAAAGAGGAGAAAGTTGAAATATGGGAAATCAGATTAGATAAATAAGTGTGATTGTGTGCAGGAAATTGATATAGCATAGATATTGAGGTCTAGAGAAATGTGAACAGTACCACAGGTAATGTAGCAGCTAAAGAAAGGAGAGATTAAATCCAGAAGTCAAGAAAAAAAGGGTCCGCTATGTTATAAAGATTAAATCAATACTACTGCTAATATTAGGAAATCCCAAATTTAGAAAATTAAGCCAACAGTAACTAAGACAGAAAGAAAACAACTTGCAATTTCCTTATGACAATTTAAACCCTAGTGTTCCTTGGCTGCGTCACTAGTTTTTTCAAATAAAATGAGTACAGATTTTCTTTCTCTTGTGGTTTTGTGTGTGGAGGTTTATCCACTCTATTAATACTTTCACCACTTAGATATGCACAGATACTTAGTAAATTCAAAGATAAATTAAGCTATGAGATTAATTAACGAAAAATATTTCAAGGAATAATTAAAAAGAAATTCTTTATTAAAGGTATGTATGTTCTTTCTGAAATATGCACCTTCAATAGACTAGGATGCAAAGATCACTAGACTGTAGCAGAGCTTTATAGGTCAAGAAACTAGAGAAGCTTATTCTTAAATAGCAAAAAAGATAAATCTTTTTGTCCATAGTGACATTATTAGTATCACTATTGTCACCACCTGCATCTTGTCATCCGTCTTGTGTTAGGCATGAGTTATCTCACACTATTTTACTATTCCACATAAAGCATGAAATTAAACTCTTTTTTTTTTAATTATTTATAAAAGAACTTGTGGCTTGATTGAATTTAGAAAAATGTCAGTTGTTGGATTATGGGACTGATTTAGATGCTTTTTTTTAAAGTTCAAGAAATCTCCTTTAATTGTATATGAAATATGGTCTTATCAGTCCTCAGCTGTGTTGTCCTCTCTAATGTGTGTAGAAGTTGAGGAAAAAAGAATCAAATATACTAGCATGATACTTGCTTATGTTTATCTTATTCATCGTCTCTATTCATTTCACTTTAATCCCATATATCTACCGTTCTTTCCAGCTGGTCCAAAAGCGGCATGCGCTGGTTGTGCTGGGTTTGCGGCATTCTCGGTTTTGATAGAGAAGTTCCTAGAAAGGCATACTTGACACATATCCTGCTCTAGGTTTGGAGGTGCTTGTTGATTCCGGTTTGGATAATGAGTTAGGTTGGCAATCGCATTTTACAATTTTAAGCATCGAACTTCCATTTTTGGCTCAATTCAAAATTTTTCTTCAGTAGTGAAAGGGGAATACCATTGAAATTATAGTACTATTTATATTTCTTCAATTTTCTGTTTGTTAGTACTTAGTAACAGTCTTTTCAAGTTTTCATACTGATGATTCCCCTGTGGGTTCATCTACAAATTTTACTTTGAGAAAGTGACATCAATTGTGCCTGTGGATATTTTATTCTTGTTGAAAGATCTTTCAGGAATTAGAATTCAAGTGTGAAGTGTAAACCATTTCTGGAGGTCATAAAGAAAAGAAAGTCTGCATCGGAAGCTGAAGCTTTGATGCAAGTTAAAACAGTAAAAAGAAAAGGGAAAAATAAATGAACAAGCTGATATCATTTTGCTTTCTGTACGTCTTTAAGACCAGGATGACAGCGGACAGATATATTCACTATATTTCTTGTATTTGGCATGTGACCATAATTTGTTGCCAGAAATGAATGAGAGTATCCAGATTTAAAATTGTCCCAACTCTTAGGGATAATTTTAAATTTAGTGTTGGAACTTATTTTATTTTTTATGAATAAAGTGTTTAAATTAATAATTTTTTAAGATTGAGTTCATTTTGCAGAATAGGAATATAAAAATGAATTATTTTACCTTACCATTTCGTTTCATTCATTTTCTAATTTCTTGTTTTCCTCTTTATTTTATTTTTCTTAATTTTATTGATTTCAATTTAGAATATTGAAGAAATGTATGAGAATTATTTTATATTTTTCTGAAGCAGATATATAAGAACATAAAAAATGGAAAAAAAAGGGAAATGAAATTAATGTTCATGTATGATAATGTATGATACTATCCTTGAGAGATGAGATGAGATAATAGAGATCCTTTCTTCTTTGATTGAATTCGAACTCTGGGTATGGAGTTCTTTTAAACTCTCAGGAGGGCCTGACACGAATCCGGATATGTATGATACTATTTATTGAGTAAAAGATTCTATTTCTGAGAGAATTTTACAAATAATTAAAGTTGAATTGAAAAATAAAATAAAAGAAAATTCCATATGCCCAATTTGTAATTATCCCAAACTCTTATTATTTCCATGTTAATATTTGGTTGCCTATCGCCTGATTTTGCAATAGCTTCCTGCGATTACAAAAGGAGTAAGATGATTGGGTCTATTAGGAAGACCATCATTGATGCGTTGCTAAGATTGTTTTTGCACTGATCTTTGAAAATTTTGATGATGGGAGCTTTTCTCACATAAGTTCTCTCATGGAGGTTGGAAATGATCCCATATTCTAGTGGCAAGCGGTGATGCTTCGAGACCTTTGTACTAATTATTGCCCAATAGTTATATGGTAACTGATGGCAAAAAAAAAAAAAAAAAACTCTTGAAGGTAGTGGTGAGCAATATTCAGAAAAAAAGAATGAAAACTAAACTGAACCAAGTTTATTCGGTTTGGGTAACCTGACACTTCAAAAATTTCGGTTTTATTAGAGAAAATAAGATTTCTTAGGCTGCCTTTGATTTTTATTTAATCCAAAAATAAATAAACTTAAATACACTCAAAATAGTAAAATCAAATAGAAATTGATTCAATTTCTGTTCGATCTTATATACCATTTTATGCGTTAGGCCAATAATATGTACAAGCAAATCTACATATTTATATAAAGCTTAAACAAATTAAAAATTATAATCAAATTATACAAATAGTAATTACGGTTTCTCTCTTATTTTTTCTCTCTGGTTTATCTAACCTTAGCTTTTATTTAAGTCTACCATTGTTAATCAGCGGTAGCCCCCTGCTTTTCTTTTTTCTTCTCGCTCTTAATGTTTTATTCGTTTTTAATAAACTCAGATCTTTTTTTTTTTTTTTTTTATAGATTTGTTTTTTCTTTGTTTTTTTTTGTTATTATTGCTTTATCTCTATATTTAGAGTTCTTTTGTCCCTATTTCATGAGGGTTTAGTTCTTTCTTTGTGAATGTTTGTTCTTAAAAAAATATGATATTATATTTCATTTGGTTGGAGAATTTAGATCTTGTTTTACTGATATCTATCTTTGACCAATGAAGCATGGTAGTACGGCTTGTTCCTCCATTGATGCTATTAACGCATAGTAGTTTGAACTCATCTGTGTACGTCATATGCAACAAGTTTTTAGAAAAACAAACTAAGCATAGAAGATCCAGAAAGTTATTTTGTCATCCAAATCAATTAAAGGACCATTTGCTACTATGAAGATTTATATCGGTCAAGGTTATTCTCAAGTAGAAAAATTCAATATTATTTCTTTTAATTTTAGTTTTATTATTCAAAAGAATATAGATAATTCTTTTATTGATGAAGGATGAACGAATTTTCTATTAATTATGATAGTAAGTTCTAGGTCTGGTCTAATTAAGTATTTGTAATACTTGATTTTATTATTAATGAATTATATTTCTAAAAAAAAAAAATTAAAAATTTGAAAAGCTGATTTGGCATATTTAACGTTCTATTTATTTATTGTTGATAAATTTACGTTTTTCTTTTACTTTTTTTTTTTTTTTTGTAATTGAGCACTTATAAGTACTTTTCAATTTAAAAATTAATAATTTATTATATTATTTATATTAAATTATTTAAAAAGACAAAACGTTATTTATATATAATTATCTATATAAAAGAAATTGCCATATTTATTTCTAAATCATTATTTTTATCTCGTCTATATACCATTTTTTTATCAAGAGGGCCACATGTCCGTTATACAATTTTTTCTTTTTATACAATTTTACTCGTGCCATGTTAGCCCTATAAGGGTGAATGGCTTTCAAGGGAGATTCCACACAAGGATCGGATAATCATCTCTTGTTTAAAAGACCTAAATCATTTTTACTCAAATCAAACCCCATTGGTAGTAATTTAGCTTCTTTGTTGTTTGCTATATTAATTTATCTGCTTTGTTATTTACAAGATTATTATTGTATTTTCCCCTTTTTTTTTTACCGAAAAGATGGATCATATATTATTAATATCATTTAAAAGAATATAGATAATTTTTTTATTATTGAAGGATCAATGAACTTTCTATTAATTATGATAATAAGTTCTATGTCTAGTCTAACTGAATATTACTGATTTTTCAACCAGCTTAATGCTTCCCCCACTCTTAAAGCCTCTGCCATCGCTGCATGTTGCACCTGCCTAAGAGATTTCAGCTTGTCGCCAACACATCTTCCATTGGTATCAGGTACGATCCAACCAACCCTAGCCCTACCAGTTGTAACATCAAACTGATGTCAAAATTACACTTATATCCATTAGCTGGAGGTTTCCATCTCGGGTTTCCACTCGCAGTAGCCGACTTATCAGAAGTACGCAGTACTAGTAAAACAATTGCTTCTCTCCATGCATGGAGATGCTGCTTCTCATGTCTCACGAGGAAACTTGGCTCTGATTGCTGCTGGTGCCATATTAGTTTGTTGCGAGCATTCCACATCTCCCACACTACAACACACGCTTTACCCAACTGCAAGTGATCAAATCCGTTACTTAATACTTCAAACCACCCCTCCAAACTACTCACAGATCCTCACCACCTTACATTTGACTCCATCCAACTAGTTCTTGTAAAGTCACATGTCACAATAAAATGGAGCACAGTTCTACACCTTGGTTACATCCGGGACAGAGGAGTGGAGCATCATATGGCGTGTTCTTAGCATAAAAAATACTGGCAGAATATTCAATAAGACTTGCCATATGAAAATTTTCACTTTCGGAGGGATACTCAACCCCTAAACCTTACGCCAAATAGTAGCTACCCTTGGGATCAAATTGGCTCTGTCATAAAGTAACTTATACCCGCTTCTAATAGTGTATAGGCCTTTGCACTACAAAATAAACGCCAAATTGCGACCGATTTTATTCGGTCGCATTTTTGCGATCGATTTGCGACCTGTAGACAAATAGTCGCAGATTTTAGCGCCGAAAATTCCCGCGAGTTTGGTTTTCAGTTTGCGACCCTTGTACTACGGATTTGCGACCGATTTGCGACTAAATATATTTCCGTCCCAAAATTGCGCACTTCAAAATTAGAAATAAGTTCTGAGACCGATTGGCGACATAATTGCGACCGAAATTTCGAGTCGCAAATCGGTCGCAATTTTGTCGCGAAGTAAAACGATGTCGCAGAATTAAAATTTGCGACCGATTAGTCGGTCGCAAAATTTAGGGCTTTAAACGCCAGACGCCCTCCTTCTTCTTTCTTCTTCTTTCTTTCTTCTCCTTCTCCTCTCCTCTCCTCCATCCACAGCGCCGCTCCAGCCCCTCCTGACACCGCTCCAGCCCGCCTGACGCCGCCACCGCCGCTCCATTGCAGATCCGGTCACTCCTCAACGCCGTTCGCCACCGTTTTGAGGTAATTAGTTTTGCAATTTATTTTTTTTCGAATTTTTTTTTTTCTTTTTGCGATTTATGTGTTTTTTGCAATTTGTTATTATTATTATTATTATTATTATTATTATTATTATTAATATTGTTAATGTTGTTGTTATTATTATTGTTATTATTATTATTATTATTATTGTGTTAAATTGTTACTGTTATAGTATTATTATTATTATTATTATTATTATTATTATTATTATTATTATTATTGTTAATGATATAATAATTATTATTATTAATATTGTTATTGTTATTATTTGAAAATAATATTGTTATTGTTGTTGTTGTTATTCTTATTATTATTCTTCTTCTTATTTCTTGTTCTTAATTGTTACTCTTCTTATTATTATTCTTATATTATTTATCAATTGTTTCTGTTTCTTATTATTCTTATTATTTCTTATTGTTGTTGTTTCTTTGAAAAATCCTCTTGTTCTTGTTCTTGTTGTTGTTCTTACTATTATTATTTTTTATTAAAATTGTTCTGTTCTTATTATTATTATTCTTATTATTATTCTTTCTTATTATTATTTCTTCTTATTATTATTATTGATTATTGTTACTATTCTTATTCTTCTTATTATTATCTGTTATTGTTCTTATTTGACCTCCTCTTGTTCTTGTTCTTGTTGTTGTTCTTCTCTTCTTCTTATTCTTGTTCTTACCCTTGTTCCTGTTTCTTCTTCTTATTCTCTTCTTCTTCTTCTTATTCTTCTTCTTCTTTCTTCTTCTTCTTCTTCTTCTTCTTCTTATTCTTGTCTTCCTTGTTACTGTTCTTCTTCTTCTTCTTCTTCTTCTTCTTATTCTTCTTCTTCTTCTTCTTGTTTCTTCTTCCTCTTGTTCTTGTTCTTCTTTGCCCCCTCCTCTTGTTCTTGTTCTTGTTGTTGTTCTTATCTTCTTCTTCTTCTCTTGTTCTTCCCTTGTTCTTGTTCTTCTTCTTCTTCTCTTCTTCTTCTTGTTGTCTTCACTTGTTCATTGTTCTTCTTCTTCTTCTTCTTCTTCTTCTTCTTCTTCTTGTCTTCCCTTGTTCCTGTTCTTATTCTTGTTCTTCTTCTTCTGTCTGTTTTCCGTGACCAGGTTCTGCAACTGTTTGGTCTCAATATAAAGATCGCAAGTTGCAGTTTCAAATAAGTTAAAATTGAATTTATAGTTGATGGAACTTTAAATTAACCTAAACCTAATCAAGTTCTGAAACTGTCGGTCTCAATATAAAGATGGCAAGTTTCAGTTTCAAATAAGTTTAAATTGAATTTATGAGTTGATGGAATTTTAAATTAACCTAAACCTATTTGAAAATTAACAACTCATAAATAATTCAAATATATATAGATATAATAATCACAAACTTGAGCTTCATGAAAACTATGAAGGATAATAACGAAGCAGAAAAATTCAATTTGTAGAACCGAATTTCTTCAATAATTGTTCAATTTCTGCGAGATAACAGCTTATTTAGACCCAATTTACGAGTCTATCTATGAATCAAATTAATGAAAAATATATATTTTTTTTCAGAAATGAGTTCTTTCTGACTGTTTACTAGGAAAAAAAAGAGTAAAGTTGGAACAATTTATTCATTTATTTTGTACCAAAAGATAACGTACATGGTAGGTATTGGCGGTTAAGCAATTTAAACATAATCAAAGACTTAATGCAATATCAGGTTATTACATGTTCTTAATTATTGGCAACTCTTTCTTGAGAAGTTTTGGCTGTGTTTTTCTTTATTTTATATTATTGTCTTTATTATTCTTAAATATGTTTTTATTAAATGAATGATGAGTTTGGATTGGAGGTCTAATAGTGGCCATTTTGCCTTTGGAGAATGTTGGTATGATATAGAAGTGTTTATTGAAGTGTCTTTGTATTTGAGATTTGATTGTCTTGTGCTGAAATGCTGCCGAATTTTTTTCCAAAAAATTCAATATGTGGAATAGTACACTTACCTTTATATATATATATATATATATATATATATATATATATATATATATATATATATATATATATATATAACCTTTGTATTGAATAAATGAACTTAGTGATTTTACATTTATATATAGTTACCCTTATTATAGAAATAACCTTAGTTAGTTATAAGTGTAAATTGAACGTTACATTAGTGGCGTGTTTTAAGGATGGTTTAGACTAATGCAATTACATATAATTTACCCTTTATAAACACATTGTTAATTAGGTAAAAAAAATGCGAAATAATCGAGATTGGATGTACTGGAGATTCGAGGTCAATGGGATATTAAGACAAGAGTTCCTGCAAGGATTGGCGGCGTTTATACAGTTTGCAGTTGGTAATCCTAGTTTTATGGATGGTAATAAGTTGAGGTGTCCATGTAATCACAAGAAGTGTCGAAATCGAGCCTTCTCAGACATCGATACAGTGAAACTTCATTTGTGCAAAAATGGGTTCGTGAAAAATTATTACGAATGGATACATCATGGTGAACCTCGAGTTGCCAGTGGCTCAGGCCACTCCATTCCGGTAAGTTTAGAAGTTCAGCCTTATCAATTTCTGTATGGTAATCAATGCGAGTAGAGTACAATGTGATTGGGATAATATGGAGGAATCGCCAAACGTAGCAGCACAACAATTGTTTGACATGCTAAGTGCAGCTAACAGTGAATTGTGGCCTAGATGCAAGAATCATTCAGTTCTGTCTGTTGTGGCATGATTACTACACATGAAAGCGGAGCACTATTTTTCAGAAAGGTGTTACGATGATTTTGTGCAGTTAGCAAAGGAAATGTTGCCTGAAGGCCATTCAATGGTTGATAATTTTTATCGAAAAAAAAAATTAGTTCGGGGATTGGGACTACCCATAGACAAGATTGATTGCTGTCGTAATAATTGTATGATATTCTGGGTTGTTGACTCAGAATTCAGAGACTGCAAGTTTTGTAATCTACCAAGATATCAACGGCGGGGTCAAGGGACTGGTAGAGTACAGAGAGAGAAGGCTTTCAAGAAGATGTATTATTTCCCTCTTGTTCCTCGCCTTCAAAGGTTATATGCATCTAAGGCGATAGCTGAACATATGACATGGCATGCTTTACATGAATATGAGGATGGTATAATGACTCATCCGTCATACTCTGAAGCGTGGAAACATTTTGATAACATTCATCATTCATCCTGTGTTTGCTGCTGATATGAGAAACGTGAGATTGGGGCTTTTTACTGATGAGTTTCAGCCGTTTGGCCAATCATGACAACAATATTCATCATGGCCTGTCATTGTCACACTATATAATCTACCACCGTCAATGTGTATGAAAGATGAATATATGTTTTTGTGTGTTATTGTTCCTGGCCCTACTAATCCAAAACATAAAATTGATGTGCTTCTGCAACCTTTGATTGCCGAACTAAATTATTTACGGAAATATGGGGTTGAAACATTCGATATGTTGACCAATCAGAATTTTATAATGCGAACTGCTTTGCTTTGGACCATCAGTGATTTTTCAGCATTTGGAATATTATCTGGGTGGAGTACGGCAGGCAAATTGGCTTGTCCTCATTGCATGGAAAACACTAATGCATAAATAATGTTGGTTTGATTGTCATCGCAAATTCTTACCAGAATCTCAGCCTTGGAGGAGAAATCGACAATGCTTTAGAAAGAACACGACTATTGTTGAACCCCCTTTGCCTGTGAAGTCTGGAGCTGAAATATTACAAGAAATTGAAAATCTGGGGCTTATGAAAGTTACAGAGTTAGTGCAGATAGGCAAATACAAGAATTGGCAGGAATAGCGGGTGGAAAAAGCGAAGCATCTTCTGGGATTTGCCATACTAGAGTTCACTTCTTATCCGTCATAACCTTGATGTGATGCACATAGAAAAAAATGTGTTTGAAAATCTGTTCAACACTGTCATGAACATTGAAGGGAAAACCAAGGATAATGCAAAAGCGAGAGCAGACATGAAGGAAATTTGTCGTCGACCAGAACTCGATCAATATGTACTTACTGGTAAGTTTCCAAAGGCATGTTATTGTTTAGATAAACCCCAAAGGCAATTATTGTGTGAATGGTTACGATCATTAAGGTTTCCAGATGGTTACTGTTCAAATATGGGTAGATGTGTGGACATGAGGAAGTACAGATTGTTTGGCATGAAAAGCCATGACTGCCATGTTTTCATGCAAAGATTGATCCATGTGGCATTCCGGGAATTATTACTAGGAAAAATTTGGGAAGCAATGACAGAATTGAGTCTCTTTTTCAAGGAATTGACAATGACTGTTATCCGATGCGATGATATGGACCAATTAGCACGAGAAATCCCAGTAGTGATGTGCAAATTGGAGCGAATTTTTCCACCCGGCTTCTTTGATTCTATGGAACATCTGCCGGTTCATTTGCCCTATGAATGTCGTTTAGCAGGACCGGTACAATATCGATGGATGTATCCATTTGAGAGGTGATTCACTAACATCTCATTCTAATGATTACATCATTTATTTGAACTCATACTTATATATTGGCATTGTAAAATGACAGACACCTGCAGAAAATTAAAAAGAATGTGCGCAATAAGGCAAAGGTCGAGAGATCAATTTGCAATGCATATTTGGTGGAAGAAGCTTCCGCATTCTGTTCATACTACTTTGACCAACATGTTTTCACTAAGCATCGGAGAGTGCCATGTAATGATGACGGAGGAGATCGCGTACAATCTGAGTTTGAAGGAAATCTAAAAATTTTCACCTATCCTGGGCGTACGATTGGTAAATAAAAAAAAAGACGATTGACTGATGCAGAGATACAAGTGGCTCAAACCTATATTTTATTGAATTGCGAAGAGATTACACCATATGTACAGTAAGTATACATAATGTAGACAGTCTAAACTTGACGTGGGCCGTTGTTAAATCATACTTATGCTAATTTGGTTCATTGATAAATAGGAAATATATCAATCTTTTGTGGCTTCAAAATCCCAATTTGACTGATACTGCAGTTGATGCAAAGCTGGACTCCGAATTTGCAGAATGGTTCAAATATGATGTAAGTTACTTTCAATGTACACAACATGGAATGTACATTTATTAAATCTCACTCATGTCATTACTATTTCCCATAGGCTCGAAGCTCGGGAATCGATATTGGTAACAGATTTATTACGGATCTAGCAAAGGGGCCATTACCGGTTGCTAATGCCTACTCTGGCTACTTTGTAAATGGTTACAAGTTTCACACTGAGGGTTATGGGAGAAGCAGAAAGACAATGAACAGTGGTGTGTGCATAAAGGGATCAAACTACAGTGACGTGTCAAACGATTTTTATGGGAAATTGGTTGAGGTTTTGGAGTTAGAATATCCAAGCCTACCAATGAAATGCACAATCTTATTCAAATGTGAATGGTTTGATCCTACGCCAAACATTGGCATGAAGGTTCATCCTAAGTATAATCTGGTAGATATTAATCAAAGAAGAAGATATACAAAGTATGAACCTTTTGTGTTGACAATGTAAGCTACACAGGTGTACTATGTCCCATATCCATCGTTTAAACGAGATCGTTGCGATTGGATGGCAATGTGTAAAATCAAGGCTAGATCAGTTGTTCATGCACTTGAAACCAAACAATCTGCTTCACTCGCAGTATCGGAGCCATTTCAAGAAGTTAGGGTTGATACGCAATCGATGCAAGTTGTTGAAGATTTAACAGATAGATTGGATGATGAGAGCCGATCTTATGTTGAAATAGGAGCATCGGATGATGAAGAGGAAGAAGATCAAATCATCATGGGTACCTCAGAAGACGAATATGAAGAAGAGGAAGCTGATGAAAAGGAGGAGGAAGCAGATGATATTGAAGACACTTAAAACTTAGAGCAGTTTTACTGTTACATAGATTGATAAATGTATATCTAATTAATATTATTAATGAAGAATTTCAATGGTATTAACTTTCTTTACTCATATTTACCACATGTCCTACAATTCATATAATTGTATAAATTCATTTTATATAGGTTCTGATATCTACAGTACAGATGGCTAGAGGCAGAGTGTTTGATTCAGACGCGTACGGCAGTGGTTCGCGTGGAGGTCGTGGCCCAGGACGCAGTGCCCGAGGACGAGGAGGGTCGATCCCTCCTTCTTCTTCAGGTACGTTTGGGGCTTCATCCTCTGCTCAGCGACCAGTACTGCCGCCATCACATCCTTCTTCAGGTACGTCTGTGGCTTCATCCTCAGCTCAGCGACCAGTACTGCCGCCATCACATCCTTCTGCTCTTTCCTCTTCTACCCCTGTTTCTGGACTAGTACAGACTCCACCAGCTGCACAGTCACCTACTGTGCAAGGTAATCATAAATGTCATTACTGTCATTTCAATTATATATTAATTATCTACATTTATAGCATTTGTCACTTCTTTTGCACCTTCATCAGATCCACGTATCAGCCTCAGTTTGGTAGCGGGACAGTAAGTACTTATTCAATTTTTCCAAAGGCATATTTTGTTCAGATTGTGATGCTTTCGTCTAATTATATTTCACTTATGTTTTTTTTTTTCAGCATATATCCATCTTCTCGAGCAGCGAGGCAAATTTTGAGGATAATCAAGCTACAGCTGCATAAAGAAGGATACACATGGGATGCAGTACCACAAGAGGCGAGAGACTTTTATTGGGAGGAGTTTCAGGTACTCTTTGGTTTAAGTTATATTATCATTCAATGTTTACAATTTATCAACATACCTCCTTAGTATTGAAACGCTATATTTCATTTTTTGCAGAAACATTTCATATGGGACGAGGCCATTACGGCTATGCTGAAAGTGGCCTGGGAGAAGATATGCGCTGATCGATATGCTGACTTCACCTTTAGGATGAGAAGAAGCGGTAAGAAGCAGCAGTGCGTGTCTCAGGAGATATGGGAGAGCTGGCGAAAGGCTTGGGAGGATCCTGCATTCAAGAGAAAGCGAGAGATATTTGCACAAAACAGGCGCAGTGAGACTGGTGGTGATGGAGCAGGACCTTCTCGACACACAGGCAGATCAATATCTGCTATAGAGACAACTCGATTATTAGTAAGTGAACTAGTCCCTTTATATGAAACTGATGTTTAATGAAAGAACACTATATATATTAATATATCATGCATAAAAATTCATTACAGGCTAAAAAATTAGGTCGTGAGCCAAACCCGATTGAGGTGTTTACATACACTCACACGAAGGACCACGATCTTAATACGTTTGTCGACAGACGTGCGGTGAGCGTCAATGTAAGTAACAATGAATAATATTTACATTTACCCTCTACTCATTGCGAAGATGTACAAAGTTCAATATAATAAAGCTTGCAATTGCATTGATTAATTAATTTTTTATTTTCAGGAGAACTATACTACAGCTTGGGAGCGTCTTGTTTCTTCTCAGACTGATGAATCTGAAGCTGAGTCAAGAATTGACGAGGTAGCACTTTATCTCGAGGCTGTAGGGGGCGAGAAGAAGAGGAAGGTATACGGCATCGGGTCTCAGGCTTCACAGTTTTACTGCGGCTCAGCAGCTCACGCTTCTACAGCCAGCGCAGGACCACAGCCCGAGCACACTGACGAGCAGTATACTGAATTATGGGCTCGTGTTGATGATCAGTAGAGACAGATTGCAGAGCTTAGAGCGCATGTGATGCGGTTGTCCGGTGAGCCCGGTGCTGGTACTTCTTCCTCTGATCCTGCGCTTGCTACAGACCGAAATGTTTCGACGTCTCAGCAGCAGCCACTACCGGCTCCTGATCCCGATGCTGCAGACGATACCTTGGTCACCCCTCCTGGCACTACAGCACATCCAGCAAGTACTCCTCCCGGCGATCCGACATCAGATCGTGCAGATGAGCAGCATCGTAGATTTGATTTTGGACCTTTTTAGTTTTTCATTTGTATTTTGATATTTTGTTCAGTACAATAAAAATTACTTTTTTATATTATTCTTGAATTGCGTGTGTGATATATATGTATATATGTCAATTTTCACATGTGCGAAAAAATTATGGTTTCATAATAATATTTAATTTTTTTTATTTTTTCAATTTTGTGACCGATTTACGACCGATTTGCTACCAAAAATTAAAATTTTAAATTCACCATTTGCGACCGAATTTTAAAATTGCAACAGATTTTTTTGCGACCAATTTGCGACAGATTTACCAAATGAAAGACAACCAAAATTGGCGACCGATTATTGAAGTTTGCGACCAACGAAAACATCAGTCGCAAAAATATTTGTGACGAGCGATTTGGCGACCGATATATATTGGTCTCAAATCGGTCGCTAATTGGAATTAGCGACCGATTTTTGGCAATTTGCGACCAATTGGTCCATCGCAAAATACCGTTTTTTTTGTAGTATTGGGCTCGAAACACCAACACCATCTATCCTTAAAACGATGCAAACTCAAGGGAATCTGAGTAATTAGTTGCACCTCATACGAAGTAAACAGTTGGTTCAAAATTTCCATGTCCCATCTCCTTGACCCCACTACGATTAAATTCACTATAAAAAAAAATCTGATATACCAGTATTATTTAGCGACAGAATACTAGGATAGTTAGTATCTAGTAACCAGGGAGAGCCATAGATCAAAGTGTTTTTTCCATCACTAATACGCCGCATACAAGCCTTCCCTTAAAATCCCCTGCCCTGCCATTAACGGCCTCCATATATAATTAGGGTTATTACCCATCAATGGTTGAAGAAAACCTGTTTCTAGGTAATACCAAGCCCGGCATAGTTGACCCACGAAAAGAAGCAGGTCGATTTAATAAATTCCAAGCACTCTTCACCAACATGGCCAAGTTAAAATTGTGAACTAAATTAAATCTGATACCTCCATCCATTTTATGCCGACAAAAGTTCTTCCATGAAAACCAATGAATGCCAGAAGTCCCATGCCCTCCATTCTGCCACCAAAATCTATCCATAGCATTTTTCCATTGGATTACAAATATTCATCGGTACAAAAAAATCCGTTATCAAGTAAGTCAGGACAGCTTGCAAGATGGTTTTAACAGTATTTCCTTGCCGGCTTTTAAAAGTAACTTGTGTTTCGAACTCGATGTCCTTTGCCAGAATTTATCTACCACATAATTGAATACTTCTTATTTATTTCGACCAATGACAGATGGGAGGCCTAAATATTTACTAGGCATATTTACTTGTTCAACTCCCAACAACCCAGTGATACTCTCTATAGACTCCTGCGATGTATTGCGATTGTAAAAAAATCTCAGATTTGGCAAAGTTCACTTGTTTCCGTGATGCTTCTTGGTATAATCTCAAGAAATGTTTAATAGGATAGGCTTTGAAAAGTTTTGCTTTGAAGAAGGAAAAGGCATCATCGGCAAAGAACAAATGCGAAATTACCGACCTCGCCCGAACCATCTTAACTCCATGCAATTGTCTTTTATTTTTCAAAATAACTCAGTAAAGAAGAACAACTAAAAAAGATAAATAAGGTGACAAAGGGTCATCTTGCCTGAGACCACGAGTTGGAGTAATGGGACCATATCTTTTTCTGCTATGGCATATATGGTATGAGACTGTGGTAACCATCTTCATAGTCCAAGATATCCAACCTTTACTAAACCCCAGTTTAACCATCATATCATCAAGGAACTGCCACTCTACTCAATCATACGCCTTACTCATGTCTGTTTTGAGAGCCACATAGCCATCCTTCCCTTGTCTTTTATGTTTCATAAAATGTTGTATATCTTAAATGCTATCATTATGTTGTCTGTAATAAACCATCCTGGAATGAAGGCACTTTGTGTAGGAGAGATTACTGCGTTCATACAGCTTCATATTCCATTCGCCAACACCTTGCATGTAATATAGTCAATGACATTGCAAAGCGAAATTGGTCAAAGGTAACAAAACCAATTTTGGTGCTTTCTTTTTAGGAAGCACAATAATGTTAGTGTGATTACTTCTAGGAGCAACAATAGTATTATTAAGAGAGTTTAAAACAACCAGAGAGATATTGTTATCGAAACTTTACAGTCCAAAATGACTGAAAAATCCCGGGTTTTAGCCCATCCAATCCAGGAGCCTTATCCGGGTGCATGCTAAAGACAACATCTTTGACCCCCTCTTGAGTAACTGGCCGGTCCAGCTCTTCATTCATTGCATCCGTTACCCAATTTTGGACAAAATCCAAAATTATTTCCATGTTACCCGAAGCTGAAGTAAATAATCAAGAGTAATATTAGAGAATCAAATCTGCCAAGCCACTCTCCCATGTCAACCAATCTCCATTATTATTTTTCAATTGCTGCACCATATTTTTCTTCCATTAGGAAGAAGCAATGATATGAAAAAAAAGGGTGTTGGAATCTCTACCTTGTAGCCAATTTTAATTCACACGCTGCCTCTAGTAAGCTTCCTATTGATGGAAAATATGCAAACATTCAATTTTTGCAGTCCGAAAATATTAAACATGAGTTGGGACGTCAGTGTTTTGACGGAACCGTGCCATCTGTTGTCTACATTGTGTTAACTTTGCATGCAATTGATGTTTTTTTGCCTTCCCAATTCTCCAAATAGACTCCGCACCGCTTTATTTGTTCTTCGATTCCTTGATTTTTACCGATTGATCATGCTTCTTGAATAACTTCTAATATATTTAATTCTTGTAACCATGCATTTTTGAACCAAACAGCTTTTGGCATAAACTGGATGATAGCCACTCCCAATGATACGTAAATAGCAAGATGATCACTTGTAACCATCCGGAGTTTATACACCATAGCATTTTGGAAGCAAGTTTGCCAAGCCGAAGTCACTAGAGCTCTGTCAAGCCTTTCACATACCCAATCAATAGTATCCCTTCCCGGTTCCTAAATGAAACAGTTTCCAACAAACCCCAAATCATGAAGTCCACAACTTTCAATTGTTCTCCGGAATCCCTCAAACCAACCAGTTTGGTTGTTGAATTCGACCCATTTTATCTCCAAAAGTTAAAACATCATTGAAATCTCTAGCAACACACCATGGAAGATGTGACTTAGATTTCAATGCTAATAAAAAGTCCTAAGATTGACGACGACTACTTCTTTCTGGAAAGCCATAATAACCACTTAAAAATTTTTGAAACATCAGTTAATTTTTTTTGAGAAAAATATTTTTCAAACAAATTATTTTCTATTATTCGATTGTGATATTGAGAATTAGTAAAAAAATATTAAAAAATTTTTTAATTTATAAGAAGACTATAAGAGTATTTACAATTATAGTAAATTTTTTTAAAATATGAGAATAGTCTAGACATGACCATGGTTTCAGAAATGTCAATTTCGGTTTCAAAACCGCTGGTTCCGATTATAAAAAAGATGAAATCGGAACCAAACCTCTTTTAGACGGTTTCTAACACAATTTTGAAACCGATGGTTTTAGTTTTGTCACGGTTTTGAACCGAAATTAGATAATATATTTTAAACTTTTTAAAATGCTTTTTTTAGGTTTGTAGCTTGAATAAATAATAATAATAAGTATTACTATTGAAAAAATTAAACCAATTTAATAAAAATTCTTAAGAGTTTAAAAAATTATAATAAAACAAAAAAAAAAAAAAAAGTTGAGAGTTACTTTAAGAATATGTTTTTCACGGTTTCAAACTAGAACCGTCGGTTTCGATTTTAAAAAATGAAAAACCATAATCGAACTTTAATTATACGGTTTCGGTTATTGTTTGAAACCAAAACTATTGACCATGATTTATTGTTGATTTTAATCAGTTTAATTTTGATTCGATTCCAGTTTGAAACCGATCTATGATCATCCCTTGAATCATCAACGTCAATACAATTGCCAATCAAATGTAGATCATCAAATATGAACTTTCTTAATTGGATTTGGAATAGAATACCATAATTTTGGGCTCGGTGATTACCATAATTTCGGGCTGGTGATTACCACAATTTATTATTTTTATGCATTTTTTCTTTACATTTGATAATGTTTTTTAAATATAAAATTTTATAATTCTAAATACTTTTTGTGGTCTTATAAATTATAAATTATAATATTATTATATATATCTAAAGAGAGTGAGAAAATTATTGTTGCTATAACAATGTTTTTTCCATTCTGCCATTTTATTATCTGTTAATTACATTACTGCCATTTAAAAAAAAAAAAAAAACACCATAGACGGATATACGTACCGCTGCAAAAACACTATTGATATAACGTTTAGCCCTTTTACTTTTCATTAATTACATTTTTATCTTACAATGTTTTTTTTAACCCTTTTTTTTACTCTTTAATTAAATTCTTGCCACAATAGCATTTTTCCCATTTAATAATTTTATTATTATTTCATTGCATTTCTACAACACATTATTTTCCCGCTTACCCTTTTTGTTATTCTTTAATTACATTCTTGCCATAACTTAAATTTTAGTTATTCATTTTTGTTGAGTTTAAAATTTTTAATTTATATAAGTAAAACTTAATATGAGTTTGCCATTTAATTTTTCAAAAGCATAATTATAAATATTTGAATAGTTAATTTTGTAATATATATAATTGATTTACTCTTAATTTATATACCAAAAATTATTAATGGTTAACTTTCTTCATTAATTTGATTTATTTTCATACTTTTTTATTTTTTAGGCCATGTTAATCAATAAATGTCATGTATCTTCTCCTGTGGAAATCATTAGAATTTAAAAATTTTAGTAATTTACATACGTACATATTACTATTTACAATTATCCATCAAAATATTAAATATTAAAAGTTGATAATGATTTTTTTCAAGCCCACACAAAAAAAAAAAAAAAAAGCTTTTTAGCGATCGACAAATTTGTCGATTATCTTTTTTTTTTCGCTAAAAAAAAATATTGACCAAAATGCGACCAAGTGAATCGATCGCACAAAATCTTATCGCTAAGGTGTTAGCGACCGAATGTGGAATCTGTCGCTAATTAGCGACCAAGTAATCAGTCGCTAATTTTGACAAAGCGGTCGCTGAATCATTTCCACTCATTAATGAAAATGTAGTCGCTATTCGATCGCTAAATGATGTGGTTGCTATTCAGTCGCTAATGTCGGTTGCTAACTTGGTCAAAAATCGATTGTTGTAATTTGTTTTCAATGTTTTACAGTCCGTTGCTAAGCCATCGCTAAGCAGTCACTAAAGTTGTCATCAATCGGTTGCTATATTTGTCTCTAATCACTTTTCAAAGTATTATTATTCGTCGCTCATCGATCGCTATTTAATTTTTGGAATAAAAAAATAAAATTTAAATTTTGGACAATAAAAATTTTTCACCTGTAAAAAAGCCCAATATATATTATTTCAAGTAATTCACACAAACAATGGCACCAATGAAAAAAAAAAAACTAAAATTATTATTAAGATAATACTAATGTGCAAAGAAAATCGAACAAATTATATAGTAATATATACAAAATAAGCATGATAATAAAAAACATGCCTAAGGTATCAGATCTGCAAGATCTATAATGGGACTCTGAGAAGCAGGCAAAATGGAAGAAGCCGGGGGATCAGAGTGGTCTATCAATGTAGAGGGAGCTAGCGGTACAGTAGGTCGGTCTCGAGCATACATTTCCATCAGCTGCTGCTCCTGCAATATAAGCTGTGACATCTGCTACTGCTATGCCTGAAGTTGAGCCCGTGAATCTTGGATCTCCTCGATATGTGCCTCCGACTCAGCTAGTGTGGCTCTACTTTCTGAAGACCCATCCGTGTAGCTATAAAAAATATCAAACTGCGAACCAATGTCGTACACTTTTCTCTTCTTCTCACCTCTTGTAGCCTCGAGATAAAGTTGGAACTCATCGATCTAGGTTGCTCACAAGTATAAGCCTGAGATGCAGTAGCTCGCTCTTTTCTAGTAGTATAGTTATCCTGATAATAAATATAGTATACAACAGCATAAGAACAATGCAAAAATATTCAAATTTAGATGGAAAAACAAAGAAATATTTTGAAGCTTACTCTAAGAAGCTTTGCACGCCTATCAATGAATGTGACCCTATCATGGTCCTTCGTATGTGTATATGTGAAGACCTCCATGGGGGTAGGCTGACGCTTCAACTTCAATGCTTGCAATACATTTCATAAAATGCAGAACATTTTCAAATACATTTAATAATGAAGCTATATAAAATTCTCTAAATGGATTTTTTTTACCGATTTCTCAATAATCTCAGCTGCTGAAGTGGAACCGCCAGTGTGTTAAGACGGACCAGCTCCTTTACCACCCGTCTTACTGAGCCTATTACAGGACATAATCTCTTGTTTCCTCATATATTCAAGATCGGACCAAGCCTGCTGCTAACTAGTCCAAACCTTATCGGAAACATACCTTTGCTTCTTTCTTGTACTTCGCATCTTGTACAGGAAGTCCGAATAACGCTCCACTGACTATGTCTCCCAAGCTTTCTTAAACAAGGCCTCTGTAGCATCTGACTCCCATGTGAACTCCTTATGCAATAAATAGAACAGAAACATTTCTATACGAGATTTCATAATCATTAAGTTTAATTAAAATTGAAGTAAGAACATTTACCAGAAACTCTTCCCAATAGAACGGTTTAGCCTCTGTTGGTATACCTCCCCAACACTAGCCATCTTTCTCCAAATGAAGCTTGAAGATCCTCGTAATGGCTTTGGAGGCATCACATGATGGATACAAGCTGTCAAACAGAATAAAGAAAAATGGAATTATTTTTCAGTTAGTAGCATAGGTGTATGTTATAATTGCAATGGACAAAATATAAGAGTAATTGTTTGTTGTTACTTACCGTCCCTTCACGATCTTCAACTTTGGTTGAGCAGCTCCCTCAACTATAGAAAATGAGAAGAAGTAGAAAATGTCAATGCAAATATACTAATATATATAAATTCAAAAGAAGAACATTAGTGAATTGAATATTACCGGGTGGAGGGATTGATGCTGATGATGCTGCATCGATTACTGTAGATGGTTTTGCAGCATTAGAAGTAGGTGCTTGAGTAGAAGGAGGGATAGGAGGTAGCGAAGGCAAGGGGGGTTGTATGACTGTATAAGTGTAACGTGCTCTGTTATGACCACCTTGTCCTCGAATACCACGACCTCATCCGCCTCGCGCAGAGTCCTCGACCCCCTACCTGTATCCATCTGAGCCAGAAGAAGGTGATCTACAATACAACATATTAGTTGACACAAATATTAAAATTTTCGAGACCAACCATAGTTGTTTAATTTTCGAGTTTATACAATATGGTAACTATGCGTAAGGTTCTAAATTTTGAGAATTAAGATATATTAACTATTGTAAAGTTCTCTATCTCATTCTTCATCGTCTTCTTCTTCTTCTTCTTCTGAAGTACCTAACACTTGGGCTTCACTTTATCATCTTCATCTGATATACCAATCTCAACATATGTCCCATCCTTGTTATCCAGTCTTTCCTTTAAATCCTCAACTATTTGGATCAGTAATTCAACCTCATTAACCTAAAATGGCTCAGACATCGAGGTTAAGGCAGATTGTTAAATCTAGACTTCTTCTACAGCTAATCTAGCTTTAATCTGCTACACTTGAGCTGCTTGCATTGCAAGAATGAATGATTCATACTTTGTGTATCTTTTTCTACTATTAACTTCTATTATCTTATATTTTTGATGAAAATTCATTCCAACATTGGGCGTTGGATCGAACGATTCGCAATTAAATAATATCTTTCATTTTATGGGCATAGCTAGATATTCCAACTCAATAACCTCAAGCAACCTTCCGTAAAATTCGCTTGACTGTTCATTTACGCTCCACTATTTAATGTTTTTCTAGTTGACCCATAATGCTCAATATGGAACTTTTATTCATTTACAAAGTAACTGAGTACATATTTGCGATTGGAAAAGGTCCTTTTGCTAGATCAATAATGAATTTATTACTAATAATACTTTTCGATGTGCCTGTACAAATAATAAACATTCAATAATTTAAATATTAATTTCTTTGAGTGTAATTAGAAGTTTGTAATCTAAACTAATGTTTACATTTCATTTGAATCAATTTGCGAATTCTTCCTCTAGTCTTACATTAACAACACCATTGGGTAAACCGAGAATGCGTTCTTGCAATTCAACAATATATTTCCTACGAAATATATCATCAAATCACATCACGTTTACTACTTATAATATAGTAACTGACTTAATCTATAAAAGTATATATACTTACTCAACGAATGGGGTCACGTCTTTGCAGTTCAATAAAATCTAAGTTTAAGTTACACAGATCTGTTGGCTCAAGGGTCAATTTTATCTTGAGTTTTGATGATTATACAAAACAAATAAATTTAATATTCTTGTATGTGCTAATATTATTTTATGCAGAAATTATTATTGAAGAAATGAAGTTCCTACATCCCAAGATTTTTATTTGAAGACCATGAAGATTAATGAAGATATTTTCTATTGGTTAGTATTATAATAAGTCTTAGGAAATTATTGTAGGATAGAGAGTAAATGATATTATAAGCACAAATCTATTTTATCTCTCTCAAAATTGTTTTGAAATGTTTTTAAATAAATTTATTAAGAGGATATAACCAAAATCTTTACTCTTCACGTTTTTCCATCTAAAATATCTTTGGAGTAAATATTCTTGGTAGTTATTAAATGAAATTCTGCAAAAAACATTTTCTGATCTAAAAAGCAGTTTCTGATTTAATACAGCTATCTGTTTCTAATACAGCTGGCTGTTTCTGATATAAATGCTACACTGTTTTCTAAACTCAACCTTTCACCTTCAAACCTTGCATGTGTGAATATTAAATGTGGTCAAACAGCCCTTTTAATTGCAACCCATGCATTGGCTCGTTAGTTTAAAAAACATCAGAAACTTTATTGCTCATTAAAGCAAAAATAATCTCAACGTTAACTTCAAAAGAGAATATCATCTTTTCATATAAAAACCATTTCCTCTTTTAAAAAGATGGGGTTTTGCAAAAGAGTATGAGTCTATTGTTCAAAGTTTAAATCTCTCTAAGCTCTCTCTTTAATCCCCCTATTTCTTTTCGTCTCTTTGCTTCAAGAAAAATTTTTAAGAGAAAAGAAAATTTATTAACAACATTTTCTGAAGAACAGTTCTGATCTTTAAATCTGTTTTCTAAACTCATTTTCTGTTCTTCCTGTGCTTATATTTGCATTTCTCTCTGTCTATATAGATTTTGTAATCTGTTGTAGACAGGCTCTTTATTTGAAAAACTTTTGTGTAATAGCTTAGGTGAAAAGCTATGGTGTTATAGGTTATCAAGCGACCTTCTCCTTGTGTGAGATTCTAATGTCTTGATTTGAGTTTCTGATCTCTGCAAAATCAGAAAGGGGTTGGGGTTAACTAGAACCTTTGGAAAATCTAGTGGGATAAAGGTTAGATCTAGGTGTTGATCTATTTCCTTGTATTGTTGGTTTGTCTCTTACCCTTGAAAAGAGATAACATAGTGGAGGATCTCAAGATGCGTCTTGGGGAGTGGATGTAGGCGAGTTAGTGCCGAACCACTATAAATCTCTGTGTTTATCTTCTTTTACTTTCTGAAGTTCTGCTTGATTATATTCTATTTACGCAACTGTTAATCTGTTTAGAAATGCGATGTTGTTAATGAGTTTCTAATTCTAATCGTGAATAAGCTTTATCTATGTGGAACATTAGAACTCTGGATTTCTGTATTGTGATTTTACCAAGTTCTAATCTGTCCTTCTATATTCAGTGTAATTCACAATATGAATTATAATCAGTTTTCTAATCTTGCTTAAAGCTTTGTGAACCAGTTCTAAAATCGCAATAGTTGTTCTTCACAGAGTCTTTCTAAAATTGCTTAAGCTTTGTGAAGCTGTTCTAATCGTAATAGCTGTCCTTCACAGAGTTATTCTAAAAATTGCTTAAGCTTTGTGAAGCAGTTCTAAATGCAATAATTGTTCTTCACAGAGTCTTTCTAATCTTGAAATAAGCTTTGTGAGGAAGTTCTAAACTTGATAACTAACTCTCACAAATGCTTTCTAATTCCGCTGCAATAGAATTTTGATTTTTGTTTTTGAAAGTTAAATTTTTAGAAAACCCAATTTACCCCCCCCTCTTGGGTTGTGCCATATATAAACGGGACCCACAGGATCTCTTGCTCATTCAAACACTTTTTTTTTTGTTTTTCCCACTATGCGTCCTGGATAGGTAAAAATTGACAGGTTGCCTTCCATTCTTTCACCTCCGTCATCATTTCGTGAGACTCGTCAATGTTTAGTGTAAACATGGGGTGTAAAGTAATGGTAACAAAAAGTGGAAGCTTCTTCCACTAAGCATGCATTGCATATCGACCTCTTAATCTTTGCCTTATTGCATACATTCTTCTTTAATATATGAAACAAAACATAATATGCATCTTAGTGGGAATAAATTTATTGGTGCGATTGAAATGGTGTAAATGAAAAACATACCTTTCAAATAGATACATCCATCTATATTGCACCCACCCAGTGTGCTTCAAAAGATAAATGAATTGGTAGATACTCCATAGAATCGAAGAATCCTAGTGGGAAAATCTGCCCTAATTTGCAAATGATTATTGGTATTTCCCGCGCAAGGCAATCCATATACTTTAATCTCAGAACAATGCTTGTCAAATCCTTAAAAAAAAAAAAAAAGACTTAGCTCTTTCAAGGCTTCCCATACTTTACTTAGTAAAAGCTCTCAGAACACGTTTGGTATTAGCCTTTGCATAAAAACATGACGGTTATAGCTTTTCATCCTAAATAATCTATATTTCTGCATGTCAACACATCAACCCATGTTTGATGCATATCCATCTGGAAACTGCAACCTACGGACCCACTCATATAATATTTGCTTTTGCATCTTGTCTAGTGTGTAACAAAGCCTTTGGAAATCGCCCCGTCTCTGTTATCTTTTCTAGCTTAGGACGATGATAAATTTTTTTCATATCTGCTCCAGCTTTGGCATTATCCTTTGTTTTTCCATCAATTTTCATCATAGTGTTAAATATATTTTCAAATACATTCTTTTCTATATGTATGACATCAAAGTTTTATCGGATAAGCAATGTACTCCAGTACGGCAAATCCCAAAATATACTTCATGTTTTCCATCCACTACTCTAACCAATCCTACTGTTTACCTCTTCATGTCCTAAATCTGTCACTTTCATAAGCCCCAACTCTTTAATTTCCAACAAAACTTTTGTTCATGACTTTATAAGTGGCGGGGGGGGGGGGGTGTAAACAACCTTATTCTTCCGAAAATACTGTCGATTTTGCGTCCATGCATGGTCAGTTGAGAGAAATTTTCAATGATTATCAAACCAATGTTGCTTTTCACCATTTTTCAAGGTAAAAGCATCTGTATTTTCCATGTAATATGGACAAGCAGCTCTGCCTATGATGTGTTGGCTCAAGGGTTAATTTCTAATCTCGGATTTTGATGATTAAAACAAAACAAATAAATTTAAATTATGTTATTTGTGCTAATAGTATTTTATGCAGAATTCGTATGGAAAGAAATCGTACAAGGCAAGTCCTACATTGAGTGTGAAGATTTTCGAAGACCCTAGTAGCTAGGTATTTAGGACACTTTGTAGGATAGAGAGAAAATTCATATATGAGCATATAAATTAAATTTTTTCTCTCATTCAAAATATTTTTCGGAAATTAGATTTTCAAAAATAAATTCTTTTATTTGTTTTCAAAAAATATTCTTTAAAGTTAAAATGATTTAATTTCCTAAAACTAAAGAGATTACATCTCTAAATGTTTTTGGTAATAAATCATACACTTTACTTTTCGGGAATATCTTATGAAGATCTAAATAAACTTCAATTTATTCTCTTACCTTAAAATGAAGGGAGAAATCTTTTCGTTTTTAGTAAGAACATCTTATTCGAAAAATATTTTCCAAATTAAAATGCTTTCAAAAATCTTTTTGATTATAGGAAAAATCATCTTTTATTCTTCTTACCAAAAAGGATAAGATAAAATTTTGGTAACTAAGATTTTCGTATCTTCTAAATAAGGAAAGCCAATATTCTGATTTCAAAATAAAATATTCACTTTCCAAAAGCAAGAGACTCGAAGCTCTCTATAAAAAGGAGCTTTCACGTCTTGGAACATGGGTGAAGTAAGAGTTTTCGTTTTAAGAGCATTCTCTCATTGATCAAATCTTTTTCTCTCAAAACTTGCTCTCTACCCCCATTTTTCTTTTCATCTTTACACTTAACGTTTTTATCTTTAAAGAGAAAAGAATTTTTACAACTACTTTTGAAAAATGGTTCTGTGTTCTAAACGATTTTCTAATCTGATAAACTGTTTTTCCTGTGCTTATATGTGCATTTCTTTCTGTCTATTTAGTTTTGTAATCTATAGTAGATAGGCTTTTATTTGATTAAACATTTGTGTAATAGCTTGGGTGATAAGCTATTGGGAAAGAGGTTATCAAGCGACCTTCTCCTTGTGTGAGATTTTAATGTCTTGAATTGAGTTTCTGTATTCTGCCAAAAACAGAAAGGGTTGAGGTTAACTAGAACCTTTGGAAAATCTAGTCGGATAAAAGAGTAGATCTAGGTGTTGATCTATTGCCTTGTACTATTGGTTTGTCTCTTACCCTTGAAAAGAGATAACATAGTTGAGGATCTCAAGATGCGTCTGGGGAGTGGATGTAGGCGAGTTAGTGCCGAACCACTATAAATCACTGTGTTGATCTTTTAATTTCTGAAGTTTGCTTGATACTGCTTTTATTACACTTCTGTTTATATTTTAGAAATGCTAAAGTTGAAAATGAATTTGCTGTTCTAAAACTGTAATAAGTCTTATCTTTTCTGAATATTAGAACTCTGGAATTCTGATAAGTGAATATACCATGTTCTAAACAGTTCTTCTATTCACAGTATATTTCACTGCTTGGGTTTCTAATTAATTTTCTAAACTTTATGAGGAAGTTCTAATTTCAATAGCTTTCCATCATAAAGTAGTTCTGATACTTGACTAAGGCTTTGTGAAGCAGTTCTAAATTCAATAACTGTCTCTCACACAGTCTTATATGATTTTCTAAACTTTATGAGGAAGTTCTAATTTCAATAGCTTTCCTTCATAAAGAAGTTCTAATATTGAATAAGTCACTGTGAAGCAGTTCTAATCAATAGCTGCACTTTGCACAGACTTTCTATCTTTTATGAATAGAACATTGTGAGGTGATTCTAATCCATAATCTATTCTCACGAGTTCTGTATTTTTTCCGTTGCACTTAGAATTCTATATTTTGTTTTGAAATTCTAAAATTTATATCTGTTTTTAGAAAACCCAATTCACCCCCCTCTTGGGTTGTGCCATACATATACGGGAACCACATGATGCTCCACCTAGATAACATTGGAAGTGCAGGAAAGTCACTAATCATCCATAGCAAAGCAGCTCGGAGCATAATATTTTGAGAATTTAAAATGTCATAAGTTTCAACACTTGATTTTGACAATGGATTCAATTCTGCAATTAAAGGCTATAAGAAAACATCGATCTTATACTTCGGGTTCATTAGTCCCGGCATAATAACACACAAATACCTATACTCTTCTTTCATACACATGGATGGGGGTAAATTATATGGTGTGAAAATTACAGGCCATGAAGAATATTATTGGCCTGATTGTCCAAATGGTTGAAAATCATTTGTGCATAGTCCTAATCTGACATTTTTAATCTCAGCAGCAAATGATGGATGCTCGTCATCGAAGTGTTTCCACGCTTCAAAATATGATGGATGACACATAACATCAGCTTCATATTAACGGTTGCAAAACTTGCATACCCTTGATTCACTATCATTACCTAAAATATCATACAATTATTATGGCAACAATCTATCTTCTCAATCGGCAGGCCTAAGCCCTGAACCAGCTTCTTCGTTTGGTAAAAGTTATCAACCATGGAATTATTACCTGATATCACTTATTTTATTAATTGCACAAAATCGTCATAACACCTTTCAGAAATGCAGTGCTTTGATTTAATATGCAACATTCGTGATACTACAAAAAGCAAAGAATGACTATGACAACCTGGCCAAACTTCATGATTAGCGACACTTAGCATATCATACAACTTTTGTGTAGTCGTGTTTGGTGACTCTTATGGAAATCAAGACCAGCCACATCTTTGACCATATCTTGCGATCGCAATATTGGATCTGAATGCAAATCTACGCCCTAACTTTATAATGCACTACACTGTCGACCCAAACTATTGTCAATCTGAGTTTCACCATGATATACCCACTGATAATAGTTTTCTACAAAGCCATTTTGCATAAATGGAGCTTCACCGTTTCAACATCATAAAAACCTTGTTTTTACATTTTTTTAGTTTGCATGGACAACTTATTTTCCCTTCATCCATACATCATAGATTGCTAATTGCAAACTGAATAAAAGATTCCAGACCCTCCACAAAATCTCTCCTTAATAAATCATTCAACTTGTACCTTCGGTACATCCACGTTCGATCAACATATACTTTATCATGTTGAGCTATCAGAAACTACTTTGTTATTTTATTACGATGACAGAGATGTATTATGAGTCACAAGAATTTGGGTGGGAACCTAGCATATTTAGAAATGTAATATAAGTCCATAGTACGGACACATACAATGGTTTTCATAAGCATCTAATGAAATTTCGACAGCATCTTCCCCTAGTTCTCCAGTCCACAAAGTGAAAGATCTCCATTTTACTGTGAACACGGAGTACATAAAAATGAGAGATACAATTGAAATCAACCAAAAGATGCTTAAGTAACTATTATATATGTTCGTACATTTTGTACTTACAAAGACATTTCTAAACTGTCCAACTTGGACAATTCAATGTCTTCTCTTCCATCCGAATTGAGAAAGACATCAAATGTACAACTGTGGTACTTGTACTTATGTTAATTAGGTTCATTATGATAATTTCAAGGAAAAAAATTCTGCAATATTTTCCCTTAAAAACTAATAAATCAAAATTTTTAAACACAAAAAACACTTCTATAAATCAATATCTACATCAATGACCACTATTAGGCCTCCAATCATCACATTCCATCCACATAATTGTTAACATATATACAAATAAATAAAATAATTCTATAAATCAACATCCACATCCATGGCCACTACTAAGCCTCCAATCAACATAAGTCATCGATAAATACATAAAATCCAATAAATTGCAATCAAATGCATAATCAAAAAAATGTACAAAACATGTGTTAAGTTATATGCTAACTAGGCTTTCAATCGTTACTCGCAATTAAACATTGAGTTTTATGCTTTTAATTTATGTGAATGTTTAAGTTTATGCTTTTAAATAATGTTTAAGTTTTGTGCCTTCCTAATTAAGAAGTTAACTTTTAGGCTTTTCATGATTATGCTAATTTTTTTTTTTTTTACTTTCCTATTTAAAAGCTAGAATTAGTACATGACTTATATTATAATTAAAATATAGCTTATGATAAAATTCTTTTTTATTACTTTCCTAATTAAGTTTATGTGTTTTTATACTTTAGATTTGCCTTATTAAGTTTATACTTTCCTAATTTAAAAGCTTAGTTTTATTCTTTCCTAATTAAGAAGCTAAGTTTTATACTTCTTATGATTATGCTTTTTTTTTTTTTTTTGTTAAAAACTTTCCTATTTAAAAGCTCTAATAGTCTGGATAAAACAAAATAATTCTATTAGAGTGAATGTACTTTTTCGTTTAGCTATATAGTACAGTACTTACATTAATTAAAATGTAGCTTATGCATGCTAAATTTATTTTTTATTACTTTCCTAATTAAAACATTTGGTATAAAACTTAACCTATTATATAAAAGAAGAAAGAGAAAGAAAATGAGTACCAGAATCGCAATTGTTGAAGAGATGTGCTAAGATACTTGAATAAATATTTTTAGCAAAGTAGAATATTAATGAACAAAATTTACAAATCAATTATAAAAGTAATCTAATTAACAAACTAACCTAATTAGCAAACTAATTAACGTAATTAACAAATTAAGATAATGCCAAAAACTAACCTATGCATAGATTCACACACCAATTATATAATTAACAAAATTGATAAACTAATTAATTAAAAGACTAACCTAATTAACAAACTAATTAACAGACTAACATAATTAACAAACTAATTAACAAACTAAGATAATGCGAAAACTAACCTATGCATAGATTCACACACCAATTATATAATTAACAAAATTGACAAATCAAATAATTAAAAAACTAACCTAATTAACAAACTAATTAACAAACTAACCTAATTAAATAAATTTGTTCATAATAACCATTAATAGTCAAACAAATTAACCAAAAAATAACAAATTAACAAACAAATGACAAGTGAAAAAAAACAAATGACAAACTAATTAACAAACAAATGACAAACTAATTAACGGTCAAAGAAATTAACTAAAAAATAACAAACTAATCTAAATTGAGATTAATTAGAAACTAGCTAAATAACAAAAATCAAACTACAAACCAATACTAACTGTCAACAACCAAAAAAACAAACAAATAACCAAAAAAAAAACCCATCTTCAATGCAAACATTTCATAATCACAATCAACATAAAAATATAAATGCAAACAAAAATTAAAAAAACAATAAAAATTTTACAACTGTAAATATAGAAAAATATTAACGAAAATAAAAAAATAGAAAAAGAAGAACTTACCTATAGTGCGGTGCTATTCGACAATGCGGCGGTGGGTGAGACTAGAAAAGCAGTTGACCGGCGTCGGAACTTGCTTGATGGAGTGAGACTGAGGGAGAGAGAGAGGCGTGAGACTGAAATCAGTCTCGCGTGAGAGAGGAAGACGACTAAGTGACTTTAAAACTTTAGCGGTCTGGGCTAGACTGAGAAGGAAGGGAGTGAACCCGCAGTCAAGTATGGCAAATGCCTGCTTAACCATTTAACAGAGTCTCCCTTAAAACTTTAGCGACTAACCAGATTGGTAGCTAAAATAAAACAATCGGTCGTTATTTTAATTGACGTGCCAAAAAAGCTTCGTTGCTAATAAAAAGGTCGATCGCTAATTATAATGGAATTTTGATCGTTGCAACGGTCGCACACGCATCACTAATCCGTTGCTAATGATTCCCGCCAAATAGTTGGCACCAAATATAGCGATGGAATATACGTTGGTCTCTATATTGTCGCTAGGGCAATCGCTAAGGAGTTGATATTCTGTAGCACTGGTTGACGCTAATTCTTGGCGCGAAATATAGTGACGGATATCACTTTGGTTATTGAATTCATCGCTTGATTGGTCGATAGTGATAGGTGATGTGGTTGATAAAGCACTAAAGATTTTACGAGAAATATCTGTTTGTTGGCGGTCGCAGCTCTGTCACTAATTAGCGACAGCAACATGTCGGTCGCTAAAAAGCGTTTTTTTTTTTGTGAAAGTGATGATTAATTTTAAACTTATATAAAGCTTTACTAATACTGTTTTTAGAATAATATTTTTTATTCTTTTATTAGTTAAATCTATAAAATAATAATATTTGATATTTAAACCCAACAATAATAATACGTACATAAATTTATATTTTTAAGACTTTTTTGTCTCAATTGACTCGAATTAAAATTTTAAAGATAACAAAATAATAAAAACTAATTTAATTTTATTATATAAATTGCCCATATTTATTTGAAAATTATTATATATCTAATAGATTCAAGATACTTTTTTTTCATACATTCACATTAAAAATTTTAGTTCGTATATTAGATTGATAAAATATTAGTTTTTACTCAAAATAATGAGTTGTAAAATTATAATGAGTAAATTAATTAAAAATAATAGATATAACACTAATTTTGACCTTTAATATATATTTAGATATACATATCAAAGTATAGATGTAAAAAAAAAAAGTTTCTAATTGTTTATAGTATTTTATGCATTTATTTTTCAACTACTTATGAATATAAATTGTCTTTGATAATTATTTAATTTAATAGTGAATTAGTGATGAAATTAATTTCATTAATAATTATATTAATTGCCATTGTTATTTTTTAAAAGTACTTTAAAATTAGTATAGATTGATAATAAATTCATATCATTGAAAAACTTATAATGCGGTTGTGCAAACTAAGACAAAAATAAACATATATAGATTTTAACTCTATTTGGTTGAAAAAACATATTTGTATTTGGGTACAAATATTTTGATGAAACTCTACTAGAAGTAGCATTATCAAACTGTAGAAATGTTATTATGATTTCTTATATAATTACGAACACATAATAAAGTCAATATATTATTTATAATTATCTCAATACTTTAAATTATATGTATAATATATAATTTATGATAATTAACCGGTACACCGCGCTGGTTTTACGCTTGTATATATTAAAACAGAAACCATATTTAGTGTTCATACAACAGTATAATACCATTTAAACCATGTCTTTTTTTTGCTATTATTCCAATTCTACCCTTCCTTGTTTTCTTATTTCCAGATTTCATTTTTGTTGTGCTGACTCAAGCCGCCACATGGACCAACTCTTATAATATTAGCTTCTAGCACGGTTCACTAGGTTTAATGAATTGTTTTTAATTTTTTAATTGTTCAATTTTTTTTTTTTTCTTTTCTAATGGAATCTTTTCACTGGCAAATAACATTGACTTTGAGAATCCATTTTTTCTTCGACACTTAAGAGCCATTGCTTATAATTTTTGTGCCCAAATAATTGTACACTGAGTTTATATAAAGATATTTATGATTTCTTCATTTTTTCGTCTTTATAAATTTATAAAAAATAGAAAATATAATAAAATTATTATAGAGAATAATTATTGATATGACCTATAATAAAATTATTATAGGTTGAAAAGAAATTAAAATAAGTTCTTATTCATTTATATAATTTACCTATTTTTATTTGAAAATTTTATTATATATTTTATAGGTTTACAAATTAAAAGATTCTAATTGAGATATTTAATGAACAAAATATTAATATTACCTTTTTATTAGACTTATTTCTTAAGTTATAATTTCTATTCCATTTGTGTAATACAAAAAAAAAAAAAAAAAGTTAAAAAAATTTAAGTAAAGAGATTTACTTAAGTGAGATATCTAACAAATATAATTTTCACTTTTTTTACATAAAATGAATTCCAAGAAATCAAACTTTAATTCTCAATTATAATGTAACTTTTAATTCAAGGTGTAAAATAATACATAATATAAATTGAACAAAATAATTAAATTTGCTAAAACATATTTTCATTATTTTAAATTGAATTAAAATATCAGACAATGAATTCAATTTTATAAAAAGTAATACAAAATTTATATTGCTAATTGATCACATATGATATGTACATATACTTAAATTGCTATCCAATTTAGTATGTTTCCAATGTCAATAATGTATGTAGATTAAATATAGCATTATATATAAAATCTAATTAATATTAGGTGCTTATAGAATAAAATCTAAGAAAATTAATGAAGTGATACCTTCCCAGCAAAGTGGGAATTTATTTTTAACTAATTTTCAATATTATAAAATAACAAAAATAACTTACCATGAAAAAGTTATTTTCAAAGTTAAGTTAATTTTCAAAAATACTCATTTTCGATAAGATATATTAAGAAACGAAAACCATATTTCGACTATAAGATATATATCTTTTAAAAAAAAAACCTACCAATAATTACTTGCATACTAATCCAACTAAAGGGAGACATACTTAAGTGCATGTTGAATTTTACATTTAATTATGATGAAGTTGTAATTTCTATATCAAATTGAATATGAAAGTTCAATCTTTTATTATTGCTTAAGAACATGTTTCACTCTTTGGTCCATTTTTATTGTAGCAAATATGGTGGATATTTGGCTAAATGCTCAAAACCTTGGTCATTTTTGGTATTTTAGACAATTTTTTTAATTTTGACAATTATAACAGTGAATTTATTTTTTCGTTGCAATTATGACCCCCCGTTATATATCTATTGAAAATAGTTGATGTTACAGTTAGAGTAACTCCAATGTGATTGTGGGTTGTGGCTTATATGACATATTAAATAAAAGACAATAACATTAATGTGGCTATAAGTCTATTTGTGAATATTGAATTTGAAAAAAAGGCTCTTATGTATCATAATCAGAATAAAATTTTACGATGACGTCTTTTATTTTTTTTTAAAATATATCTAATTACAATAAAAGAAAATAAGTTGAGCATGAGAAGTTTTAGCATGAGAGAAGATGGTGGAAAAAGAAAAGAAAATTAATAGTAAAAAAAGAATTAAATAGTTGAGTCACACTATCTAACAGACCTTCTGAAAATAGAAAGTGTGGTTCACAGTGTCTACTTTTTTTCTTTTTTTTTTTTACACATTAGCTTAATAGATTGAATAGATAGTAGCATTGGAAAATATATTATTGTTAACTGTCTATTTTTTTTTTTAATTTAACAATTAGATAAATCATAATCCACAATCCGATTGGAGTCGCTCTTAGTAGGGTCTACGTTTTGACACCATCAATAATACATCATCATGCCACGTTAGTAGAAAAAAAAGTCAAATAACTGAAAAGGCCTGAACTTTGATTATAGTTGCAATTTGAACCAATTCTTTTAATTTTAACAATTGATGTCATATGAATTTATTTTTTCTTTTATGTTTTAGATTTTAAAAATAAATTATTTCCGGTTACAATAATTTATTTTTTAATTTTTAATTTTTAAATTAAGTTAAATGGAAAATATATAATGTTTTGTGTGTTATAATGTCATTTTAGTATTTTGAAATTAAACTCTTATTTTTCTATAATATATTAATTATTAGTTAAGTGAATAATTAAATGATTAACTTTAAATAATAAATTTTACATGAAATAGGCTATAATTTGAAAAATCATCAAAGAAAATCTAAATTTTACATAATTAAACTATAATTAATCATGTATTAAGTATGTATATGCAAGTACTCTGAAACAACTCATATGACTTTAAAATTAAAAAAGAAGAAAGAATGGACTAAAATTGCAAAAACAGGTAAAGTTCAAGCTTTTTTGGGTCATATATATATTTTTTTGTTGACATTGCATGATGATGTGGTGTTGATGTGTCAAAAATTTCGTTCCCATTAATACTAACATCAGCTATTTCATATTGGATATAGACTATAATTTGCAATGAAAAAATAAACTCACTGTTATAATTGTCAAAATTAAAAAAATTGGCTAAAATTACAAAAATGACTAAAGATCGAACTTTTTTTTTTTTTATCATTTAGCCTAGATATTTTTGATGAATATATACTTTTGATTAAATTTATTTTTATTAAGATTTCAACTTGAAACCTCACAATATTAAAATTAAGTCAAAAATTCAATAAATAATTTTTTTGGATATCATTCCTAGAATATTTTTCAATGAAATTAATTCTTAGTTGGCATTACCAACTATATAAGAACTCACTGTGATCTTAAAGCAGGAATTCATTTTTACAAGGGATTCAATAAATGATTCTTTAAGGGGTAGAGAACTCGAGCTAGACCTTAAATTAATGTTAAGCAAAGTCCCGTGTACCAAACTCTCATTTTACACGGGTTCGGAAAAGGTCGGACCACTTTGGGTCTATAGTCCGCAGCATTCCCTTATATTTTCACAACATACTCTATCTAGGATTCGAATTCGCGGATTCTACATCCAATGAGGGAGCTAGGGGTCTAGGGGTGGCCCTCAGCCCCTCCAAATTGTTTTTTCAAAGATTTTACTCCATAAAATATTAAATTTTTTTTTTATTTTACTCCTTAAAATAGTAAATTTTTTCGATTTTACCTTCCTAACTTTTGAAATTTTTTTTAGCCCCATAACTTTAATTTCTAGCTTCGTCATTGTCCATATCATACAGTAACAATTTATCGTTGCACCAAAATTCCCCTCCTAGATCTTAAATATTGGGGGATAAAAATAAAAATTAGAAAAAAAAAATAAAAGTAGATTAACATGCCAATATATATCTATACTTTTAAAAATAAAAATAAAATATATAGGGAACAAAATTCAATTATTAAAAAATTTTGGGGCCAGGATGCCTCTCTAATGTTATGTTTGGGAAAGGAAGGAAAATAAGGGATTATCGTTACTATCTATTTTCCCTCCTTACTTTTCATTCTATGTTTGGTTTGAGAGGAAAAATACGAGGAGGAAGAAATTTTCACTCTATATATCTCTACTACTCTCTCTCCATTTTCTCTCCAATTTGGAGAGATTGTATTTTTATGGGCCCTGGAGAATTTTAATGGTTATTTTGATTCCTTTCATATTTTCTTTAAGGTATCCAAACAAGGAAAATTACTTCCCCTACTTATTTTCCACCCTAATTTTCTTTCCTCCATAAAAATCCTTCTTTCCAAACAAACTGTAAGTTTAACGTGTGGTAATGCTCTGCCGTGGGTTTGGTATGATTAATGATTTTCAACAAATGATCTAAAGCTTTCTACCAAACAAAATAAATGATCTAAAGCTACCTAGTACCTAGTACCTAGTACCTAGTGCCTTCGCTGCAGAAAAACATGATTAGCAGTAAAGAAATAGTTGGCATATAGTAAATTAACTTATTATAAATATGCATATGAAACGGGACGCAACAGAACACAATTAATCGTAGTTTTGAATAGCAGTGGAGATGGAAAATATAATGCAGTTTCTTGAGCATAAGACTGGCTTAGTCACAGGCGTAACTGGATTTCTTGCAAAGGGTACATTCTCTCCCTCCTCAATGCAGAATGTGAAACAAGAAATGCCTGAATTCTAATTATTTTCTTGTCTAACTAAACACAGTTTTCTTGGAGAAGCTATTAAGGGTACAACCAAATGTGAAGAAGCTTTATCTTCTTTTAAGAGCTGCAGATACTTCTTCTGCAAATCAGCGGTTCTATAATGAGGTTGTTATTTTAATTTTGAATATTTTCTTGCTTATTTTTTGAACAAAGGTTTTGAATTATATAATACTAGACATTCATTTTCTAACAGTTAAATAATCAAAATAAAGTATACAGTTACTTTCGTTATTATGTTATAAATACACGTAGGAAAGTGGCTTTAGTGCAACCGTAATCTCTGCAAACGCAGGGAGAAGGATATGGGGGTGTTGAATCGGGTGACATTATATCCGATGACAAGGTTTAAATACACGAATAACTATATAAACTTCAAGATATATTATATAAAAATCATTAAGGAATGCCCCTCAAAAAAAAAAAAAAAATCATTAAGGAATGTTAAAATATAAGAACCCGTTTTAATTCCATGAATAGGTTGTAAATGAGTTGAGCTGGACTCTAGTGAGCTCGGTCTGAAGATATGCTCAAGTTTAGAAATTTGAATTCATGCAGTTTGTTTAAAAATAGCCAAAACTCGAGCTTGGCTAAGGTTCGACTCGATAAACATAAACGAGCTGAGCTCTAACTTGAAATCTATCAAATCTAAATGATGTTATTTTAATGTCGGTCGCTTATTAAGTTAGCTCTTGTGAGCTCAACTTGACTGAATAAAGTTGGCATGCGAATTGACTTTGAGCTTGGCTCAATTACATTGGCTCGCGAGACAATGAGCTGAGCTTCTAGCAGCTCATGAGCAACTTGTACCGTTTACAGCTTTATAGATGAAGACCCCTAGCTGCATCATCAATCATTTCTATAGTCCACAAATGTTTATGTTTTTTTTTTTTTTTTTTTTTTTTTTTTTTTTTTGACATTTAGTCCACAAATGTTATAGATATTGAACTTTCACTTTCACATTATAGGTGATAGGGAAGGACTTGTTTAGGGTTGTAAAGGAAAAATTGGGTGCAAATCTAAATTCTATTATCGCAAAAAAGATTGTCATTGTCGCTGGCGATGTCAGTTATGAGGACTTGGGGGTTAAAGACTCTTCCTTGAGAGAAGAAATGATTAATGATTTGGATTTTATCCTTAATTTTGCAGCCACCACCAGATTTGATGAGAGGTAATTAATTTGTTGATATTCACTTTAATTATTATTTTATCTTATTATTTAATATTTTTCACTTTTGAATGATTAACTTTTGTGGAACAGATATGATGTTGCACTTGGTACCAATACATTGGGAGCTAAGAACGTTTTGTGCTTTGCCAAAAATTGCCTCAAATTGAAATTGCTTATTCATGTATCTACAGGTTTGTATAAAAAATTTCAGTAATTTTAGGAGAGTGTATTGAACTAAGAGTCTGTTAAATTTTAAAAGATTTTAAAATTTCAATAGTATTCAATCTATATTCTTTTGGAGTTTATTGAAATTGTGTGGTATTTGGTATTCAAAAATTGCTAATTTAGAAGGATTTTATAAAACTATTAATTTCATTGAATTTTAGAGTGCTAAGAATGAATAAAAGAGTCATTCACAAATCCGTTACCCAACCAAAGATTTTAAAAATCTTTTAAAATCTAATAAAGTCTTAATTCAATACACGCCTTAAATAATGATGGAAGCGGGCAAATACTTGTGAATTTTAAACTACTTGTGTAGATATCCGTTTAAAATTTTACGACTCGTATCCGTTCTAAATTCGTTTAAATACCCATTTAAGTACCTGTATTTGACCGTTTAAATTTTTACTATCCGTATTTGTGCAAAACTCATTTAAAGTACCTCTAAAACGGATAAGGTACTCATGAATCTTAACTATCCAAATTTAAATTTATTTAAAATACATTTTTTTACTAATAATGGATAGGGTACCTGCAGGTAACCACTATCGAACGTATTTAATATAACTGGTAATGGGTAGCGGGTATCCAAAGATCTATACCCATTCCCTATCCGTATCCGTTACGGTAGTAATTTCATTATCCATATCTGTTTCAAACTCATTTATAACTACATATATCCTCTTTAAATGGATCGGAGTGGAGCGACTATCCTAAAATACCCATACCACTTCCATCATAACCCCTTTAGGGTGTAAAACAATGTATTAATTATTGGATTAATTTCGAATTAATTCATGTGCTGAGAATTTGATATTTTGACAAAAATTAATATTAATGCTGCTGCTAATTTTCAGAATTAATTTAATTGTTTTTTGAAATTTTTATGCTTTGGTTTCAATTAAATAATGATTTAATCAAATAAAAAAAATTAAAACAGCTTTGAAATAGTCGAAGAACTGAAGGATATAATTTGCCATTATTATGGCCAGATTGCTAGGCTCCATGAGTCGCAAGCGACGAACCATACATCGGGCCTGTCTCGATGTGCACTGCCTCCTTGCGTGAGCTCCGGTAGCTGGGATAGGTTTTGGCTAGTGGTAATTGCTGGTTATATATATATATATATATATATATATATATATATATATATATGTAAACTTGCATTTTTCAACAAGACAGTCATCGTTCAGTCAAGGACGAGAAGTCTGAGGTTTTCCGACCACATCGCGGTTGTTCTGGGAGCACAAAATGGCTGTCGACGGTGCTAGCCATTGTAGGTCTTCCACTGTCGACGGCAATAAGGTTTTAATAAAGAAAAAACGTTTTTGAAGATGATGACATATTTTACTTTTTGATCCCTCATTATTTTATAGTTTATCAATTGGACTTTAAAACTTTTTAATTTGTTCAATTAGGTCCTCAAATTAATTTTCATTGCATATGTAAAACTTATTGTCATTCCATCAAAGTCAATCAAAATCTTTAAAAAAAGTCCTAACAATTCCATAAAACTCAATGTAGAATTCTAATGGAATCTGCGAAAATCTTAGAAAATCCTTCAATTCCGTCAAACTTAACAATTCTTTTAAAATCTAACACAATCCTAATCCAATACACTCTCATTAATTCTTTTTAGATTACATATAGCAGAAGATCAAGGATAAATTTTAATGTCCAATTTAATTCATACAAGACTAACATCGGTTGTCTCAGATTTAATCTTATAATCAAAGTAACGATTTTTGATACATAAATTCTTGTTATAGTGCAAATAAGTTCCATAAGTGTGAAAACTCTAGTCTCTCCCCAAAAATTTCAAGAAACAATTCTTGGGAAATTGCGGAGTTGAACCAAACTAATCGATTAATTAGGTTTGGTTTGATTTTGCAGCGTATGTTTGTGGGGAAAGTTCAGGGCTTATAATGGAGAAACCATATCAATTGGGAGAGGCACTCAATGGTGTCTTAGGATTAAATATTGTGGAAGAGAAGAAATTGATAGATAGAAAATTAAATCAACTTCAACGTGAGGGAGCTACAGAAGCAAACATTAAAAAGGCTATGATAGATATGGGGATTGAAAGGTAATTTACAATTAATTTTACTTAGCTTTTTTTTTTTTTTTTTTTTTTTTTTTTTTTTTTTCTGATGTAGTGTTTTGATCAAGTGAAAATATTATCCCTATTATTTATAGTATTCGACGGCGTAATATTTATACTAGTTTGGGATAGAGGATTATTAAATGTTAATCTCTCTAACTTTGATGAAATGCTAATAAAACAGTTGAGAGTGACTAAAACAGTAAGCAATGGCGGATCTACATTATAAAATGAGGATTATTAATTAAGGACATGAAGCTACTAATGAGCAATGGCGGATCTACAACATGAAATGTTTCTTTTTTGAATTTTTCTATTAAATATATGTAATTTATTTAAATTTATCAATAAATTTCAATTTATTTATGTCTTTGACCTTTCTTTTTCTAAAAGATTATATATTAACTCCGGATAAAAATATTTTTAGATCCGCCATTGCTAATGAGTGTGCAATTTATATATACTAACTTAGCTTTAAATTGTTATTGTGTTAGAGCAAAAACCTATGGATGGCCAAACACATATGTATTTACCAAGGCAATGGGAGAAATGATTGTAGGACATTTGAAGGAAAATCTGCCAATGGTGATCGTACTTGGAGAGAACCTTTTCCTGGTTGGATTGAAGGTGCAAGGTAATTATCAAAAATATATTCAAGATAATTAATGAATTTTCTTGAACTTGTATTAGCATTCATTTATATATAATCATAATAATATTCTTTCCTTGTTTTTACATACGAAAGAATTATTAATTATACATATCTGCGTGGTTGCAGAACCATCGATGCCTTGACTGTTGGTTATGGCAGTGGAAAAATATCGTTCTTTGCTGGTGATGTTACAGCAATAATTGATGTGGTGAGCAAAAGAAAACAAATATATCTTCTTATATTTCGATATTATTCAGCAAATAGCTAGATTTGATATAATGAAGACAAAATATTTATACTGTAGATTTTAATTAGTATATCAAATGATTTTAAAATTTTTCTTTAAAAATCCTTTTCACAAAAGCATTTCAAAATTTTTTTTTTTCTAACTAGATTTTGCTTTGCATAAATATTGATCAAAGTACATATTGAAAACAAGGAAAAAGAAGTAAGAAAATTTGAATCTAATTAATAAAAAATATTAAGGCGTTAATTGTTTTCAAAAACTAATTAGATTTAGTGTATGCAGATACCAGCAGACATGGTGGTGAACACAATAATAGCAGCTATGATGGTTCATGCAAATAATCAACCATGTGAACTAGTTTATCATGTAGGATCATCGATAGGAAATCCTATAAGATACTCTAATTTTAGAGATTACTTGTACTTTTACTTCACAAGCAAACCATGGATCCTCCAAAACGGGAAGCCAGTCAAGGTTGCCAAACCTACAATTTTGATCACCATGGTTAACTTTCATAGATATATAGCAATTCATTATTTGCCTTGGTTAAAGGTAAGTTCATAATTCTCCTATCTAGTTAAATAATCATGCATTTGTTAATTTTCTTGTTAGCGTGCTAATTTTTTTTAAAAGGGTTTATTCTATAATAATTTTGACTAATTATCTTTAGAATCGTAAATAATTTAAATTTTTCGTGAATTGATCAAGATTTAGGTTAAAAAAAATGCTTATTTGAGTTCATTTCATAAGCTTAATATTCTGAACTCGAGCCTGCTTATTATTGCGCTTATTTAATAAACAAGCGGAGCTTGAACTTTGAAATTGCAAGCTCGTTTAACATGTAAAAATGAATTATAACACGTGAATATGATTTACGAAACACGGAAGGTAGTCTAAAAATTGATCAAAGGCAAACAATGTTAATCTCTTTCTATTGTATTTATGCTAATTATTTTTTCTTTTCAAAAAAATTCTTGCAGGTACTAAAATTGGCAAACACAATATCTTGCGATTATTTTCAAGGCACATATAATAATCTCAACAGAAAAATCAAATGTGTGACGCGCTTAGTTGAGCTGTACCAACCATACCTATTTTTCCATGGAATGTATGTAATTGTTGCTCAATATATACAAGCAATTATATTGTTTTTCCAAAATCCATACTTATATTATTAAATTTGAATCTTGCTTTTTCTTATTTTGCAGTTTTGATGACTCAAACACAAATAAGTTACTAGGAATAGCTAAAGATAATGGTACGGAGACAAACAACTTTTTTTTCGATGTCAAGTCTATTGATTGGGATGATTACTTTATAAATACACATATTCCTAGTATTGTAAAATATGTTCTCAAATAATAAGTGTTGTGAAAGCAATGAATATCCTATATGTACTAGATGTCCATCTTCCTAATTTGTGTAGGAGTTTATTTTTCCAATCAGGGTACTCTACATACATATATATATATATATATATATATATATATATATATATATATATATATATATATATATATATATGGTTTCTCATCAATAATAATGATGCTCGTATTTTTCTCTCCATTACCTCTCTATTCTTTTCCTTTTTTTATTATTTTATAGAGCAATACTAAATGGCTCATTTTGAGCCTGGCACAACAAGAATCAATAAGAATCTCTGAATATAAAATGTCCACATTGCCCTTAACAATTTTTTTTTTTTTTTTTTTTTGTAACTGAAAATTTGAATTTAAAAATTATTCTCTCTCTCCTATTTTAACAATAGTAAATTGACAAAACCACATGTCCCAAATAAACGATTTTTTTTATAGGTTGCTTTAAGCACTCTCTCTCCTCTCACATCCCTAACCCCCAAAACCTTTTCACCAAACAAAAGCTCTCATCTTCTTCCATTGACACCACCGGAAAAAAGAGTTGTTATAGTGACATGAATCCATTGGAGAAGAAAGCTAAGGTATTTGTAGTTTTTTGCGGAATTGAAACTGGGGTTTTTGATTCTTAGCCAGAATGCGCATCTTGAGTCTTTAGGCATCAGCAATGGTTTGTTTAAATTCTATGAAAGCAAGGACGATGCTTTGAAATTCCGTCATGTGCTTTGGCACTTGACCAACAAATAGCTTAACGCTGTCTTCGCTCAATTTCTTCTCCTTTTTACCCTTCACCATTAATGCCGATAAACCACAGACAAACAGAGAAACACACACACGCACTGTCTCTCTCTCTCTCTCTCTTTCTGGTTTTTGTTCCTCTCTCTAGAATTTGTTGGTTGTTTCTTGTTGTGGGGTCCCTCCAACATGTGGGACCCACAAAAGTTTGAAAAGAAAAAAAAAAGAGAAAGAAGAGATTCAAACGTGTGGGACCCACACACGTTTGAATGAAGAAAAAAAAAACACGTTTTTGTGGCAGTCAAAGAGGACGGTGCCAAACAAAAGAAAAAAAAAGGAAAGAAAGAAAAAAAAGGGATAAGTGGATGCGTGATTAACGCGTCCACTGCATCCCCTTCTCCTATAAATAGAAGAAGGATTCTCCTTAAACAGATGTACAAAAACATAAAACCATTATACATAGTTAAGTGTATAAAATTTTAGGAAAGGGTTCCTAAAATTGGGAAAGAGAGAAAATAGTGAGGAAATTATTTTTGGGGTGTTTTTGGGAAACACTTTGTGTGCCACTATTTTTTGTAATCTCTTTTGTACCTACTATTTTTAGTAGAAGAATTATTTGGAGTTTTTGTCCCGTGGACGTAGCCCATAACAGTTGAAGGGTGAATCGCGTAAATCTCGGTGTTCTTATTTTTCATCTGGCATTTACGGTAATTATTTAATTTTTACAGTGGTTATTATTTCTGGTGGATTCGATCGTCAATATTCAATATTTAATTATTGGAGGTATATGTGGTAATAGTAATTTTATTTTACTTTTACCACCGGTATTTTTCCGCGGGCCCCACTCGGGATCAGTTAGAATCCCAACAACTGGTATCAGAGCCTTTGGTTAGTAAATTCTGTCAAAGTTACTATTCACGTGAATAGTGAATTTCATGAATAGTGAAATTTTGTCAGATTTAGAATTCAGCATGGCTAACGACGGGGCAATGATCAAATTGACGGATTCGAATTATTCAATGTGGAAATCCAGAATGGAGGACTACCTCAATTGTAAAGATTTGTACGATCCAATTGAAGGTGACAGTGCAAAGCCGGAAGAAATGAAAGAAAGGCAGTGGGAGAAATTAAAAAAGCAGACATTGGGTACAATACGCCAATGGATAGATGCTAGCCTGTACAACCATGTGAGAAATGAAAAAGATCCCCAAGTTCTCTAGAAGAAATTGGAGAATATGTACGAGGCTACGAATGCTCAAGGAAAAGTCTTTATGATGCGTAAAGTCATGAACTTGAAGTTATCAGAGGGACGATCAATTACACAACACCTGAACGATTTTGAAGGACTCGTAACTGAGTTAGCAGTTAGCGGTATGTCCTTAGAAGATGAGATGCAAGCATGCCTACTGTTGGGATCTCTACCGGATAGCTGGGATACTCTTGTGGTATCATTGAGTAACTCAGCTCCAAATGGTGTGGTAACTATGTCTATGGTAAAGAATAGACTACTTAATGAGGAACTACGAAGAAGAGATGTTGCTAGTACCAGTTCACAAGCCCTTGTCACAGAGAATAGGGGCCGGAGCAAGAGTAGAGGTCTAAGGCATGTAAAGTCAGGTGGTAGATCCAAGTCTAGAGAGATGAGAAAATGTTACCATTGCGGTAAGGAGGGTCATCTCAAAAGAAATTGTTGTTTACTCAAACAAGATAATGCAGACCGAAGACAGGAGAATGACAGAAATACATCTGCTACAGTCTCAGGAGAAGATGGTGAGATGACTTTAGTCACTCATGATGCAGATTGTTGTCATGTTGGAGATGCAGATACCGAGTGGATAGTAGACTCCGGTGCTTCATACCACTGTGTTCCAAAAAGGGAATATTTTTTCACTTATAAAGCAGGAAACTTTGGCACTATTAAAATGGGAAATAATAGTGTCTCGCAAGTGGTGGGAATTGGTGATATCTGTATAAAGACAAGTGTCGGGTGCACATTAACACTTAAAAATGTGAGACATATCCCCGATCTTCGGTTGAACCTATTGTCTGTGAGTGTACTGGACAAGGAAGGCTATCACCATCATACAGGTGGTGGTAATTGGAAACTCACCAAAGGATCTTTGGTGGTGGCGAGAGGAAAATTATGTTGCTCGCTGTATAAGACGCACGCAATAATATATGCGGGTCAACTAAATACAGTTGAAGATGATGCTTCACCAAATTTGTGGCATAGGCGGCTGGCACACGTTAATGAGAAAGGATTGAATATGTTGGCTAAGAAGTCCCTCATCCCATTAGCCAAAGGTAAAATAAACCCTTGTGATTATTGTTTATTTGGGAAGCAACATCGGGTCTCATTTTTGAAAAGCTCTAGAAGGAGAGACAACAAGTTGGAGTTGGTACACTCTGACGTGTATGGTCCTATGGAAGTAGAATCACTTGGAGGAAGTAGGTATTTTCTTACCTTCATTGATGATTTCTCGCGAAAAACATGGATATATTTGTTGCGCACAAAAGACCAAGTATTCCATGTGATGGTGGAAAGGGAGACTGGAGTGGCATTGAAGTGTTTGCGCACAAATAATGGTGGTGAATATATCTCTAAGGAGTTTAGAGATTATTGTAGTCAGCACGGTATCAGGCATGAAAAGACAGTTCCTGGTACGCCTCAACACAACGGCGTTGCTGAACGGATGAATCGCACCATTGTTGAGAGAGTCAGATCAATGCTCAAAATGGCCAACTTACCTAAGCCATTTTGGGGAGAAGCTGTCAACACAGCTATCTACCTAATCAACCGACTACCTTTAGCACCATTGGATTTTGATATCCCGGAGAAGGTCTAGACAGGTAGGAATATTTCATACTCTCACCTGAGGGTATTTGGCTGCAAGGCATTTATGCATGTTCCGAAGGAGCAGAGATCAAAGCTTGATGACAAGTCAGTTCCTTGCACTTTTGTTGGTTATGGAGATGAAGAGTTTGGCTACAGGTTATGGGACCCAGTGAAAAAGAAAGTTGTCCGGAGCTGAGACGTAGTATTCCATGAGAATGAGATCGTGGGAGATACAACTTGTGAAGAATCCACAAGTGATGGTGTTGTTGATATTACACCAGGAAGCATTCCTACAGAAGATGCCACAGGAGGAGGAATGCCAGAATCAGAACAAGCAGAAGAAGAAGAGCCAGTTGTAGGGGATCAAGAAACAATTGTAGATGATAACATTGATGCAGAGGGTGTTGAGCAGGGGGAGCCAGAGAACCCCATTACACCAGAAGAAGTTGAACCTCAGTTAAGAAGGTCAACCAGAGAACGCCAACCATCTACAAGGTACCCTAGTTTTGATTACATTTTAATTACTGATGAGGGGGAGCCAGAAAGTTTCCAAGATGTGCAATCTTGCAAAGATAGAGATTGCTGGACAAAGGTCATGCAAGAAGAGATGAATTCTTTAAAAAAGAATGACACGTATGAGCTGGTGAAACTTCCAAAAGGGAAGAGAACACTCAAGAACAAATGGTTGTACAAACTGAAGAAAGATGATGGCAACCTAGTGAGATGCAAAGCTCGATTGGTCATCAAAGGCTTTACTTAAAAGAAAGGTATTGACTTTGATGAGATTTTTTCACCAGTTGTGAAGATGAGTTCTATTCGAGTTGTGCTAGGTCTAGTAGCCAGTTTGAATCTTAAGTTGGAGCAGCTTGATGTAAAGACCGCATTCTTGCATGAGGATCTAGAGGAAGAAATCTATATGGAATAACCAGAAGGTTTCAAGGTAAAGGGAAAAGAGGACATGGTTTGTTGCTTGAAGAAGAGCTTGTAGGGGTTGAAACAAGCACCGCGACAGTGGTATAAAAAGTTTGATTCTTTCATGATGAATCAAGGATACAAAAGGACAGATGCAGATCCTTGTGTATATGTTCAGAAATTCCCTGATGGTAAATTTATCATCCTTCTCTTATATGTTGATGATATGCTAATCGTTGGACCAGATGCACACATGATTAGCAAGTTAAAGAGTGATTTGTTAAAAGCATTTGACATGAAGGATTTGGGATCAGCAAGGCGAATTCTCGGAATGGAGATTATTCGAGACAGAAAGTCTTGCAGGTTATGGTTATCGCAGGAAAAATATATTGAACGAGTTCTAGAGAGGTTCAATATGAAGAATGCTAAACCAGTTAGCACTCCGCTTGCCGCTCACTTCAAGTTGAGTAAGAAATCCTACCCATCAACAGAGAAAGAAAAAGGAGATATGTCAAATGTTACATATTCTTCAGCGGTCGGAAGTTTAATGTATGCAATGGTGTGTACGAGACCAGATATCGCTCATGCACTTGGCGTTGTGAGCCGATTTCTGTCAAATCCCCAGAAGACACATTGGGAAGCAGTGAAGTGGATCTTCAGATACCTGAGAGGAACTTCAAAGTTATGTTTAACTTTTGGAGGTGAAAAGTCTGCACTTGTTGGTTATACAGATGCAGATATGGCTGGTGATCTTGATGAAAGAAAATCTACATCAGGATACCTATTTACATTCTCAGGGGGAGCTCTTTCATGGCAGTCAAGATTGTAGAAATGTGTTTGATTATCAACGACTGAAGCAGAGTACGTTGCAGGAAAGGAAATGCTTTGGTTAAAGAGATTCTTTCAAGAATTGGGTGTGCAGCAGGAAGAATATATAGTTAATTGTGATAGTCAAAGTGCATTAGTCTTGAGCAAAAATACTATGTATCATGCACGGACGAAGCACATTGATGTAAGATATCATTGGCTTAGACTTGCCATTGAAGAGAAGCAGTTCCAGATGCGGAAAATCCACACTGACAGAAATGCTGCAGATATTTTGACAAAGGTTGTTCCAAAGGAGAAGTTCGAGTTATGTGTCAAAGCAGCAGGGATGGAGAGTCCCACCATGTAGTCGGGAGGGGGAGAATTGTTGTGGGGTCCCTCCAACATGTGGGACCCACAAAAGTTTGAAAAGAAAAAAAAAAAAGAGAAAGAAGAGATTCAAACGTGTGTGACCCACACACGTTTGAATGAAGAAAAAAAAAAAATACGTTTTTGTGGCAGTCAAAGAGGACGGTGCCAAACAAAAGAAAAAAAAAGGAATGAAAGAAAAAAAGGGATAAGTGGACGTGTGATTAACGCGTCCACTGCATCCCCGATTCTCCTTAAATATATGTACAAAAACATAAAAGCATTATACATAGTTAAGTGTATAAAATTTTAGGAAAGGGTTCCTAAAATTGAGAAAGAGAGAAAATAGTGAGGAAATTATTTTTGGGGTGTTTCTTGGGAAACACTTTGTGTGCCACTATTTTTTGTAATCTCTTTTGTACCTACTATTTTTAGTAAAAGAATTTGGAGTTTTTGTCCCGTGGACGTAGCCCATAAAAATTGAAGGGTGAACCACGTAAATCTCAGTGTTCTTATTTTTCATCTGGCATTTACGGTAATTATTTAATTTTTACTGTGGTTATTATTTCTGGTGGATTCGATCGTCAATATTCAATATTTAATTATTGGAGGTATATATGGTAATAATAATTTTATTTTACTTTTATCACCGATATTTTTCCGCGGGTCTCACTCGGGATCAGTTAGAATCCCAACATTTCTCTCTCTAGATTCTTGTTGGCTTTATTTTTCTATTTTTTCTTCGAAGAGTCGTCGTTGGGAAATTGGGGTTTAGAAACTCCAGGATGGAGAATTCATTGCTCAAGTATGTTTATTTGACTTGTAGTGGCTACTTTTTGGTGCTTGAGCTGACTTATGTGAATGGTCAATTGATTGATGATTTCGAAGATTATTACTGTCTTCCTGTCTCTGATTATGTTCATTCTGGTAAAAATTGATAACCCTTTTTATCACATTTTCCATCAAAAAAGAACTATATTTATCACATTTATGCATTTTTCATGTAGAAAAACAAGCAATGGAAAAATAATAATGATAGAAAGATATGTTCTAGTCTAGAAACTAATGCACATTGCTTCCCATTCTATCAGTTGGGTTAAGAAGGAGATAACTTTTCCTTTAGCTTGTAGATGGTATTAATCTTTTTCATGTGCTCATCTGTCAGCTTCTGGAAGAAGCAAGCAATGTTAACGCGGTGTTCTAACAAAGAAGGCAGGGTATAAAGTCTATCTTATTCGTCGTCACAAGAAAATGAAAGAGGATATGAACTAAGGATACCATTAACATGACAGCAACAAAATCAGAAAAATGAAAAAATAAAATTCATAAACCCCTAAAATTGAAAGCATATGCCTACTAAAATTTTATAACTATATCACATAATTAAAACACCACAAGATATTTTCAGCAGCACCAATTGCAGCATGCCATGATGCTATAGAATAGTTTAGTTTCCCTACCCCGAAAAGGGAAGTCAGATGAGAAAAAGACAAGTAAAAGGGGAATACTAAAATTTGATAAACGTGGACTCTTGGTTTACGTGGGACAATACATGAGTTTGCAGCAACGTAAGTATTATAGTAGTAAATATTATCTATCCTTAAAAAGAATTTCACAATAATTAAAAATTATATATTCACAAGCACCCTTCTCCTCATGCCACATGTATAGCATGCAGGCTACACACTTTTTACGTGCAACAAGTGAAACATTTGCATTCACGTTATCCAACACAAGAAATCATTATTTTTTGCCCTCCTATAGTGCACCGTTTCCTGCCTAAATTCAAGAAAAGCCATTGCTGTAATTCAACAAGCCAAAATTCTTGTTGATTCTTGTTGTGATAGGCTTAGCATGAGTCAAACATCTTTATTCTATTTTATTGTATTCTTGTTATATTGTGTCAATCTTCTTTCTACCATTTCTTGATCAAATGGCTTAAAGAAAAAAAAAATAAATAAATTGATCTAATCACCTAAAAGAAAAACTTGTGGTTTGCAATTTGTGAGTTTAAATTTATGCATCAAAAGGGAATTCTTTATATATTATTGAGTATTATATTGATTTGATTAATCATGTTCAAATATTCAATTATATCGAGTATTAAACATAATTGAATAATTGAATTATGTTTAATTTAAATTTGATTAATAAAAAAAGCCAATCGTTACTCTTTGTTTGAAAGCGATAAGAGTTATTACTCATAAAATAAAAAAAATCCTATTACAAAATTCTATTGCTTGAAAATTATGGTAGCCAACTTCTGAACGAAATTTATAAATTTGTATTACAAACCATAATAAACAATATTGTTTACAGTAACCAATGGCGTAAACCGTTGTGGTCTTCACATTTCTTGTGTTCCATATTACTCATAACAGAGGGTAATAAACCCATTAATAAATCATACGCAGCCAACCCGCATCTACAGAATCAGCATCAAGAAAGAATCTAATCTCAAGCCCATAGAAGCTGCAAAAGCATCCTCTGCTAAACAATCTGCAACATCGTTGACCTCTCTGTAAATCTTGATTAAATGAACCTTCCAATGCTTGCTCAGTACGTCACGAATTGCGCCAACTAAATTACTCAGTCAAAACGAGCTATTCATAATGCCATGAATGATATCAATCACACTTTGAGAATCTGTTTGCACAAGTAATTGTTTCCAACTCCAATCCCAAGCAACACCATTAAATATTGAACCTAACCTATCAAATACTGAACCGGTGGGTTATGAATGGATTGAGTGCAGATTCAATCTAAATCTACGGGTCAATTAAATGATAAATAGCACAAATAATTTTAAATAAAATATAACTATTTAGGAAGATTAACCAACAACATTAAATATACTTGGAAACATCTTGAATTAAATTTCTTATTGGTAATAATAATAATAATTTAAGATGATGATGATGGCTAGAAGTTTGTATTTCTTATGAATGCAAAATATATCTTCCTAAATTGTACAGGACTCTATTTTTCTTATTAGGGTTTTACTTATGTATCTATATATACATGATTTCTCATCAATAATAAAAACAATATTGTATTCTCTTTTTATTTCTCTCCCTAGTTTTCTATTATTTTATAATACATTATCAGCACGATTTCATTCCACCACTTTGATTTCGTTCTACTAATCGTAAAGAGGGAATAACTTATGGTTTGTGACAACTACAGTTAGGTTTGCAAATTTAAATTTATTTACATCTAACATGTAAATTCTTTACACGTTTTAAGAATTATATTACTGATCGGGATGCTACAAAAGTCCATATGCATAAAAAAAATTTTGTACCAGTTATGTTCTTTAAATTATTTACTTTGATGGTTTGCTGCACCTCATCAATTGTGTTGAAATAGCAGGATTTTGCATGCGCCCGTCACACATGAGCATGTAAAAGTCTATTGTCCCCTGATTTTCCCCGTTAGATTTTATCTTCCTAGTGCTGTCTATTTTTAATTTATTTGCTTTTGTTAGATCGGTTTTCTCTTTTGTTGGATTTTTTTTTGTTTTTAGATTATTTGTTTAGATCTCTTGTTCAACCAGTTACGAATAATCATTTTTTTTTAGAGTTTGTTAGCTAAAATTTTAATTTACAGTTTTGATTAAGTCAAGTTATTTATTGGTTTTATGGCTTAGTACAAAATTGTATTCCCTATGCATGGAATGGTTATATTAGATTTGTTATGCTTGCAATTTACTTTTAATTATCTCTTAAATTTATTTAACATAAATTCATTTAAGGTTCATTTTTTAAAAAAGTAAATAAATAAAAGAAAGACCATAGTCTTTCAAAAGCTTATTATGAATGGATATATATATATATATATATATATATATATATATATATATATATATATATATATATAAATGCAAGATTTTAAAATTAAGATATTTTAGTAAGATATATTTTGAATTTATGATCTTTAATATTACGATCTTGAGAATTATTTGTTATTGACATTAGATCTTATAATACATTCGGTTGTTGAGAGTCTTGGAGATCAAGGATCTAACCAAAATATTGCAAAGATAATAGTTTTTCTCTATTGAATATTAATTTGATAATTAAATATTCATTTGTTTTTTTTAGAATGGATTGAAAGAAAGTTACAATTACCAAAGATTCATCAATCAATGGATGCCTTTATCGTTACAAAGCTTGTGAAACTATAAGTTGTTATAATTTTTATAGTATTAGAATTATTATTTTATTATTGTTATATATTGGCATAAATTATCCATATAGTATAAATTTTAAATTGTTCATTTATTTTTAAATATAATTGAGATATTGTTGTTATTATGATTGAAGCCTCTATTAGGTCCTGATCTAGAATTGTTAATGATATTTATATTTCGAATATATTCCTGAAGCGGCAGTATCGAGAGAGAATATTTTAAAATATATTTTAGATTTATTTCATATCTTTTTTATCAATGAGCAAAATAAAGCAATCTTAATAAAGATCATGAGGCCGCCAAATTAGATTTTGTTCCATTCCCTGAAGAGAATGGAATAACATATATATGGATGGAGCGATGCCTACCTAACTAAATCTGATGTGTTCTCTAAATTGAATGCAATAATATATAATTTGGGTGTGGATATGAATTATGAAAAAAATATACTTGTCATTGAAAATATCAATAAGATCACAATTGAAGTAATAATCTTAGCATTTGTGGTGGCCACATAATTAAAAATAAATTTTACCATCAGAAGTGATACAAATAATGTGCCATATATGGATATTGGTTATGTACTTGTTGCATGACAAAATATGAAAAGACAAATTTGGCTTTGATAGTAAAAGAATATTTTAAGACTCCAGAAGAACAAATATTACTATCTAGAGGAATAAATTTTATGCATAATGTATTGTTCCAAAGATATTCATTAAAATGGATATCATATGAAGATAACGATTGAGATAAATATGGTGGTAAACTAGAAGTTTACAAATCCAAGTACTTTAGTACTTGGCATGATCGGTGTACTTTATTACTTGGCATGATCGGTTGGACCATCCCGATTAATAATGGTGTGAAAAAGAAAATTTTAATCATTATATGGATATTTATTGAAGAACCAAAAGTTTCTTGAAATCTAATGAATTTTTCATGCTTAGTTTATTCTTAAAGCAAATTAATTATTGAGCAATCACCAAGTAGTGTTTAAATCAAACTGCTTGCATTTTCTAGAATATATAAAGTGAAATTATTGATCAATTCATCCATAATGTGGATTACTTAGGTATTTTGTGGATACATCCAAGATACATCCAAAAGATAGTTACATGGTTATTATTAACTTGCAACCTGAAGTTTGCAAAGATTATTTTTAATATGCAATCAGAAGTTTACATGATTATTTACGCAAATAATTTGATTAAGAATACAATTTTCAGATTATGTTATTAAAACAATTTATCTTGAGAATGATGAAAAGTTTACACATCAGTCCTTTAATAATTATGGCATGTGTTAATTAGGGCAACATGTTGTTGATTTTATTTATACTCAAACATATTTAAGTAGAATCATTTATTAAATGATTGTAATTAATTGCAAGACAATTATTATGAGAACGAAACTCCCTATCTTGGTAGAGGGACATGCTATTACTTGTAGTAGCACTTACTCACCTCAAGCCAATACATTATTATAAGTCCTCCCCTTTACAATTGATTTTGGATCAGGAAACAAGTATTTTCCATCTATAGATTTTTTGATGTGCGTCATATGTTCTAATTGCTTCATCACAATGCACTAAGATGGGTCCTCAAAGGAGGTTGAAAATATATGTTGGGTATAAATTTCTATCTATGATTGGATGTCTAAGATTTTTTTATGAGACATTTATCAAATGTTAAATTTGTTAATTGTTACGGATCCCATTAGGGGGAGAAAAATATGCAGATTGAAGAATATATTTATTGAAAAAGGATTATCGTCATTATATCTTAATCCTCATGTCAGGCAATGTACGTTTAAAAGTTTAAAAGATAATTTATTTGCAAAATATTGCAAATTAATTGCCAAATATATACTAGTCCAATAGGAAATAATTAAATCTCACATACTAGTTGCAAATGCTCTTATTAGAATTAAATTCCTGAAGGACAAACTACCTATGCTAATGAGTTTAAGGCATGCCTGAAGCGTGGTAGACCAATCGGTTCTAAGGATAAAAATCCTAGAAAAAGAAAAGGAGCAAATATTCAAGATAGTCAAGTTCTAGAAGAGCAAACTGTAGAAGAAATTCCTGACACGAATAATAAGTTTTCAGAGGAAATTTAGGCACCTGAAATCATTGAAAATGATGAGATCTCAATAAATAATGTCATGTCTGGACAAAGGTTGAACCGATATAAAAATAAATGTCAACGATATTTTTGTATATAATATAGCACTTGAAATTGTGAAAAATAATGAGGATATTGAGTGTTGTCTATTTGAGAACATAGACAGAATTGCTTTCCAAAATAAAACGATGCATGTGGCATTTAATTTACTTGAAAAGTAAAGTTTTGAAATTTTAGTCTGGGTATCAAGAAATGTCAAGCCAATATAATACAAATATGTATTTCTGTAAAATTAAAATGGGGTCAAAAAATACAAAGCACAACTTGTTGTATAATTGTTTTACTCAGAACTACTTTTATTATGAACATAAATACCTTTATTCGGTGGATACAACTATAATTTGATATTTGACAATTTATGAAAACTTAAAATTCGTGTAATTGGTTAGTGATTGCTTATTTACATGGCTCACTTGCTGACTTGATGTAGGTATTTATATGAAAATTTCTGAAGAATTTAAGTTGTTTGAAGCATAAAACTCAAGTTCTCGAGAAATTTATTCAATCAAATTATATAGAGTTCTATGTGAATTAATGGATAATGATATCCATGAAATATTGAAAAATGCTTGAAGTAAGCAAATCGAGACCCTAAGAAATATATTCAAGATTTCTATATGGATTAAAGAAATCTCAGTGCATATAATATAATCGCCTTAATGATATTTATGACTGAGCAAATATTATATTATTTTATTATTATATTCTATTTATATTTTATTCTATTATTGAAAGTATAATTCACATGCTTTCATACTTTTGATATTTACTTTATATGCTATCAAGGGTATGGTGCTCTCTTGATTAGTGAATATTTATTGAAGAATATTATTATATGTTCATGCAATTTTATAATGATATTTGAATATAAATTTGCCATTATTTAGTCATGACCATTATAGATTCCTGAAGAGCTTTCAAAGATTATAAATTCCTCAAAAGAAGAAATTGATTTAGATAAATATTTGATTCAGATAAATATCTCAATATGTTCAAAGTACATGCAGTATACTTGTCCAAAAAGGAACTTTCTATAATATTATAAGAAGACAATATTTCATATGCACATCTCTCTTGAAGAAAGAATATTTTAGAGGAGAAAAGAAAAATATATTTCACCAAGATTTTCTTCACTCATAGTCTTCAAAAAGAATTATGATATTGAAGTTCAATCACTCAAGCAATGATATTGTTGGTTTACTCATCAAAACACTTTCTACAAGTTTTCTGCCACAAGTTTTCCACTACAAGCTTTTTGCCACAAGTTTTGAAGGATTGATACACAAAATTGGATTATATAAACTTGAAGATCTCAAGATTTATCTTCATGAGGGGGAGTAAATACGCATTGTACTATTTTTCCCTTTAACCAAGATTTTTTTCCATTGGATTTTTCTGCTAAAGGTTTTTAATGAAACAATATTTCAACGCATATTTAAAAAAAGAACAATGTACTCTTTTTTCCTTTACTAAGATTTTTTTCCACAAAGTTTTTTCTCAGTAAGATTTAACGAGACATATTCTTTGAACAATGGACATCCAATGGAAAGTGTTATAAAATTAGTGGATATCCGATATGGGCTAGAAGTCTGTACTTCTACTTAGTGGGAACTCTATCTTCTTAATTTGTATAGGACTCTATTTTTCTTATTAGGGTTTCACTTATTTACCTATATATACATGTCTTCTCATCAATAATAAATACACTTCTTCTCCATATTCTCTTATTCTCTCTTTATTTCTCTTCCTATTTTTCTATTATTTTATAATAAATAATAATAATAACAATAATGAAAAATTTTATTGTCTAATAAGAAAGGCAACCAACAAAATTACTGGTACTTAGTAACAAATTATAAAATAAATTTTAAACTATAATATATTCCAATTGCAACATTTCATAATACGCTTTTATGAAATAAAAAAGCAACAATTTAAAAGGTATAGAAGGTCTACTAAATATATAAATAATTTAGTATTTATATTCAAAATTACAAATCAAATTAAATTAATTTAAATAATTCAGGATTACACACGTATATATTTGATATTATTTATATGTTAGGTTAGATTTGCGAGCTCACTCCAATCCAACTCGTGAATCATAAAGATGAGTGACTCCACTCAATTCCTTATATTTTCAAAGCTGACAGATTGTGTTGGATTGGACCAGATTTGAATAGGTAATGTGCAATCGTAATTGCTGTTTGCTTTCAGTAAAAAGTATGATAAGAATCAATGTCTATTTTTCTTCTATACAAATAATCGAATAGTGTATATGTGGAAAGAGAAACCTAATAACATAAATGAAAATATACCCAATTCAATTCTAACAAATGCATATATAAGGAAAAGAAAAATGAAAAGGCTAGAAAAATTAGGAATAAAAAAAATTTAACAATTGCATGTAACAATTTTATATCAATTATATGCATAACCTTTACATGTTATATACAGCAATTTAAGAGCTTTAGTTTATACATCCTATGAAATTTTTTTTTTTTTTAAAACAAAAAAAAGGGACTATTAGATATGTTAGTCACTAGACTCAATATTTAGACATCATGTGTAATGGAATGCTATCGTGGAGGATCAAACTTAAATCAAACAGATAAATGATCAATGCTTTTACCATTAGGCCACCACCTCGATTGGTTATACATCCTATGAAATTGAAAAAATGCACACAACCAACACAAATAAATGCATTATAATTGAAAATTGGTCCGATATTTTGGAACTTTTAGTCATAAATCTAACAATAGAAAGGCGGGCACATGGAGATGGAGGTTCTGCTACACAAGAGTGGGTAATAAAATCTAGCTAGAATAGCTGGTCAGAAATATTAGAGGCAGAAATATTAGTTGAGGAGAGAAGGTGGAATTATTATATACTTAGGTATAATTTGTTAGTATATAATAAATGTTATGTACTAGGTGTGGACAAGTTTTTCGTCGAGTAGTAATGGATATATATATATATATATATATATATATATATATATATATATATATATATATATATATATATATATATATATATATATATAAGTCTTAAGGAGTTTATTGTCCGAAAAAAACGAATAAATAGAAATGTTTTCAGTTTAGAAAATAAAACTAAAGAAGCTTCAATCAAAAAATTTATATGATACCCCATCATAGATTATGTATAATTTATTACAATTTAAGTGATAATAAATTTTAAATTTTAATTTTCTACTTACAATTATAATACACCATAAGTAATTTTATTGTCATATTATATGTTACATAAATTTTGTTTCATATTTATAAAATATTATGCGAATTTCTTTATCATTCATATATTATTATTATTATTACTGTGTATTAAATCTACTAATGCTATGCGGCCTAATACATGAAATTGGTCTTGAATATTACGTACCCTTTTTTGGGATGGAGAAAAAAGAAAATATTAGAGGCAGAAAAATAGTAGACAAAAATGATGAGAAATTGTTAACTTTCTTTCTATAGTTATTTTCTATTTTGTGTTTGGATAGAATGAGAAGAAGAAAATAAATTTATTTTTCTTTTTTTGGAAAGGGCAAAGTTTTTTTAGGAAAAAAAAAAGGATTATTATTAAAAATTGACAATTGTATCCTCACTTAAATAATGACGTATTTAAGAAAGGTTCAAAGTTGATTAATTAATTTCTGGTATTTGTGTAATTTAATAAAAATGAGTAAAATTTACACTTTCCTCCGTCATTCTCTCTAAAAATTAGAGAGATTCAAAATATATGGGCCATGGTGGAAAATAAGTGAAATATTACTTCTTTCAATATTTTCCTCCATTTTTGCAAATAAGGAAAATACTTTTACCTAAACAGTATCCATAGTTATTTTCATTCCTTAAAAAAAAAAAAAAAAAAAAAAAAAAAAAAAAAAACTCCCAGCCAAACAAAGGGTTAGGGTTTTATTACTACGGAATACTAAGGATATGTTCATTTGTAGAAATTGGAGTAGTTTTCAAGAAATTTTTTTCAAAAAAACTGAAAAATAAAGTTTTGTATTTAAATCAGTTAGTTTTCTATTTAGAAAACTTAAAAACAGTTTTCCAGAGTTTAACTAAAATTTGAAAAACAATTTTAAGTTGCTTTCAAGAGTTTTCATTTATAACAAAAGACATATTTTCTAAATGTTTTCCATTTTTAAAAAATCACATTTTCATAATTAAAATTATAATATCCATAAATAATTTTTAAATATATTTTCATTGAAAAAACAAGTTTTTAAATAACATAGAAACTTAAATTATGCTTTAATAAATAAATAATTTTATTATTATAAATACAATATATCCTTGATTTTTAAAATTTTACAAAATGATAAAAATGCTATAATTATTGTAAAAATTTTTAAATTTATTTTATAACATTTTATTTCTTTTAATTATAAAAGTTATGAATAATGTCTGTGAAGTTAAATTAAAATATAATTTTTTATTGTTACCAAGTAAACGCATTTTTCATTTTCTGTTTTTTAGTTTTTATTTTCTAAGAAAAATATTTTCTTAGAAAACTGAAAATAGAAAATAGGAAACTGTTTTTTATAGGTAAACACACCCTTAACATTTTGAGAGACTTATCATGTCCAATTTTTATTATAACTAAGCACTTTCAGGTAATCTTGACTCTCTAGAAATTATTGAAAAACTTGCCTAAACTAGATCTATGACTTCACTTATAGACCAAACTAATAAAACTAAGGCTTCATTTGTTTTTAGAAAATAAATATTTTTGAAATTATTTATTTTCCGTTGTTTGGTTGCAATATTGAAAATTAGTTAAAAATATTAAAAATTTCATATTTTAAAAATTTTATTGTTAAATACGAGAAAAACTGCAAAAAATGATAAATTATGAAAGTCATCGATGCCTGTTGGTGGTGGTTGACGGCGGCCAGTGACGGATGGTGAACGGTAACTGGTGGTAGTAGCCACCGGTGGTTATAAATTAAAAAATATGAATTTATAAAGTTATAATATATTTATCATTGTCTAAAAATGTTTTCCTCTCTTGCAAATGAGAAGTCATTTTCCTTAAAAATGACTTAGTTTTCTTTTGACCTGAAAAATATTTTCCGTTGACTATTTTCTTAAATGCCTCAAACAACTGAAAATTGTAGAAAATATTTTTTTGCCATTTATTTTACGTAAAATAAACTGAGCTTAAAAATTTTTTAAAAAATGTTCCGACTTTATCTTTTTTTTTTTCAATTGTATGGTCAGAAATACCATTATTTTAATAAAAATCTATAATTTCGTTAGTTTGGTCCATTAGTGGGACCATATATTTAGTCTAAATAAAATTTTTCCATAAATTATTATTACTAAAAATGACACCCACATCAACCTCAAGATGCATGGTTATCACTAAATATTGCAAATTCATGGACATAATTGGTCTGTCGAAAACATTAAAGTGCCGTAAAAATTCAAATATTATTATCATGTACAGACAAATCTATATCTATTTAAGCTCAAACAAATAAAAAGTTCGAAAAGATGATTTATCATTATCTTTATTTAGCATTCTATTTTTTAAGAATTTTGAGTTTGTTCTTTTCATTTTTTTTAATAATTGAACCACTTATAAGTATTATTCTTTTTACAACGTGAGATGTACATTGACTATATTTATTATTCATATTCGTTTAATTTTTTATGTCATCACTCATTTTTGCTTATTATTTATACTTGTTTTTGTTTTTTAATATTAAATATTGGTTATACTTTTTGTCCTACATTATTTAGATTTTTACAATGTTAAAACAAAAAATTTCATTTGAGATTAATGTGAGTATAATGTTTAATTAATAAAATAACCAAGAAGGTGTTGGTTGAGATGGTAAACGATATCAACTGCTATCTGCACATTCAATTTATCTAAAATTCATTATAATTGTATATATACGATTCTGCAATATTATATATATTTTAAAAATTAAAATTTCCGATTGTTTGTCGTCCCATACACACATATATTTATTTTATTTAAAAATAAAAGTAAAAAGTTTAAAATTTTGCGACGATTAATTATGTATATTCTATTTGAAAATTTATTTTAAAAAATGTATATCCAATTAAATTATACAAACATAAAAAAGAATATTATATAAAAAATATACTCCCTCCATACTAAAAAAAGATAGTCCATCTTTCTTTTTTGGTTTGTCCCTAAATATAGTCAATTTTCTTTTTTGCATTATAGTTAATCCTTGAATTGTCTATTATACCTTACTAAATTTTATCTTATTTTTAGTAACCTTCATTAATTCCTACTTGTTATTCTAATATAATAATTGCTTATATGTTATTTAAGATGAGCACAATAGAAAAATTATATGAATAAAATTGTTATTTAACCATCTTTCTTAATCTATGTAAAAATTTTCAAATGTCTCATTATTATATATATTTATTTAAAAATATCCTAAAATGTCTCATTTGAAATGCTTAATTATCTATATGTATTTATTTAACAATTAATTTTAATAAATTATATACAATAAACTAATAAAATATAATTTTTAATTGATCACGACAAAGAGTTATTTTAGGATATTCAAATTTTATGAAATGCGCTTTCGGAAATCTAATTATTTTCATATATTCCCACATTTATATAGAGTATAGATTTAAATTAAGAGGCCTGATGACAAAAAAAGTTTGAACTTTAACATTTTTTTAAATTTAGGGTTTATGGTTTTGGGTTTATAAAAGTGGAGCCACTATCGTGTCATATTTACATGTGGATTTAAAAAGGGAAAAAAGCCTAATTTTTATTATTTTAATTAGGGTAGATCTTTATTATTTTTATTTCTATTAGCATCAGACTAAACACAAAAAGGGGAATAGATGCCATCGCCGTCAACAAAAGGAACTTTCCGGCCAACCAACCATTTGAGACACAGGCAATTGGTTGTTTTCATCAAAGGGAAGCTAATGCAGTTTCCTCATCTTCTCCCTTGCTCTCAGCATCCTGTCTTCGTCTCTTGATCTCAAACCATAAAGGGCAATTCACTGGAAACTACAACAAAAGCTACAAATTGGTGAGTTTCTCTTTTATCTCCTTTTTTTTTTTTTTTTTTTGGTTTGGAAATCCCAATTTCTCTTGCCATTCTTTTTTCTCCTTCACTTGCAAGCATTGCTTAAGCATTTGATCCCGATGATGAGAATCGAATGAATCGGACTGATAAAAATTAATTAAGGATATTATATTTATTTTGTTCTGGTTTGACTAAAAGAAAAAGAAGAAAGCTTTAATTGTTTCTGTTATTTTGTTTTGTAAATCTAAGTATTTAAAAGTTTATGTGATTTTATTTTGTAAATTAGGATCCTATAATGGTGGTAGATAAGAAGGTGAAGGAGGCGGTTGAGGTGCTAACGCCAGTCCCGGTGCCGGCAGTGGAGAAGAAGACAGTGAAAACGGCTTTTGCTTTTAGCTATTGATAATTCCAGCTTTGTGCTTTTGCTTGTTCTCTATTTTATTTTAATTTCTTTATATGAGCTGTAATGCTTAGTCAGTGCTGATTCAGTGTCTGTGGGCTCCGTTAAAAGTTAACAGACATCAATTTAATTTAGATGGATACCTAACATAAGGAAAATTGATAGAGATTAATTATTACGTACGCGGTATTGATTGATAAAATTAAAAAATTTAATTAAATTTGATAAAAATTTTAAAATTCAGTTTTTTTTTTTTTTATTGTTAGGCCAAATTAAAAATGATATTTATTTTATATTATCTATATTAAATATTAAAAGGTAAAACTTTTATCTATCTATATGCAGTTATTTATGATAAAACAAATTACCGTCTTTATTTCCAATAAGCTAATTATCTTTATCTCTTATTTGTAACCCTTTTTTAAATGAGTCTTGCAATCAAAAAGGCCATTGAAATCGCTACTGCAAATATAGAATTTGAATTCAAAATGAAAAGGGCCATTAAAAAAGAAATTAAAAGTAGATTAACACGCCAATATATCTATATTTTTAAAAATACTTATAAAATATATAGAAAAACAAAATTAAATTTTTGAAAATTTGGGTCCATGATGCCCCTAGGTCTATACGTGGTGTTAGTATCATTAATGATTTTCAACAAATTATTTTAGTAACCTGAAGAAGTAGTTACATAAAACTACTATATATATGCATGAACGGTACGTTCTTGGGCATAGTTATCCAACAGAGCACAATTAATCATAGTTTTGCACAGCAATGGAGTTGGAAAAGATTACTCAGTTTCTTGAGCATAAGACTGTTTTAGTCACTGGGGCAACCGGATTTCTTGCAAAAGGTAAGTTCTCTTCCTCCTCCTCAATGCAGAAAGTGGAACCAGAAATGCTTCAATTTTAATTATTTTCTTGGTCTAATTAAATGTAGTGTTCTTGGAGAAGCTATTAAGGGTACAACCAAATGTCAAGAAGCTTTATCTTCTTTTAAGAGCTGCAGATACTTCTTCTGTAAATCAACGATTCTATAATGAGGTATTTACTATGTTGCAGGGAAACTTCCTTTGACTGACGTTTCCACGTTTCGAAAAACGTTTCCTATATGAAAATACAATTGAAAACTCTTTGAGACTGTTTCTGTAACGTTTCCTCTCTTAATACGTTTCCGTAAACTTAAAAACTCATTTCTCTAACTAAAATAATTACAAATTCATAAAACATGTACTTTTATGAGTATGAAACTTGTAATTTTTTTGGATATGATTAAATATTGATTAGACTTGACTTGTTGAATATATTTAATGGTTTATAATAATTTACTTTTTGTAATTATAAATATAACTCTATATTTTTCATATTTACGTGTTTCTCCGCGTTTCCATCTCTATATTTTTAAAATACCGTTCCCTGTGTCTGTTTTCACATTTCTACATTTCCACATTTCCACGCTTCCACGTTCCTATTTCTGTGCAACATAAGGTATTTATTATTTTTTAAGCAAAGGATTTGAATTATATAATATTATCTAACATGTTCTTTAGACATGAGATTCATTTTTTAACAGTCATATTATCAACATAATGTACGGAGTTATTTTCATTCTAGCAACTCACGAGCGGCTAATCTCATTTACAACGTTATAGATAGATACCCCTAGCTGCATTATCAATCATTTCTTTCTATAGTCCACATGAACTTTCACTTTCACATTATAGGTGATAGGGAAGGACTTGTTTAGGGTCGTAAAGGAAAAATTGGGTGCGAATCTAAATTCTATTATCGCAAAAAAGATTGCTATTGTCCCTGGCGATGTCAGTTATGAGGACTTGGGGGCGAAAGACTCTTCCCTGAGAGAAGAAATGATTAATGATTTGGATTTTATCCTTAATTTTGCAGCCACCACCAGATTTGATGAGAGGTAATTAATTTGTTGATATTCACTTTAATTATTATTTTATCTTATTATTTAATATTTTTCACTTTTGAATAATAAACTTTTGTGTTACAGATATGATGTTGCACTTGGTACCAATGCACTGGGAGCTAAGAATGTTTTGTGCTTTGCCAAAAATTGCCTCAAACTGAAATTGTTTATTCATATATCTACAGGTTGGTATAAAAAATAGAACCAAAAATCATCGGTTAATTAGGTCAGTTCGATTTTTATTAAAACTAAAAAAGAATTTGAATGAAGCCTGAAAATAAATCACATTACACAATCTGGTGGGTTTCTTTCAGAAATTAATTTCAGAATGAAAAATAAAAATTTAATTTAATTTTTACTGACTATATAAATTGTATGAATGATGAAATTAACTAGTGCAAGTTAACAATGATGAAATTAATTTTTGTGTATTTGCAGCTTATGTTTGTGGGGAAAGTTCAGGGCTTATAATGGAGAAATCATATCAACTGGGTGAGACACTCAATGGTGTCTTAGGATTAAATATTGAGGAAGAGAAGAAATTGATTGATAGAAAATTAAATCAACTTCGACGTGAGGGAGCTACAGAAGCAAACATTAAAAAGGCTATGATAGATATGGGGACTGAAAGGTAATTTACAATTAATTTTACTAAGCTTTTTTTTTTTTTTTTTTTTTTTTTTTTTTTTTTTTTTGCCGTAGTGTTTTGATCAAGTGAAAATATTTATAGTATTCGATAGCATAACATTTATACTAGTTTGGGAGAAGGATAATTAAATGTTAATTTCTCTAACTTTGATGAAATACTAATAAAACAGTTGAGGGTGACTAAAAGAGTAAGCAACGGCGGATCTATGTTGTAAAATGAGGATTAATAATTAAGGACATGGAGCTACTAATAAGCAATGGCGGATCTAGAACATGAAATGTTTCTTTTTTGAATTTTTCTATTAAATATATGTAATTTGTTTAAATTAATCAATAAATTTCAATTTATTTATGTCTTTGATCTTTCTTTTTCTAAAAGATTATATATTAACTCCCGATAAAAATTTCAATATTTCTAGATCCGCGTTGCTAATGTGTGTGCAATTTATATATACTAACTTAGCCTTAAATCGGTATTATGTTAGAGCAAAAGCCTATGGATGGCCCAACACATATGTATTTACCAAGGCAATGGGAGAAATGGTTATAGGACATTTGAAGGAAAATCTGCCAGTTGTGATTATACGTCCTACGATGGTTACTAGTACTTGGAGAGAACCTTTCCCTGGTTGGATTGAAGGTGCAAGGTAATTATTATAAATATATTATTAATAAATTTTCTTGAACTTGTATTAGTATTCATTTATATATAATCATAATATTCGTTTATAATATTCTTTCCTTTTTTTAAATACGAAAGAATGATTAATTATACATATCTGCGTGGTTGCAGAACCATCGATGCCTTGACTGTTGGTTATGGCAGTGGAAAAATGTCGTTCTTTGTTGCTGATCTTACAGCAATAGTTGACGTGGTGAGCAAAAGAAAACAAATATATCTTCTTATATTTCGATATTATTCAGCAAATAGCTATTAACATGATATAATGAAGACAAAATATTTATACTGTATATTTTAATTAGTATATCAAATGATTTAAAAATTTTTCTTTAAAAATCCTTTTCACAAAAAGCATTTCAAAATTTTTTTTTTTAACTAGATTTTGCTTTGCATAAATATTGATCAAAGTAAATATTGAAAACAAAGAAAAAGAATTAAAAAAAAAATTGAATCTAATTAATAAAAAATATTAAGCGTTAAATGTTTTCAAGAACTAATTGGATTTAGTATATGCAGATACCAGCAGACATGGTGGTGAACACAATAATAGCAGCGATGATGGTTCATGCAAATAATCAACCATGTCAAGTAGTTTATCATATAGGATCATCGTTAGGAAATCCTATAAGATACTCTAATTTTAGAGATTACTTGTACTTTTACTTCACAAACAAACCATGGATGCTCCAAAATGGGAAGCCAGTCAAGGTTGCCAAGCCTACAATTTTGACCACAATGGCTAACTTTCATAGATATATAGCAATTCGTTATTTGCCTTTGTTAAAGGTAAGTTCACAATTCTCCTATCTAGTTAAATAATCATGCATTTGTTAATTTTCTTGTTAGCGTGCTAATTTTTTTTTTAAAAAGGGTTTATTTTATAATAATTTTGACTAATTATCTTTAGAATCGTAAATAATTTAAATTGTTCGTGAACTGATCCAGATTTACGTTAAAAAATTCTTATTTGAGTTTATTTCATAAGCTTAATATTCTGAATTCGAGCCTGCTTATTATTGTGCTTTTTAATAAACAACTGAAACTCAAGCTTTGAAATTGCAAGCCCGTTAAACATGTCAAAATGAATTGTAATACGTGAATATGATTTACGAAATACGAAAGGTAGTCTAAAAATTGATCAAAGGCAAACAATGTTAATCTCTTTCTATTGTATTTATGTTAATTATTTTTTCTTTTCAAAAAAATTCTTGCAGGTGCTAAAATTGGCAAATACAATATCTTGCCATTATTTTCAAGGCACATATAATAATCTCAACAGAAATATCAAACGTGTGATGCGCTTAGTTGAGCTGTACCAACCATACCTATTTTTCCATGGAATGTATGTACTTGTTGCTCAATATACACTAGAAATTATATTGTTTTCCAAAATCCATACTTATATTATTAAATTTGAATCTTCCTTTTTCTTATTTTGCAGTTTTGATGACTCGAACACAAATAAGTTATTAAGAATAGCTAAAGATAATGGTATGGAGACAAACAACTTTTTTTTCGATGTCAAGTCTATTGATTGGGATGATTACTTTATAAATACACATATTCCTGGTATTTTAAAATATGTTCTCAAATAATAATTGTTATGATAGCAATGAATATCCTATATGTACTACAAGTCTATCTTCCTTATTTGTGTGTAGGAGTTTATTTTTCCAATCAGGGTACTAATATGGTTTCTCATCAATAATAATGACGCTCATATTTTTCTCTCGATTATCTCTGTATTCTTTTCCTTTTTTTATTATTTTATAGAGCAATACTAAATGGCTCATGTTGAGCCTGTTATAACAAGAATCAATAAGAATCTCTAAATATAAAATGTCCACATTGCTCTTAACAAATTTTTTTTGTGACTGAAAATTTGAATTTGAAAATTATTCTTTCTCCCCTATTTTAACAATAGTAAATTGACAAAACCACACGTCCCAAATAAACTATTTTTTTATAGGTTGCTTTAACCACTCTCTCTCCTCTCACATCCCTAACCCCCAAAACCTTTTCACCAAACAAAGGCTCTCATCTTCTTCCACTGACACCACTGGAAAGAAGAGTTGTTATAATGACATGAATCCACTGGAGAAGAAAGCTAAGGTATTTGTAGTTTTTCAGGGAATTGAAACTGGGTTTTTTGATTCTTAGACAGAATGTGCATCTCGAGTCTTTAGGCGTCAGCAATAGTTTGTTTAAATTCTATGAAAGCAAGGACGATGCTGTGAAATTCCGTCATGTGCCTTGGCACTTGACCTACAAATAGCTTAACGCTCTATTCGCTCGATTTCTTCTCCTTTTTACCCTTCACCATTAATGCCGATAAACCACAGACAGACAGAGAAACACACACACACACACACACACACTCTCTCTCTCTCTCTCTCTCTCTCTCTCTCTTTCTGGTTTTTGTTCCTCTCTCTAGAATTTGCTGGCTGTTTCTCTCTCTAGATTCTTGTTGGCTTTATTTTTCTATTTTTTCTTCGAAGAGTCATCGTTGGGAAATTGGGGTTCAGAAACTCTAGGATGGTGAAGCAAATCTTGGGAAAAGAAGAAGTGACAGAAAACAATATTTGAGATAATTGGAGAACTTAATTTTTATTGATTTACTTCAGCAATATATATAATAAGGATGACAACTAACAGAAGCTAGAAAATATGAATAATAACAAATCACTAATCACACTACTAACAGCCCTTGAAACTAGGACAACTATCTAGGAATAATTCAAACTATAATAAAATCAGAATTAATTAAATAACAGTTACAGTCAACATCCCCTTTAATTCTGATTTGGAATGATCTTCATGTCAAGCAGGTTCCTTAACTTGATGAACGCATCGATCTTCAACGGTTTAGTAAGTATATCCGCAATCTGATCTTCTGACTTGCAATATTCCAATTTGATCATGTTCTTTCCAACTTGGTCTCAGGAAGTGATATCAAATATCAATATGTTTACTTCTCCCATGAAAGACGGGATTCCTTGCCAAATTAATTACAGAAACATTGTCAACATAAATCTTAATTGGACCTCCAAGGTTAATACCAATTTGACTCATTATATTACTGAGCCAAACTGATTGACAAGGACTTGCTGCTGCTGCTACATACTCAGCTTCACACATGGATAACGCAACAATTGACTGTTTCTTTAATGACCATGAGCAAACCATTTTTCCGAGCATAAAACAATGACCATTGGTGCTCTTTCTCTCATCTGAATCTCCACCCCAATCACTGTCCAAGTATCCAACGATCTCAATCTCCTTGGATGTAGAGTAAAATAGACCAAAATCTGCAGTACCTTTAATGTAGCGCATAATCCTTTTTACTGCTTGTAAGTGAATCTGTCGAGGTGACTCCATGTATCGACTAACCAATCCCACAGCATAACAGATATCGGGTCTAGTACATGTGAGATATCTTAGACTTCCAACAATCTGCTTAAAGTGTGTAGGATATACTGTCCGCTCATCATCATCCTTGGTAAGCTTAAGTCCAGTTTCAACCGGAGTCTTAACTGGATTTGAATCTTCCATCTTAAACTTCTTCAAAAATTCAGCAGCATATTTCTTTTGATGAATCAAGATTCCATCGTCTCTCTGAATGACTTCAATGCCTAAAAAATAAGACATAAGACCGAGATCGGTCATCTCAAATTCCTTCATCATAATTTGCTTGAAGCCCTTAATCATCTTGAGATTATTTCCTGTAAAAATCACATCATCAACATAGAGACATAAAATTAGCAAATCTCCATAATCATTATTCTGCACATATAGACCATGATCTGAAGGACATTTTTTAAATCCAGCATCTTGAAGGAATGAATCAATTCTTTTGTTCCAAGCTCTCGGTGCCTGCTTAAGGCCGTATAAAGCCTTATTAAGTTTGTACACCTTGTCCTCTTCCCCAGATTGTATAAAACCTGGTGCCTGTTTTACGTAAACCTCTTCATCAAGTGGACCATTAAGAAAGGCAGACTTGACGTCCATTTGGTGAATTTTCCATCGCTTTTGTGCAGCCAAAGCAATAATCAGTCTCACAGTTTCCATTTGAGCTACAAGAGAAAAAATTTCATCGTAATCATAGCCTTCTCTTTGTTCAAATCCCTTCGCTACCAACCTCGGTTTGTATTTGTCAATTTCACCGTTAGCTTTCACCTTGATCTTATACACCCACTTCACATCAATTGCTTTGTGCCCTCTTGGAAGGTCAGTAAGTTGCCATGTGTTGTTTTTGTCAATTGCCATCATTTCTTCATTCATAGCCTCTTGCCATTTAGGATTTTGAATGGCATCTGCAAATCTCACGGATTCCGAATCTGCAAGAAAAGCAAATTGGACTAGTTGTCCATCATCATCAACCTCATTATCGAGATTAACCTCGTAATCTTGAAGATGTGCAGGTTGTCGATGCTCCCTTCTTGGTCGTTCCACAGAAGTTGAAATGGGGGCAGCAACTTCCGGTTGAATTGCAGGTGTTTCAAGAGTGACTCTATCTTCTGGATCTGCATCATCATTCAAGATATAAATATTAAGTTTTTTAGAATCCATGTCACTTGCTGTATTCCATTGCCATTCCTCATCTTCAGCAAATGTAACATCACGGCTTACGATCACCTTCTTTGTCATTGGATTGTACAATTTGTACCCCCCTTGCTTATATCCAATGAAAATGGTTTTTACTGCTCTATCATCCAGCTTGGATCTTGTTGCTTTAGGTACATGAGCATAAGCAATTGAACCAAATACCTTCAAGTGTTGCACATTGGGTTTGAATCCACTTCATACCTCAATAGGTGTTGTGTTAGGAACACTCCTAGTAGGTGACCTATTCATCAAATACACTGCACATGATACAGCTTCAGCCCAAAAATTATTAGGCATTCCTTTAGCTTTAAGCATGCTCCTTGCCATATCCATGATTGTCCTGTTCTTTCTCTTGGCGACTCCGTTGTGTTGAGGATTGTAAGGAAAAGTAATATTATGTTGCAGCCCGAGTTCTTCACAATGATTCTTAAAATCATTGGACTTGTACTCACCTCCTCCATCACCACGCATCATCTTGATTAATTTGCCACTTTGTCTTTCAACAAATGCTTTAAATAGTTTAAAGTAGTCGAATACTTCATCCTTGCTCCGCAACAAATAAACCCATGTTTTCTTTGAAAAATCATCAATAAATGTTAAAAAATATTTGTTACCTCCAACTGATGATATATTCATCGGGCCACAAACATCCGTATGAATGAGCTCCAACGAAAATTTCGTACGCCAAGGCTCTTTAACAAAAGGCATCCTATGATTCTTTCCAAAAATACAAGCCTCACACACTTGATTAGGGTGATGAATAAGTGGTAAACCATTCACTAAATTATGTTTGGAAAGTTTTTCCAAGCTTTGAAAATTTAAGTGCCCAAAGCGTAAGTGCCATAACCATGATTCATCATTCACAATTGCCTTTAAGCACTTAAAATCACCCATGTTAATATCTACTGGAAACATACAATTTTTTTGGTAAAAAGGTTTTAATAATTAATTTACCTCCTTTATCAAAAATTGAGAATTGATTTCCAGAGATGTGCATCACATAACCCTTTTCGGCCAACTGTCCAATACTCAACAAATTAGTTTTCATATCAGGTACATAAAAAACATTTGAGATGTACCTGTGATCACCATTTTTCATTGTGATAAGAATTCTCCCTTTTCCAGTCACCGGAACGAACCTTCCATCACCGAATTTCACCCTTGTGTGAAACGATTCATCCAAATCTGTGAACAGCTCTTTATAACCACACATGTTATTTGTGCAGCCTGTATCCAAATACCAAGTCTGGTAGTTTGGAGTTTCATTTGATGTGGCTACCATTAATAACGCATGATCCCCTTCATCTTGATCGTGATTACGATCTTCCTGAGCACAATTGATAGCTTGATTGTCACCTTTTGATCTGCACTCATTTGCATAATGGCCGAACTTGTGGCAATTATAACATTCCACATTTGATTTATTATTCATGCCTCTACGTCCTCTGCGGCCACGTCCTCTTTGTTGCCAAGAGGAATATGAACTGGAATTGTGATTGGTACCAGTGTTGTTTTGCTCAGCACTTCCATGGTTCTGGCCACCACGACCTTTGTTGGAATAGCTACCACCACGTCCGCGTCCTCTACCTCGTGAACTGCCGTGCTTATGAGAGGAGCTACCAATTGTGCTTGTAAAGCCTGTTCAATTGGTTTTTCAATCTTATTGTCATTCATCCGTTGTTCATGCGCTCGTAGGGAACCGGACAATAACCTTACTGTCATTGTTGATAGGTCATTGGCTTCTTCAATTGCAGCAACTACATGCTCAAATCTGGGAGTTAAAGACCTCAAAATCTTCTCAACCTTTGACTGCTCTGAATGTGTTTCACCGTTGGTCTTCATTTGATTGGTCAGAGCGAGAACTTTACTAATGTAGTCGTCAACAGTTTCGGTGGCCTCCATTTGCAACAACTCATATTGGCGCCTTAGAGTTTGAAGACGCACCCTCTTGATTTTGTCATCACCTTTATAAGAAGTAGACAAAATAGTCCAAGCCTCACTTGCAGTTGTTGCTCCTTCGATCTTCTCAAATGTCTCATCATTCATCCCTTGGTGGATGAGATACAATGCCTTCTTGTCCTTCTTCTTCTGGTCACGATGCGCTACTCGTTGCGCTTCAGTTGCATTAGCATCTAATGCAGACACTCCATTTTCCACAACATCCCATAACTCGTGGTAATCAAATAGAACTTTCATCTGCACACACCACCGGTTGTAATTTTTTCCATCAAGGATAGGGACTGATAATTGGGTAGTTTCATGATAACAGACCGTTTAGGCTCTGATACCAGATGAAGCAAATCTTGGGAAAAGAAGAAGTGATAGAAAACAATATTTGAGATAACTGGAGAACTTAATTTTTATTGATTTACTTTAGCAATATATATAATAAAGATGACAACTAACAGAAGCTAGAAAATAGGAATAATAACAAATCACTAATGACACTACTAACAGCCCTTGAAACTAGGACAACTATCCAGGAATAATTCAAACTATAATAAAATCAGAATTAATTAAATAACGGTTACAGTCAACAGATGGAGAATTCATTGCTCAAGTATGTTTATTTGACTTGTAGTGGCTACTTTTTGGTGCTTGTGTTGACTTATGTGAATGTTCAATTGATTGATGATTTCGAAGATTATTACTGTCTTCCTGTCTCTGATTATGTTCAATCTGGTAAAAATTGATAACCCTTTTTATCACATTTTCCATCAAAAAGAACTATATTTATCACATCTATGCATTTTTCATGTAGAAAAACAAGCAATGGAAAAATAATAATGATAGAAAGATATATTCTAGTCTAGAAACTAATGCACATTGCTTCCCATTCTATCAGTTGGGTTAAGAAGGAGATACCTTTCCTTTTGGTTGTAGATGGTATCAATCTTTTTCATGTACTCATCTGTCAGCTTCTGGAAGAAGCAAGCAATGTTAACGTAGTGTTCTAACAAAGAAGGAAGAGTATAAAGTCTATCTTATTCATCGTCACAAGAAAATGAAAGAGGATATGAACAGAGGATATGAACTAAGGATAACATTAACATGACAGCAACAAAATCAGAAAAATGAAAAAATAAAATTCATAAACCCCTAAAAAGCATATACCTACTAAAATTTTATAATTATATCACATAATTAAAACACCACTATATATTTTTCAGCAACACCAATTGCAGCATGCCATGATGTTATAGAATAGTTTAGTTTCCCTACCTCGAAAAGGGAAGTCCGATGAGAAAAAGACAAGTAAAAGGGGAATACTAAAATTTGATAAAAGTGGACTCTTGGGTTAAGTGGGACATACTTGAGTTTGCAGCAACATAAGTATTAAAGTAGTAAATATTATCTATCCCTTAAAAAAGAATTTCAAAATAATTAAAAGTTATATCTTCACAATCACCCTTCTCCTCATGCCACGTGTATATCATGCAGGCTACACTCTGTTTACGTGCAACAAGTGAACATCTGCATTCATGTTATCCAACATAAAAAATTATTGTTTTTTTTTTTTTTTTTTTTTTTGTGTTGGATAAAGTGCACCATTTCCTGCCCAAATTCAAGAAAAGGCATTGCTATAATTCAACAAGCCATGATTCTTGTTGATTCTTGTTGTGACAGGCTTAGCATGAGTTAAATATCTTTATTGTATTTTATAACACGCTATCAGCATGGTTTTGTTATATTTCATCAATCTTCTTTCTACCGTTTCTTTATCAAATTGCTTAAAGGAAAAAAGATAAATTGATCAAATCACCTAAAAAAAAAAAGGATAACTAGTAGTTTACAATTTGTGAGTTTAAATTTATGCATCAAAAGGGAATTCTTTATATATTATTGAGTATTATATTGATTTGATTAATCATGTTCAAGTATTCAATTATATCGAGTATTAAACATAATTGAATAATTGACTTATAGTTAATTTAAATTTGATTAATAAAAAAAGCCAATTAGTACTCCTTGTTTGAAAGCGATAAGAGTTATTACTCATAAAATAAAATAAAAAATCGTATTACCAAATTCTATTGCCTGAAAATTATGGTAGCCAACTTCTGAGCGAAATTTATAAATTTGTATTACAAACCATAATATTGTTTACAGTAACCAATGGCATAAATCGTATTCCCTCTTTATAAATTATGGTAGCCAAAAAATCGTATTCTCTCTTTATTTCTCTCCCTACTTTTCTATTATTTTATAATACGTTATCAGCTCATTTCATTCCACCACTTTGATTTGTGCTACTAATCGAAAAGATGGGGTAACTTATGGTTTGTGACAACCAAAGTTAGGTATGCAAATTTAAATTTATTTACATCTAACATGTAAATTCTTTACACGTTTTAAGAATTATATTATTGATTAGGATGCTCCAAAAGTTAATATGCATAAAAATAAAATTTGTATCAGTTATGTTCTTTAAATTATTTACTTTGATGGTTAGCTGCACCTCATCAATTGTGTTGAAATAGCAAGATTTTGTATGCGCCCGTCTCACATGAGCATGTAAAAGTCTACTGTCCCCTGATTTTCCCGTTAGATTTTATCTTTCTAGTGCTGTCTATTTTTAATTTATTTGCTTTTGTTAGATCGGTTTTCACTTTTACTGGATTATTTTTATTTTTAGATTATTTGTTTAGATCTCTTGTTCAACCAGTTACGAATAATCTTTTTCTTTTTTAGAGTTTGTTAGCTAAAATTTTAAGTTACAATTTTGATTAAGTCAAGTTATTTATTGGTTTTATGGCTTAGTACAAAATTGTATTCCCTATGAATGGAATGGTTATATTAGATTTGTTATGCTTGTAATTTACTTTTAATTATCTCTTAAATTTATTTAAAATAAATTAATTTAAGGTTCATTTTAAAAAAATAAATAAATAAAAGAAAGTTAAATACTGCAAACGCAATAATTTTCCTCTATTGAATATTTGACAATTAAATATTCATTTGTTTTTTTTTTTTTTTTTTTTTAGAATGGATTGAAAGAAAGTTACAATTACCAAAGATTCATCAATCAATGGATGCCTTCATCGTTGTAAAGCTTGTGAAGCTATAAGTTATTATAATTTTTATAGTATTAAAATTATTATTTTATTATTGTTATATATTGGCATATATTATCCATATGGTACAAATTTTGAGAATTGTTCATTTATTTTTAAATATAATTGAGATATTGTTGTTATTATGATTGAATCCTATATTAGCTCCTGATATAGAATCGTTAATGATAGTTATATTTAAAATAAAGAGATATTAAAATATATTTAAAATATAGAATATATTACTGAAGTAGCAACATCGAGAGAGAATATTTTAAAATATATTTTGGATTTATTTCAGATCTTTTTTATCACTGAGCAAAATAAAGAGATATTAATAAAAATCATGAGGCCGCCAAACTGGATTTTGTTCCATTTTCTAAGAGAATGGAATAATATATATTGTGGGTCTCGAATATATATGGCACTACCCAAGAGGAGGGTGAATTGGGTTTTCTAAAAACTGAAATAAATTTTAGAAATTCTAAATAAAAATTAGAATTCTAAGTGCAGCGGAAAATATACAGAACTTTGTGAGAGTAGAATATGGATTAGAATCTCCTCACAATGTTCTAATTTCAAATATAGAAAATCTGTGCAAAGTGCAACTATTGATTAGAACAGCTTCACACTGACTTGTACAATATCAGAGCTTCTTTATGAAGGAAAGTTATCGAACTCAGAACTTCCTCATAAAGTTTGCAAAATCATATAAAGCTACGTGAAAGATAGTTATTACAATTCAGAACGTCTCCACAGAGCCTTAATTAAATATTAGAGTAACTTTATGATGGAAAGTTATCAGGATTAGAACATCCTCATAAAGTTTAGAAAATATAATAGAAACCCAAATAGTGAATTATACTGGAAATAGAACAACAGTTAGAACATTATATATTCACTTTATTAGAATATTAGAGTTCTAATGTTCAGGATAGATAAGACTTATTATCATTTTAAAACATCTGAATTATTAACAATTTTAGCGTTTCAAAAAGATTAAACAAGAGTGTAAAAGAGACAGTATCAAGCAAGCTTCAGAAATAAAGAGATCAACACCGAGAATTATAGTGGTTCGGCACTAACTCGCCTACATCCACTCCCCAAGACGCATCTTGAGATCCTTAACTAAGTTATCTCTTTTAAAGGGTAAGAGACAAACCAACAGTACAAGACAATAGATCAAAAACCTAGATCTACCCTTTTGTCCCACTAGATTTTCCAAAGGTTCTAGTTAACCTCAACCCTTTCTGTTTTTGGCAGAGTACAGAAAAACTCAGTTCAAGACATTACTATCCCACACATGGAGAAGGTCGCTTGATAATCTCTATCTCAATAGCTTCTAACCTAAGCTATTACACTCAAAAGTTTAAAAAATGAAGAGCCTGTCTACTATAGATTACACAATCTAAATAGACAGAAAGAAACGCCTATATAAGCACAGGAAAAACAGTTTTATCAGATTAGAAGATCGATTAGAACACAGAATTGTTTTTCAAAAGTAATTGTAAAAATTCTTTTCACTTTGAATATTAAAAACGTTAAGTGTACAGATGAAAAGAAAATGGGGGTAGAGTAAGTTTTGAGAGATAAGGATTCGTTCAATGAGAGAGAGTGCTCTTAAAATAAATACTCTTACTTCGCCAAATGTTTAAGGCGTGAATGTTCCTTTATATAGGAAACAAAGAAGCTGTCGCCTTTTGGAAAGAGATTAAAATCAGAATATCTTCTTTCCTTTTAGAAGATATGAAAATCTTTGTTACCAAGAAGTTATTTTATCCTTTTTTTTTTTTTTTTGTAAGAGAATAAAACACGATTTTGCTTTCTTTTAAGCAAGAGATTTTCGACAGCAATATTTGGAAAATACTTTTGCGGAAGGATACTCTTACTAAAACCGAAAGAGATTCTCTTTCGTTTTTAAGGTAAGAAAATAAATTTAAGAATATTATATCTTTCAAAAAAAAAAAATTTCCGAAAAAGAGAGTGATTTGTATTACCAAAAACATTAAGAGAAGAAATCTCTTTAGTTTTAGGAAAATAAATATTTTCGATTTAAAAGAATATTTTCGAAAATAGATTATTTGAAGAAAACTAATTTTTCGAAAAATATTTTTGAGAGAGAAAAAAATTTTTGTGCTCATATATGGATTTTCTCTCTATCCTACAAAGTTTCCTAAATACCTGGCTACTAGGTTCTTCGAAATCTTCACACTCAAAGTAGGACTTGCCTTGTATGATTTTCTTTCCAAAGAGTTTCTGCATAAAATAAAATTAGCACAAATAACATAATTTTAAATTTATTTGTTTTGTATTAATCATCAAAATCCGAGATTTAGAGATTGACCCTTGAGCCAACATATATATGGGTGGAGTGATGCCTACCTAACTAAATCTAATGTGTTCTCTAAATTGAATGCAATAATATATAATTTGGGTGTAGATAGGAATTGTGACGAAAATATACTTGTCATTGAGAATGTCAATAAGATCGTAATTGAAGTAATAATCTTAGCATTTATGGTGGCCACATAATTAAGAATAAATTTTACCATCAAAAGTGATACAAACAATATGGCATATATGGATATTGTTTATGTACTTGTTGTATGCCAAAATATGAAAAGACAAATTTAACTTTGATAGTAAAAGAATATTTAAAGACTCCGAAAGAACAAATGTTACTACCTAGAGGAATGAATTTTATGCATAATGCATTATTCCAAAGATATTCATTAAAATGGATATCATATGAAGATAATGATTGAGATAATTATGGTGGTAAACTAGAAGTTTACAAATCTAAGTACTTTATTATTTGGCATGATCGGTTGGACCATCCCGATTAATAATGCGAAAAAGAAAAATTTAATCATTATATTGATATTTATTGAAGAACCAAAAGTTTCTTCAAATCTAATGAATTTTTCATGCTTAGTTTGTTCTCAAAGCAAACTAATTATTGAGCAATCACCAAGTAGTGTTCAAATCAAATTGCTTGCATTTTCTAGAATATATAAAGTGAAATTATTGATCAATTCATCCATCATGTGGATTACTTAGATATTTTGTGGATACATCCAAAAGATAGTTACATGGTTATTATTAACTTGCAACCTGAAGTTTGTAAAGATTATTATCAACATGCAATTAGAAGTTTGCATGATTATTTACGCAAATAATTTGATTAAAATACAAATTTCAGATTATGTTATTACGACAATATATCTTGAGAATGATGAAAAATTTACACATCAGCCCTTTAATAATTATGGCATGTGTTAATTAGGGCAACCTGTTATTGCTTTTATTTATACTCAAAATAATTAAGTAGAATCATTTATTAAATGATTGCAATTAATTGCAAGACAATTATTATGAGAACGAAACTCCCTATCTTGGTAGAGGGACATGCTATCACTTGTAGTAGCACTTACTTGCATCAGGCCGATACATTCTTATAGGTCCTCCCCTTTATAATCGATTTTGCATCAAGAACCAAGTATTTTCCATCTATAGATTTTTGATGCGCATCATATGTTCTACTTGCTCCATCACAACGCACTAAGATGGGTCCTCAAAGGAGTTTGAAAATATATGTTGGGTATAAGTTTCTATCTATGATTGAATGTCTAAGATTTTTTTATAATACATTTATCAAATGCTAAATTTGGTAATTATTATGGATCTCGACATTAAGGGGAGAAAAATAAGCAGATAGAAGAATATATTAATTGAAAAAGGATTATCGTTATTATATCTTGATCATTATATAAGGCAGTGTACATTTAAAGGTATAAAAGATAATTTATTTGCAAAATATTGCAAATTAGTTGCCAAATATATTCTGATCCAACAGGAAATAATTAAATCTCACATACTAGCTGCAAATGCTCTTATTAGAATAAGTCCCTCGAGGACAAACTACCTATGCTAATGAGTCTAAGGCACGCCTGAAGCGTGGTAGACCAATTGGTTCTAAGGATAAAAATTCTAAAAAAAGAAAAGGAGCAAATATGCAAGATTGTTAAGTTCTGAAAGTGCAAACTGTAGAAGAAATTTCTAACATGAATAATAAGTTTCTAGAAGATATTTAGGTATCTGAAATCATTGAAAATGATGACATCTCAATAAATAATGTCATGTGTAGACAAAGGTTGAACTGATATAAAAATAAATGTCAACAATATTTTTGAATATAATGTAGCACTTGAAATTGTGCAAAATAATGAGGATATTGAGTGTTGTCTATTTGAGAACATAGACAAGAATTGATTTCCAAAATAGGACGCATGTGGCATTAAATTTACTTGAAAAGTAAAGTTTTGAAATTTTAGTCTGGGTATCAAGAAATGTCAAGCCAGTATAATACAAATATATATTTCTGCAAAATTGAAATGGTGTCAGGAGATATAAAGCAAAACTTGTTGCATAATTTTTTTTGCTAAGAACTACTTTTATTATGAGCATAAATACCATCATTTGGTGGATACAATTATAATTTGATATTTGGCAATTTATAAAAACTAGAAATGCGTCTAATTGATTAGTGATTGCCTATTGACATGATTCACTTGCTCACTTGATGTAGATATCTATATGAAAATTTCTGAAGAATTTAAGTTGTTTGAAGCATAAAACTCAAGTTCTCGAAAAATTTATTTGATCAAATTATCTAGAGTTCTATATGGATTAATGGATAATAATATCCATGAAATATTGAAAAATGCTTGAAGTAAGCAAATCGAGACTTCGAGAAATATATTTAAGATTTCTATATGGATTAAAAAATCTTACTGTATATGATAGGTATTATTTTTATAGTATTTTTAATATAATTTTTATTAGGATTTTTAGTATTTTTAATTACTTTAATTAGTTTTTATTTAATTTTTATTTAGTTTTATTTATGTTTTTGTTTAAAGCTTTCTTGAATCACATTTCACTTGATCTTGGGGGATTTTGTTGTATTTTTATAGAAAACCAGCCAAACTACAGAAAAAAGTGTTCCTAAGCAGAGGGTAACACTCCCAAGCCATGCCAGATAACACGCCCATGTTGAATGCTTGACTTCATATTGGGTCGAAAACGACAACTCTAGCCCGTGCCTCTTGCATGGACCCACATGAGATGTTTTTCTGACATGCTAATCATGTTTAAATCCTGTTTAGATGCTGGTAGAGTCCTAATTAGGAAGAAATACAAAGCCTAAACAGTTTCCTATCTTCAAATGATTTCTTACACAATAGAGATTCACTTTTCCAAACGAACACGAAGATATTCTAGAAAGTCTATATAAAGAGAAAGACTAACCATGATTAAGGCGAATCCATTCATTGTATATTCCATCTCTTGTTATATTATTTTCTACATAGTTTTCTCTTTTTCAGGCTTCAAGCATTCAAGTTGGTGTCAAGATTCAAGGAAGCTGCTCAAGCCAATCGTTGACTATTTTTTTATTTCTAAACTCTCCTTTTGTTTATTATTCTTTATAAGATTATTTACAAGTTTAACTGAGTTTTATTTAATTACTATGTCGAACTAAACTCTCATACTAGGGATTTGATGCAGCTTAATTTCGATTTCAATTTATAATATCAGATTTGCTTTTCTTTGTTCAAAGTATAATTTATTATAGAACTTAATGCTTCTAGGTAGAGTTTCTCCCCCTGGATTAATTTATTTCATTAATCATTATCTGGAGAAGATTTTTTAATATGAAAAGGTAATAAATTAAATGAGAATAATAACTTAATGCGGAAGCTATATGGTTTGACTCATGGGGGGTTTTCATAAGTTAACAACCTTAGATTATGAATTCATAAGCAAACCATAAAACTTAATGATTTAATTCATATTTGATTGCGCTATTGGAGGATAGGTAATTAGACCGGCTTAAAATAGCTAACAATATATCGGGAGAGCTTATTAGTGATTTTAGGGTTGTTTCGCCTACTTGAACAATTAAAATTGATTATTAAACTAATAGAATAAATTGGATAGAATTAAGTGAAATTAAAATTACTAGTAGTTTATAATCCTTGATTTCCTTTTCATCAAATTGTCTTACTTGATTCTTTTTATTTTCTTTTATTTCTTTTAATTTAATCTCTTAAAATAATTCTCCTTATTATTGTTTAAATAATAGTAGGTTAACATAATTTTGGTACTTGGTATACAATCCTCATGGGAATGATACTCTACTCATTCTTTGGTACTTGTTTGCGATTTCGTATGTTTGCGAAAAAACCTATCAAGTTTTTGGCGTCGTTGCCGGGAATTGGCGTTACCAATATTAATACCAATTAACCTATTATTAATTTAGACATTTATTTATTTATTTATTTTAATTTTTTATTCTTAATTGAAATATTTGTTTTTATTATTTGTAGTTTTTTTTCTTTGTTTTTATTGATTTTTACTTTCATTATTTTCTTGCGAAGTATTTTGAGATGTTTCATCAACAAGTAGTCGCAAGTTTTATTCAATAACATTCAAAGCCATTTTATGCCGCTTGGGCAAGATTTAATGAATTGTTGGAGAGATTTTCTTATTATAATTTTATAAATAAATATCTCACTTACATATTCTACTGTGGATTAGATGAAGAAATAAAAAGTTGGTTAGATAATGGATTTTCAGCAACCAGTATTTACCTTCCGGAAAGTAGCTATGGAGATGTGCATTACACGTTAAATGATATGGTAGATTTTGACTATCGTTGGCATTTGGATCCTTCACTGCAGGGTTGGAATCACCAATATCCTCCAAATTTTGAGTATAAAGAACAAAAGCAGAAGCATTTAGTGGATTTGATTGTTGCCCTTACTAAATCTCACATGAAATTTATAAATGAAACTCGTGAGAGTTTTAAGATCCAACAAGCGGCAATAAAGAATTTGGAGGTACAAGCAGCGGAATTGATAACCATGGCAACTAATGGATATCAAGATGATGAGTGCAAGGTGAATTATGAGGAAAATTTATGGGAAATTACACCTTTAGAAGAAGTAAAGCTTACATGTGAAAAATGCAACTCCTTTGAAGACGGATTAAATCTCACTTTCTTGTTTCCAGACATGATTATTAATGATCATGAAAAATGTGAGGTACAACTGGAAGGGACATTGGGTGAGAGTTTAAATGAAGACAAGTAGCAAGCAGTATTGGTGGATGAAGAAGTAATTGAGACTATTGATTTGAGCTCATCAATGGTTTTTATACATACACTACCGGAAGATCCTTTCTTTCCAGTGATACCACCTTCAATAAATTGTATTCTCCATGATCTAATACTGTTTTTTCCCCAAGTTCATCATTCAAAGCGAGTTGTTGATAAGACGAGCATAAATTTTCTTAAACTAGCCAATCTTGAGGGCATTTTCAGCCAAGACCCATGTGTGATACTACATGGTACATACAATGGGCGAAAGCCATTATTTGATAAACTTCTTAAAAGTCGAGTCTAAAGACTTTGAACAAAATGCTAATGGGAGGCAACCCATCATTTTCTTTCTTTTGCTTTGCAATTATTATTTATATTTTATTTTATTATTATTTATATTTTTCATTTTGTTTTCCCAGCTTTAAACCATTATTTTCTTTTATTTGGGTATTTTAAACTCACGTTGCAGGTCAAGGAATGATTAAAGAGGCTTGAAAACTAATACGAAGTGCGAGAGTCAGGCTCTAGCATGAGTAGGGCGTGCTATGCAGTACCCCCGTGCTGTCTTCGAAGAAAATTATGCCCATAGTTAGGCTCTAACACCCCCAGGCCGTGTTACCCAGCACCCCCGTGCTACATAGCACCCTCTGGCAGGACCCCCGTGCTGTCTCTAGAGAAAATTATGCCCATAGTCAAGCTTTAGCACCCCAAGCCATGCTGCATTTTTTTTGTTTTTTTTTTTCATTTTGGGAATCGTCCTCGGTTTCTATTTTTCTTTTCTATTATTTATGATTATTATTATAATTATGTTTTTTTATTATTTTATTTTTATTATATATATATTTTGTTTCACTATTAATTTTTATTTATTTATTTTATTTTTTTAATGTTACTTTAGTTCCTTTTCACTTTTAGAATTTAGCATTTGGATCTAATGCGTTTCGCTTCCTTGAATTTTATTGTATTTTTCAATACAATGTGGTAAAATGTTCTCAACTCTATACACATTATTTTGATAATATATGATAAGTTTGGGGAATTGGTCTTATTTTTACATACATTAGGGACAATGTGCTAGATTAAGTTGGGGGAAGAAAAATTTTAGTTAAAATTTTAAATTTTTTTTTATTATTTTGTTTCTTTATTTTTATTAGCTTAATATGGTTGGAATAATTATGAGCAAGCTTGAAAATTATCATAATTCAGTAACTTTAATTTAGTAGTTTTTCTAGTCTAATATGTTTGAGCTTTAATTTAAATTTTTGACTTCACACGATTCTTTGATTTAACCATTTCTTTTTAAGACCATAAACACTGATTTTTGTGAATTTTATGATAAATAGGTATGTTTTAATAAAAATTTATTTAACCTTAGCATTCCTGGAACAAATTAGAATTCTCTTTGAGACAAAATTTTAAATGCTTACATTTAGAAAGAGATGATTTAGGCATTATTTGTTGAACCCCTTATTTAGCCTAGGCCACCTAAGTTAAAGTATGACTTTTGCAACCAATTTGAAGCCTATATTCAAATTTTATTGTTCACCTTTATTAAGCCTAGCCATTAAACCAATTTAAATTCCTATCCTAAGTGCAATAATGTATAATTGAAGGATTTGATTTTTATTAAAACATAGCAAAAAAAAGAGAGAAAATTTCATTAATACTAACAAGTGGACCAATTAGAAAAATTCAAAGAGAAACACCCCATAGAAGAAGCAATCAATCAAGAATTCAAGTTTGGGGAATTGAAGAAAGGAAGAAATTATCAAAATATTATGAAGAGACCTTGCCAAAGTATCTCTAATTTTGAGCTAGTGAAGAACTTCAAGTTAATCTTCCTCTACAAATAAATTTTTTTTTTTTTTTGATGTAATGAAAATCTTGAGATTATGCATTCTTTGTGCTTTTTGTCTATCCTTTTATCTTTTTTCTTTGTTTAGCTAAAAGTATATCCCTAATACCCCATTACAACCTAAATAAAGACCTTTTGATCTTTTAAATTGTATGCATTTCAATTATGGAGAAGGGATGACTAATTTTGCATGTGGGAATATTAAACTTATGTTGTTAAACATCTTATTTAAAGGTTAAATAATTTTTGTGAAAATTCATATTCTATTTGTCATAGGTTGAATAATTATTATATTGAAAATCTTATTGACTTATGTTTAAATTAAGGAATGTGTTTTGTTGAAAATTGAATTTTTGCTAGCATATAATTATCACGGGAAACACTTGATTTCTTCTCATGTTAATTAATTTCGATATTTTTGAAATTGTGAATAATTATCCCCAACCATATTAAGCTAGCTTTTTTAGTTTGTTTAGCTTGTATTTTTCTTTAGTTTTTAGTTTTGTTGCTTGAGGACAAGCAATTCTTTAAGTTTGGGAAACTTTGATAGGTGTTATTTTTATAGTATTTTTAATATAATTTTTATTAGGATTTTTTGTATTTTTAATTACTTAATTAGTTTTTATTTAGTTTTATTTATGTTTTTGTTTAAAGCTTCCTTGAATCACATTTCACTCGATCTTGGGGAATTTTGTTGCATTTTTATAGAAAACCAGCCAAAATATAGAAAATAGTATTTCTAAGCAGAGGCTAGCACGCCCAAGCCGTGCCAGATAGCATGTCGGTGTTGAATGCCTAACTTCATATTGGGCCGAAAACGACAACTCTAGCTCGTGCCTCTAGCATGGACCTGCATGAGATGTTTTTCTGACATGTCAATCAAGTTTAAATCCTATTTAGATGCTGGGAGAGTCCTAATTGGGAAGAAATACAAAACTTAAACAGTTTTCTATCTCTAAAAGATTTCTTACTCAATAGAGATTCACTTTCCTAAACGAACACGAAGATACTCTAGAAAGTCTATATAAAGAGAAAGACTAACCATGATTTAGGCGAATCCATTCATTGTATATTCCATCTCTTGTTCTATTATTTTCTACATAGTTTTCTCTCTTTAAGACTTCAAGAATTCAAATTGGTGTCAAGATTCAAGGAAGCTGCTCAAGCCAATCATTGACTAGTTTTTATTTTTAAACTCTCTTTTTGTTTATTATTCTTTATGAGATTATTTACAAGTTTAATTGAGTTTTATTTAATTATTATGTCGAACTAAACTCTTATACTAGGAATTTGATGTAGCTTAATTTTGATTTCAATTTATAATATCAAATTTGCTTTTCTTTGTTCAAAGTATAATTTATTATTGAACTTAATGCTTCCAGGCAGAGTTTCTCCCCTGGATTGATTTATTTCATTAATCACTATCGGGAGAAGGGTTTTTGATATTAAAAAGGTAATAAATTACATGAGAATAATAACTTGATGTGGAAGCTATATGGTTTGACTCATGGGGGTTATCATAAGTTAACGACCTTAGGTTATAAATTCATAAGCAAACCATAAAACTTAATGATTTAATTCATATTTGATTGCGCTATTGGAAGATAGGTAATTAGACCGGCTTATAATAGCTAACAATACATCGGGAGAGCTTGTATAAAACTTAATGATTTAATTCATGTTTGATTGCACTATTGGAAGATAGGTAATTAGACCAGCTTCAAATAGCTAACAATACATCGGGAGAGCTTGTTAGTGATTTTAGGGTTGTTTCCCCTACTTGAACAATTAAAATTGATTATCAAACTAACAGATTAAATTGGATAGAATTAAGTGAAATCAAAATCCCTAGTAGTTTTTAATCCTTGATTTCTTTGTCATCAAATTGTCTTGTGACGGTGATTTTCGCAAGTGTACGAAATCGCAACAAGTAATATAGAGTGAGAAGAGTATCGTATCCATAGGGATTGTATACCAAGTACCAAAATTATGTTAAACTATTATTATTTAAACGACAATAAGGGGAATTATTTTAAGAAATTAAATTAAATAAAAAAAAAGAGAACAAAAAGAAATCAAGCAACAGTATTTAAAGAAAAGAAATCAAGGATTTAAAGCTACTAGGGATTTTGATTTCACTTAATTCTATCTAATTTATTTTATTAGTTTGTTAATCAATTTTAATTGTTCAAGTAGGGGAAACAACCCTAAAATCACTAACAAGCTCTCCCGATGTATTGTTAGCTATTCTAATCCGATTTAATTACCTATCTTCTAGTAGCGCAATCAAACATGAATTAAATCATTAAGTTTTATGGTTTGTTTTGTGAATTCATAACCCAAGGTCATTAACTTGTGAAAACCCCCCATGAGTCAAACTATATAGCTTTCGCATCAAGTTATTATTCTCATGTAATTTATTACCTTTTTCATATCAAAAATCCTTCTCCCGATAGTGATTAATGAAATAAATCAATCCAGGGAAGAAACTTTGCCTGGAAGCATTAAGTTCAATAATAAATTATATCAAGAACAAGGAAAAGCAATCAAATTAAGCCACATCAAATCCCTAGTATGAGAGTTTTTGTTCGACATAGTAATTAAATAAAACTCAATAATACTTGAATAAAATTTCATAATCAATAATGAATAATGAAAAGAAAAACAAGATTAAGAGTTTAGAAATAAAAACTAGACAACAGCTATGTGGATGGCTTCCTTGAATCTTGGCACAAATCTTGGATGCTTGAAATCTTTGAGAGAGAGAGAGAACTATGTAGAAAAATACTAGAACTCGAGATGCCTTTTACAATGAACCGATCCTCTCTTTATATAGACCTCCTGGAAGAAAATCTGACTCTGTTTAGGAAATAGAATCCTTATTAAGTACAGAATCTTCTTAGGAGATCATAAACTGTTTAGGCTTTGGATTTCTTCTTAGTTAGGACTCTTCTCTCTTCCTAAATAGGCTTAGATCTTGTTTTGCACTTTTAGGAAAATATCTGAGGTGAGCCCATGTAATTTAAAAAGACTGGCTTGCATTTTTAGTTCAAGACAGTGTTGCCTTCATAGCATGGGCGTGCCATCTAGCACGGCTTGGGCGTGCTATAGTCTGTGTCTTTGAATAATTTAGCACGGGCCGTGCTCTACAACACGCTCAAAGAGGTACTTGTGGCATGGGCGTGCGCCATAGCACGGGCAGGGCGTGCTAGGCTCTGGCTTTCCAAGACAAATTGCTTCACGGGCGTGTTAGGCAGGCACACCCTGAGGTCCCTTAAGGCACGGGCGTGCCAGATAGCACGGGCTAGCCGTGCTAGAGCCTGAGTCTCCACTTAAATTCCTCTCATTTAGCACGGGCTGGACGTGCTGGCTTTTGAGTGTTTTGCTTTATAATGCTCTTTTCTATGCCAAAACCCTGTAAATTTCTTTAAGATCAAGTGGATTATGATTCAAGGAAGCTTTGAACAAAAATTATAATTAAAACGAAGTAAAAATTAATTAAAGTGATAAAAGTTATTAAAATTCCTAATAAAAACTATATTAAAAATATTGTAAAAATGACACTTATCAAAATTCTCCAAACTTAAACCATTGCTTGTCCTCAAGCAACAAAACTAAAAACGAAAGAACAAAATAAACTGACAAAACTTGCTTACTATGGTTGGAGATAATTATTCATAAACTCAATATTGGCTCAAGGGTCAATTTCTAATCTCGAAATTTTGATGATTAAAACAAAACAAATAAATTTAAATTATATTATTTGTGCTAATATTATTTTATGTAGAATTCTTATGGAAAGAAAACGAACAAGGCAAGTTCTACATTATATGTGAAGATATCCGAAGACCCTAGTGGTTAGGTTTTTAGGATACATTGTCGAATAGAGAGAAAATTTATCTATAAGCACATAAACTATTTTTTCTCTCATCAAAAATATTTTTCGGAAATTAGATTCTTCAAAAATAATTCTTTCGTCAAAAATTTATTTTCAAAAATATTCTTTAAAAATCAAAATGATTCAATTACCTAAAATTAAAGAGATTATGTCTCTAACAATTTTGGTAATAAATCATACACTTTCTTTTTCGGAAAATCCCTTTCAAGATCTAAAAGATTTTTATTTATTCTCTTACCTAAAACGAAGAAAGATTGTATCTTTTCGTTTTTAGTAAGTAGTATCTTTTTCGAAAAATATTTTTCCAAAATAAATTGCTTTCGAAAATCTTTTTGTTTAAGGAAAGATCATTTTCTATTCTCTTACCAAAACGATAAAATAAACTTTTGGTAACTAAGATTTTTGTATCTTCTAAATAAGGAAAGAAAATATTCTGATTTCAAAATGAAATATCCTCTTTCCAAAAGAGAGAGTTACATATCTCTCTATAAAAAGGAGCTTCCACGCTTTGAACTAAGTGGAAGAAAGAGTTCGTTTTAAGAGTGTTCACCTATTGATCATATCCTTTATCTCTCAAAACTTACTCTCTACCCCCATTTTTCTTTTCATCTTTACACTTCACGTTTTTATCTTTAAAGAGAAAAGAATTTTTATAACTACTTTTGAAAAACGGTTCTGTGTTCTAAACGATTTTCTAATCTAAAAACTGTTTTTTCTGTGCTTATATGTGCATTTCTTTCTGTCTATTTAGATTTTGTAATCTATAGTAGACAGGTTTTTATTTGATAAACAATTGTGTAATAGCTTAGGTGAGAAGCTATTGTGAAAGAGGTTATCAAGCGACCTTCTTCGTGAGAGAGATTCTAATGTCTTGAATTGAGTTTCTGTACTCTGCCAAAAACAGAAAGGGTTGAGGTTAACTAGAACCTTTGGAAAATCTAGTGGGATAAAGGGTAGATCTAGGTGTTGATCTGTTGCCTTGTACTATTGGTTTGTCTCTTACCCTTGAAAAGAGATAACATAGTTGAGGATCTCAAGATGAGTCTTGGGGAGTGGATGTAGGCGAGTTAGTGCCGAACCACTATAAATCACTGTGTTGATCTTTTTAAGTTCTGAAGTTTTGCTTGATACTGCTTTACTTACACTTCTGTTTATATTTTAGAAATGCTAAAGTTGCAAATGATTCTGATGTTCTAAAACTGAAATAAGTCTTATCTTCTTTGAACATTAGAACTCTGGAATTCTGATAAGTGAATATACCAGTTTCTAAACCGTTCTTCTATTTACAGTATATTTCACTACTTGGGTTTCTAATCAGTTTTCTAAACTTGATTAAAGCTTTATTTAGCAGTTCTAATTTCAATAACTGTCTCTCACATAGTCTTATATGTTTTTCTAAACTTTATGAGGAAGTTCTAAATACAATGGCTTTCCGTCATAAAGAAGTTCTAATATTGAATAAGACATTGTGAAGCAGTTCTAATTAATAGCTGCACTTTGCAAAGTCTATTTATAGAACATTGTGAGGAAGTTCTAATCCATATTTTATTCTCACAAGTTTTCTATTTTGTCGCTGCACTATATTCTGATTTTAAAATCTGAGATTATTTTTTGAAAACCCAATTCACCCCCCCTCTTGGGTTGTGCCATACATATATTGGACCCACACTCAAAAGATATCACAATCATTAATATGCGAGGACACTAACCTTGTTTTGAATTGGGAAAAGTGTCACTTTATGGTTAGTGAATGTATTGTCCTAGGGCATAAGATCTCTCAAAAGGGGATTGAAATAGACAAAACAAAAATCGAGGTAATTGAAAAACTACCTCCTCCTTTTCACATCCTCCTAACTCAGTGAAAGGAATAAGGAGTTTTCTTGGTCATGCAGGATTCTACAGGAGATTCATCAAAGACTTCTCAAAGATTACAAAACCTCTTTGTAATTTATTAGTTAAAGATGTTCCTTTTAATTTTGACAAAGAGTGTTTAAATGCTTTTAACAGGTTAAAGAGGGAGTTGATCTCAGCACCTATCATTACTACACCAGATTGGACTCTTCACTTTGAGCTTATGTGTGATGCTAGTGATCATGCTGTTGGAGCTGTTCTTGGGCAAAGAAAGGAAAAGAAGTTGCACGTCATCTATTATGCTAGTCGCACATTGAATGATGCGCAATTAAATTATGCCACTACTGAAAAAGAAAAGCTAGCTATTGTTTTTGCTTTTGAAAAATTTAGGGCTTATTTAATTGGAGCCAAAATAATAGTTTATACTGATCACTCAGCTATCAAATATTTGCTAAAAAAGAAAAATGCGAAACCGAGACTAATTTGTTGGGTGCTTTTATTGCAGGAATTTGATCTGAAAATTCGAGACAAAAAGGGAACCGAAAATCTTATGGCTGACCACCTTTCCAGGCTAGAATTGGGGGAAGAAGATACAACAGAGTTACAAATCAATGAAAACTTTCCCTATGAGCAACTTCTACTGTTGGCAAATACACAAACTCCCTGGTATGCTGATATAGTTAACTACCTTGTTTGCAAAATCCCTCCTCCCAAACTTTTCCTATCAACAAAAGAAAAAGTTCTTCCATGATATCAAATACTACTATTGGGAGGAGCCCTTTTTGTTCAAATATTGCAGTGATCAGCTATTCCGGTGATGTATACCGGAAGCAGAAATGGAAAGTGTCCTTAAATTTTGCCATTCAATGGAATGTGGAGGACACTTTGGAGCAAACAAGACAGCAGCACGTATATTGGAAAGCGGTTTGTATTGACCTAACCTATTTATAGATGCCTTTAAATTTGTTAGCCTTTGTGATCGTTTTCAAAGATTAGGTAACATTTCGAAGAGACATAAGATGCCCTTAAATAGCATCCTTGAAGTCGAAATCTTCGATGTTTGGGGACCGGACTTCATGGGACCTTTTCCAGCATCATACTCCAACCAACACATTCGAGTGGCGGTGGACTATGTGTCAAAATGGGCAGAAGCTATTGCTCTTCCAAATAATGATGCCAAAAGTGTAATGAATTTTATCAAGAAGTATATTTTCACATGTCATGGCACTCCCAGGGCAATAATCACGGACGGAGGTAAGCACTTTAGCAACAAATATTTAGATTCCTTCTTGCAAAATATGGTGTCACTCATCGTGTAGGCACTCCATATCATCCTCAAACAAGTGGACAAGTAGAAGTTACCAATAAAGAAATCAAGAAGATCCTGGAGAGCACTGTTGGACAATCTAGGAAGGACTGGTCTAAGAAACTCGATGATGCTCTATGGGCTTATAGAACTGCATTCAAAACACCAATCGGTATGTCTCCATATCGCATGGTTTACGGTAAGGCTTGTCATCTTCCTGTTGAGCTAGAGCATAAGGCATTTTGGGCAATTCAATTTCTTAACTTCAATGCAAAAGAAGTTGGTCAAAAGCAGTTGCTACAATTGAATATGATGGATGAAATGCGCCTCCATGCTTATGAGAGTGCCAAAATATATAAGGATCGCACCAAACAATGGCACGATAAGCATATTATCCTGAGGAATCGAAAAGTAGGCCAACAGGTATTACTCTATAACTCTAGAGTTCGCCTCTTTCCTAGTAAATTGCGCTCCAAATGGTCTGGTCCATTCACAATTAAAGAAATTTTTCCACATGGAGCTATCAAAATAGTGGATGGTAAGTCTAATCAAAGTTTCAAAGTTAATGCTCAACGTTTGAAGGTTTATCAAAATGACAACTTTGATCCTATAAAGAATAACATCAGTCTCGTTTGACCTAAACTAGGTTGAGTGATCAAGCTTAAACGACGTTAAACAAAAGCGCTTGTGGGAGACAACCCATGTTATTTTCTTTTTCCAATTATTGTTTCCAATTTATTTCTATTATTTCTGTTATAAAATTTCCCAAATTTTCGCCATAATTGTTCTTTTATTTTAGTCAAAATTTTTTCAGGATCAAGTTAAATCTACAGGTCAGCACGCCTTGGCCGTGCTAATACACATGCCCGTGCCATAATATGATAGCTAAGCACGCCCAGACCGTGTCCCAGGACACGCCTGTGTACTATAAAGACTAATTTTGCTTTGAGAGGCAGAGGCAAGCACGCTCTGACCGTGCACCACAGCACGCTCGTGCGTCAAGAAAGGAGAAAACCACTTTGAGAGTCAGGGACTAGCACGCCTAAGGCGTGTCCAGTAGCATGCCCGTGCGATTCGAAGGGGAAATTTCACCTTGCAAGTCAGAGGTAAGCACACCCTGACCATGCACTTGAACACACCCGTGCCAGGTACGCTTCATTTTTTCTTTTCCAGGACAAAGTCTTGCACGCCCCAGGCGTGTCCGACAGCATCCCTGTGCCACGAACCGCCTCAAGCTACATTAGTGTGCACGGTCTGGCTGTGCCAACTCGCACGCCCGTGCCATGACCAGACAGGCGCATTAAATTGTGCCTCTATTTAAAGCGCATGCCCTAACCACCCCTCACTTCCCTCTCGCACGCCCTAGCCGTCAACCTTTCATCTCCAAATTATCTCTCTTTTTCTCCCTTTTCTCTCAAATCAAACACACTACACACCAAATTTTCACACCATTCTCCTTCAACACGCCTCCTCGATACAAGCGTAGTAGACCCACCTCCTCGGTTGCCGTTAGACAATGGCCAATCGCTCGATCCTCTACTGCTCCTCCACCGGCTCCACCTCCTTTGACGTCTGCTCCTCCTCCATTTGAGATCGCTTCACCTGAGCAACAAGAGAGGTACAATAAACTATCCCTTTGCTCTATTTTACCCAATAGATTCATTGATGAAAATGCCTTAGCGCAAGTGGGTCTTCGAGATGCTGTGATAGAACCACTTAGTCGTATAAGATGGGGACAGTTTCTTGAAATGAAGGAGCTTGTTGATGCGCCTTTAACATTATAGTTTTTGAGTTCTTATTCGTCTCTAATTCAATTTTGCCTACCTCTCCCCCGAGCAAAATTTGCTTTAGACTTCTTGGTAGAACTTTTGATTTATCTATGAATGAAGTTAGCCATATTTTTGGATTCCCCACTGAAAACGCTCAAATCCAAATACCTAAGGATTTTTATGAACAACGTACATGGCAAGAATTGACCGGCGAAATTAATTATAACCTTAGGTATTCAAAGGCATCCAAATCGAGAAATCCTGCCTTGAGATACATCCACAAATTTTTCTCTAACACTATTTTTGGTAGGAGTGAGAGTGATGGAGTCTTAAGCTTGAATGGATTATACTTTATATGGGCGATCGAACAGGGAGTTTTGCTAAATGTTGGGTATTGGCTCTGCCAAAGATGGGTGAGGGTGGCTAGAGCGGATAGAGGGGCTATCATGATGGGGTGCTTTGTGACCCGCATTGCTGTGTATTTATGAGTCTGGAACCCAGCTAGACCAATCTATGATAGTGTGGGAAGGGGAAAGGGTACCAGATTAGATTTAGATGTCATGATCCACATGAAATTGATTGAAAAAATCGGAGATGCTTATCGGGTAGTAGGCGCTCGAGAGGACAGTTCTGAGGATGAGAAAGCCAAGGCTGCAGGTGGTACTGACATGGAGGAGGGTAATCCACCTCCTTTTGGTTCTTCTTTTGGTGCAGGTACTTTCGGTCCTGGTCCATCCTTTTAAGGTACGTCAAACATGTCCAATGACGAAGTCCTAGCACGGATGATATCTCGAATGGACATATTTAACACACGCCTTAACGGGATGGAATCTATGATCGCAGACAGATTCCAATCCATCGAGATTATGCACGGGAGCCTTGACTCTCGCATAGATACACTGCAAGGCCAACTCCAGACTGTTATTTAGCTCTTACAGCCGCATCCACCCCCACCACCGGAGTCTTGATGGATTTTGATTTTTTATTTGTTTTCCCTTTTTCCTTTTAATTTTGTTCTCATACATTGATCGTTTTGTGTTGAATTTTTATTTTTCTTTTGATTTTTATTTGACTATTATATCTTTTAGTAGTTTTTTTCTCTTAATGTTTATTTTGGTCTTTTAGCTATGACATGTTCCAGCACCCAGCTCTATTGTATTTTTCAATACAATTTTGGTAATGCTTAATCCACGTTCTTATTTTTTTTCTTCTGTTAATGCAACAAGTTTGGGGAAATTAGTTTATTTTGTACACATTGGGGACAATGTGTTTGATTAAATTGGGGGAAGAAAATTTTAGCTAAAATTTTATTTTTGCTTATCATGGTTGGAATGATTATAAGCAGGCTTGAAGGTTATCACCATTGAGTAATTTGTGATGAATTTAGTTGATTTTCTTATCTAGTATAGTTAAGCTCTAAATTTGAAATTTTTGACTTAACATGATTCATTGATTTAACTATCTATTTTAAAGATTATAAACACTAATTTTTTGTGAAAATTTATGATATATAGGCATGTTTTAATCTAAAGTTATTTAACCTTAGCATTCCTAGAACAAATTAGAACTCCCTTTGAGGCAAAAATTTTAAATGCTTACATTTAGAAAGAGATGATTTAGGCATTTTTTTGTTGAACTTCATATTTAGCCTAGGCCACCTAAATTAAAAATATGACTTTTGCAAACAATTTGAAGGCTATATTAAATCTTTATTGATCAAACCCTAGTAAGCCTAGCCATTAAGCCAATTAAATTCCTACCCTAAGTACAATAATGTATGATCGAAAGATTCGATTTTTATTAAAACATAGCAACAAGAATGGACAAAATTTCATTGATACTAGCAAGTGTACCAAATAAGAAAAATCAAAAGAGAAACACCCCATAGAAAAAAAAAAAAAAACAATCAATCAAAGATTCAAGTTTGGGGAATCTAAAAGCAAGGAAGAAATTATCAAAAGACCTTGCCAAAATATCTCTAGCTAGTGAAGAATTTCAAGACAGAAACTCCCTTAAAACAAATAAGTTTTGATATAATGAAAATCTGGATATTATACATTCTTTTGTACTCTTTGTTTATCTTTTATCCTCTTTCTTTGATTAGCCAAATTTATACCCCGAAACCCCATTACAACCTAAAATAAAGACCTTTTGATCTTCTAAATCGTATGCATTTCAATTATGGAGAAGGGACGACTAATTTTGCATATGGGAATGCTGAATTTATACTATCAATTATCTTATTTTAAAAGGCATCTATCGTAAGTTGAATAGTTATTAGTGTTGAAAATCTCTTTAACTTATATTTAAATCAAGGGATGTGCTTTATCAAAAAAAATTGAATTTTAGCTTAAATATAAGTAGCATGGAAAACAATTGTTTTATTCACATATTTAATGATTGTGATATCTTGTGAGTTTATGAATAATTATCTCCAACCATTGTAAGCTAGTTTTGTCAGTTTATTTTTCTCTTAATTTTAGTTTTGTTGCTTGAGGACAAGCAATGGTTTAAGTTTGGGGAATTTTGATAGGCGTTAGTTTTACAGTATTTTTAGTATAGTTTTTAATTAGAATTTTAGTAAATTTTAGCAGTTTGATTTATTTTCACTTCATTTTAAGTATAATTTTTGTTCAAAGCTTCCTTGAATCATAATCCACTTGATCTGAAAGAAATTTGCAGGGTTTTAGCACAGAAAAGAGCATTACAAAGAAAAATACTCAGGTTCTAGCACGCCCAGCTCGTGCACTTTGGCACGCCCGTGCTAAATCTAAGGAAAATCAAGTGGAGAGTCAGGGGCGAGCACGGCTGGACGGTGCTAACTAGCACGCCCGTGCCTAAAAGAACCTCAGGGCGTGTTTGCCTAGCACGCCCATGATGAAATCTATTTTGGAAGGACAGAGCTTAGCACGCCTTAGCCATGTTGAGGCGCACGCCTTATCCATGCTGAGGCGCACGCCCGTGCCACAAAGACTCCTCTGAGCGTGTTGCATAGCACGACCCGTGCTCATCCATTCATAGTTCCAGACTCTAGCACGCCCTAGCCGTGCTAGATGGCACGCCCGTGCTTCGAAGGCAGAGCTGACTTGAACTGAAAACGCAAGCAAATCTTTTTCTCACATGGTCCTGCCTCGGATATTTTCCTAAACATGCTAAACAAGATCTAAACCTAATTAGGAAGAGGAAAGAGTCCTAACTAAGAAGAAATCCAAGGTCTAATCAGTTAAGATCTCCAAAGAAGATTTCATACTTGATAAGGATTCTATTTCCTAAACAGAGTCAGATTTTCCTCCAAGAGGCCTATATAAAGGGGGGAGCTAGTCATTGTACAGGCATCTCAAAATTTAGTATTTTTTCTACATAGTTCTCTCTCTCTAAAAGATTTCAAGCATCCAAGATTTGTGCGAAGATTCAAGGAAGCCATCCACATAGCTATTGCCTAGTTTTTATCTCTAAACTCTTAATCTTGTTTTTCTTTTCATTGTTCATTACCAATTATGAAGATTTATTCAAGTATTATTGAGTTTTATTTAATTATTATGTCTAGCTAAACTCCTGTACTAGGGATTTGATGTAACTTTATTTGATTCCAATTTATAATATTAGATTTGTTTTTCCATGTTCTTGTTATAATTCATTATTGAACTTAAAGCTTCCAGGCAGAGTTTCTCCCCTGGATTGATTTATTTCATTAATCACCATCAGGAGAAGGGTTTTTGATATGAAAAAGGTAATGAATTACTTGAGAATAATAACTTGATGCGGAAGCTATATGGTTTGACTAAAGGGGGTTTTCATAAGTTAATGACCTTAGGTTATGAATTCATAAAACAACCATAAAACTTAATGATTTAATTTATGTTTGACTGCGCTATTGGAAGATAGGTAATTAGACTAGATTAGAATAGCTAACAATACATCGGGAGAGCTTGTTAGTGATTTTAGGGTTGTTTCTCCTACTTGAACAATTAAAATTGATTAACAGACTAATAGAATAAATTGGATAGAATTAAGTGAAATCAAATTCCCTAGTAGTTTTAAATCCTTGATTTCTTTTCATCTAAATTTTGTTGCTTGACCTCTTTCTGCTTTATTTTCGAATTTACTTTCCTTACAATAAATCTCTCTTATTGTCGTTTAAATAATAATAGGTAAACATAATTTTGGTACTTGATATACAATCCCTGTGGATACGATACTCTTTCACTCAATATTACTTGTTGCGATTTTGTACACTTGAGAAAATCATTGTCAGCATTATCTCATTGCGCAGTTTTGTGGTGTTTGAAGATGGAAAGAATTTTGCTAAAAACTTTTGGGCTAATTCTTCCCATGTTGTAAAACTTCCAGTGGGGCATGATTGTAACCAATATTGTGCCTTGTCCCTAAGAGTGAAAAGGAATAACTGACAGTGATTTTCGCAAGTGTACGAAATCGCAATAAGTAATATAGAGTGAAAGAGTATCGTATCCATAGGGATTGTATATCAAGTACCAAAATTGTGTTAACCTATTATTATTTAAACGAAAATAAAAGAGATTTGTTATAAGAAAAGTAATTTCAAAAGTAAAACAGAAAGAAATCAGAGAACAAAATTTAGATGAAAAGAAATCAAGGATTTAAAACTACTAGGGATATTGATTTCACTTAATTCTATCCAATTTATTCTATTAGTTTATTAACCAATTTTAATTGTTTAAGTAGGGGAAACAACCCTAAAATCACTAACAAGCTCTCCCGATGTATTGTTAGCTATTCTAATCCGGTCTAATTGCCTATCTTCCAATAGCACAATCAAACATGAATTAAATCATTAAGTTTTATGGTTTGTTTTGTGAATTCATAACCTAAGGTCATTAACTTATGAAAACCCCCTATGAGTCGAACCATATAGCTTCCGCATCAAGTTATTATTCTCATGTAATTTATTACCTTTTTCGTATCAAAAACCCTTCTTCCGATAGTGATTAATGAAATAAATCAATCCAGGGGATAACTCTGTCTGGAAGCTTTAAATTCAATAATAAATTATAGCAAGAACAAGGAAAAAGCAAATCTAATATTATAAATTTTGAATCGAATTAAGCTACATCAATTCCCTAGTATGAAAGTTTAGCTCGACATAGTAATTAAATAAAACTCAGTAATACTTGAATAAAATTTCATAATCGATAATGAATAATGAAAAGAAAGACAAGATTAAGAGTTTAGAAATAAAAACTAAACAGCAGCTATGTGGATGGCTTCCTTGAATCTTGCCACAAATCTTGGATGCTTGAAACCTTTGAGAGAGAGACAACTATGTAGAAAAACACTAAAATTCGAGATATCCCAACAATGAAAAGCTCCCCTTTTTATATAGACCTCCTGGAGGAAAATCTGACTTCGTTTAGGAAATAGAATCCTTATTAAGTACAAAATCTTCTTTATGAGATCATGACTGTTTAGGCCTTGGATTTCTTCTTAGTTAGGACTCTTTTCTCTTCCTAAATAGGTTTAGATCTTGTTTATCACGTTTAGGAAAATATCCGAGGCGGGCCCATGTGAGAAAAGGATTAGCTTGCATTTTTAGTTCAAGTTAGCTCTGCCTTCGAAGCATGGGCTTGCCATCTAGCACGGCTTGGGCGTGCTAGAGTCTGGAACTAAGAATGATTGAGCACGGGCCTTGCTATGCAACACGCTCAAAGGAGTCTTTGTGGCACGGGCGTGCGCCCTAGCACGGCTGGGGCGTGCGCCCTAGCACGGCTGGGGCGTGCTAGGCTCTGACCTTCTAAGATAAATTTCATGCCAGGAAGACACGCCCTGAGGTTCCTTTGGGCACGGGCGTGTCCTATAGCACGGGCTAGCCGTGCTAGCCCCTGACTCTCCACTTGGTTTCTCTTAGTTTAGCACGGGCGTGCTATGATGCACGGTCAGGGTGTGCTAGACTCTGACTATTTTGCTTTGTAATGCTCTTTTCTGTGCCAAAACCCTGCAAATTTCTTTCAGATCAAGTGGATTATGATTCAAGGAAGCTTTGATCAATGATTATAGTTAAAATGAAGTAAAAATAAATCAAAGTGATAAAATTTACTAAAATTCTAAATAAAAACTATACTAAAAATACTGTAAAAATGACACTATCAAAATTCCCCAAACTTAAACCATTGCTTTTCCTTAAGTAACAAAACTAAAATTAAGAGAAAAATAAACTGACAAAACTATGGTTGGAGATAATTATTCATAAACTCACAAGATATCACAATCATTAAATATGTGAATAAATCAAATTTTTTCCATGCTACTTATATCTAAGCTAAAATTCAATTTTTGATAAAGCACATTCCTTGATTTAAATATAAGTTAAAGAGATTTTCAACACTAATAACTATTCAACTTACGATAAATAGGATATGAATAATCTACAAAAATTATTCAACCTTTTAAAATAAGATTAATTGATAGTATAAATTCAGCATTCCCATATGCAAAATTAGTCGTCCCTTCTCCACAATTGAAATGCATACGATTTAAAAGATCAAAAGGTCTTTATTTTATATTGTAATGGGGTTTTCGGGGTATAAATTTAGCTAATGAAAGAAAAAGGATAAAAGGTAGACAAAGAGTACAAAAGAATGTATAATATCCAGATTTTCATTATACCAAAACTTATTTGTTTTAAGGGAGTTTCTGTCTTGAAATTCTTCACTAGCTAGAGATATTTTGGCAAGGTCTTTCCATAATATTTTGATAATTTCTTCCTTGCTTTTAGATTCTCGAAACTTGAATTCTTTGATTGATTGCCTTTTTCTATGGAGTGTTTCTCTTTTGATTTTTCTTATTTGGTACACTTGCTAGTATCAATGAAATTTTCTCCCTTCTTATTGCTATGTTTTAATAAAAATCGAATCTTTCAATCATACATTATTGTACTTAGGGTAGGAATTTAAATTTGTTTAATGGCTAGGTTTAATAAGGATGAACAAGAAAATTTTATGGTTTATAGGCTTCAAATTGGTTGCAAAAGTCATATTTTTAACTTAGGTGGCCTAGGTTAAATGTGAAGTTCAACAAAGAATGTCTAAATCATCTCTTTCTAAATGTAAGCATTTAAAATTTTACCTCAAAGAGAATTCTAATTTGTTCTAGGAATGCCAAGGTAAATTAACGTTAGATTAAAAAATACCTATATATCATAAATTTCACAAAAATTAGTGTTTATAATCTTAGAAATAAATAGTTAAACCAAAGAATCATGTTAAGTCAAAAATTTCAAATTTAGAGCTTAAATATACTAGATAAGAAAATCAACTAAATTCATTAGAAATTACTAAATTGTGACAACCTTCAAGCCTGCTTATAATCATTCCAACCATGTTAAGCAAAAATAAAATTTTAGCTAAAATTTCCTTCCCCCAATTTAATCAAACACATTGTCCCCAATGTGTATAAAATACACTTACTTCCCCAAACTTATTGCATTAACAGAGGAAAAGAAATAAGAGAGTGGAGTAAGCATTACCAAAATTGTATTGAAAAATACAATAGAACTGGGTGTTGGAATGTCATAGCTAAAAGACCAAAACAAACATTAAGAGAAAAAGCTACTAAAAGATATAATAGTCAAATAAAAATCAAAAGAAAAATAAAAATTCAACACAAAACGATCAGTGTATGAGAACAAAATCAAAATAGGAAAAAATAAAAATTCAACACAAAACGATCAGTGTATGAGAACAAAATCAAAATAGGAAAACAAATAGAAAATCAAAATCCATCAAGTCGCCGGTGGTGGGGTGGATGTGGCTGTAAGAGCTGAATAACAGTCTGGAGTTGGCCTTGCAGTGTATCCATGCGAGAGTCGAGGCTCCCGCGCATAATCTCGATAGATTAGAATCTATCTGCATGATAACTTGCAAATCCAATTTTCTTTTATTGTTATATTTGTGTTAATTTGGTGTCATTTTGTGCTTAAAAGAGTGATTTAACTTGATTTATTGTTTTTATGCTAGGAAAAGTTGGATTTGATATGAATGAAGCAAAAAGGAGCACAATTGAAATGTTTTGGAGCAAGGAAGGAGCTGCTGGAATTTTGAAACACAAAAGCAAGCTGTTAGGCTCTTAGCCTTGGGCAAGACTAAGTAGGAAATCATACCAGTGGACTGATTGTGATATTATTGGCTGGTCACGACTTCTTCAACTAATTCCAGCACATTTTACAGCCACATGATGATATTAGACACAATTTTTAGTGGGTATTTTTATTGTATTAGTGGACCCCACTTTCTAGGGGGTATTTAAGTCGAAATTAGGTCTTTTTGTGGAGGATCTTTTGCCTCCCTTGGGTGGTGACGAATTTGACAGAATTTTTGAGAGATTTCTGCCGAACTTTCAATTCTTTTGAGGATGTTTTCTTCTATAGTCATGTGTGGCTAAACATTCTATTCAGTTAAGGCTAAACCAAGGTAGACGTTTGATTTCGATTGTGAGATAATATTGAACTTAATTGAATTTCTTTATTCTATTGCGTTTATATTCTTTCTGTGATTTATTGGGAAAATATATACCCTAGCGAAATTCTATTGAATGATTTAACAGGGCCCGTTATGTTGTTTGGTAGAAATTTCCATAGCTATTCGGTGTAATCAAATCCGTAATTGTTCGGTTAGGTTGATGCAGTAGTAATTAATATAACTTAATTGGGTAGAACTTTTTAGGTTGTATTAAGAAAGAATATAATCAGATTTAAACGGATGCTCGTAGTTTCTATTAATCTAGGCAGGGTTCTATTAGATTTTAAAGCGGTTAACAGTTAAATCCTTCGTCGTACTTAGGATTGCTAGTTAATTAGGGGTTGTTATTAGATCGTATCTTAGCAACCTATTCCTACGGTAGAATTGGTTGGGTTGACGTTCTTTCTGGCTATAACTTGTCTGTAATATGAATTAAGGAATTAATCTTGAATCAATGATCACTCGAATCAAATCTTCGAACCGCGGTATGCCTTGGCTGAATTTTCTATCAATTGTTCAGGTTCAATTTTTAATTTTATTGCATTTATTTCTTTGATTTAATTTTAATTCGTTTAGTTCGATTATTAAATTCCCTCGTTTCAATATTTATTTTTAATTTTATTATCAGTTCTGGTTTATTTTAGACAAAGCTAATCCCTAAGGTTCGACCCTTCTCACCATATTTACAAGTTTTATTTTGTAGGAGAGCAGGTTAATTATTTTTGGCGGATTCGACGCCCGTCACTACAATCATAGATTCCATCCCGTTAAGGCGTGCGTCAAACATGTCCATTCGGGACATCATCTGTGCAAGTACTTCGTCATTGGACATGCTTGACATTCCTTGAAAGTATGGACCAGTACCGGAAGTACCTGCACCAAAAGAAGAACCAAAAGGAGGTGGATTACCCTCCTCCATGTCAGCGCCACCTGCGGCCTCGGCTTCCTCATCCTCAGAACTGTCATCTCTAGCACCTACTACCCGATAGGCATCGCCTACCTTCTCAATCAATTTCATGTGGATCATGACATCTAAATCTAATCTGGCACCCTTTCCCCCTCCCACACTATCATAGATTGGTCTAACCGAGTTCCAGACTCGTAAATACGCAGCAATGCGGGTCACAAAGCATCCCATCGTGATAGCCCCTTTATCTGCTCTAGCTACCCTCACCCATCTTTGGCATAGCCAATAACCAAATTCAGCAAAACTCCCTGTTCAATCGCCCATATAAAATATAGTTCATTCAAGCTTAAGATTCCATCACTTTCACTCCTTCCAAAAATAGTGTTAGATAAAAATTTGTGAATGTATCTCAGGGCAGGATTTCTCAATTTGGATGCCTTTGAATACATAGGGTTATAATGAATTTCGTCGGTCAAATATTGCCATGTACTGCGTTCATAAAAATCTTTAGGTATTTGGATTTGAGCGTTTTCAGTAGGGAATCCAAAAATATGGCTAACTTCATTCACAGATAAATCAAAACTTCTACCAAGTAGCCTAAAGTGAATTTTGCTCGAGGGATCGCCAGGCAATAATCTAATTAGAGATGAATAAGAACTCAAAAATTCTAATGTCAAAGGTGCATAAACTAGATCCTTCATCTCAAGAAACTGTCCCCATCCTATACGCCTAAGTGGTTCTATCACAGCATCTCGAAGACCCACTTGCGCTAAAGCATTTTCATCAATGAACCTATTAAGTAAAATAGGACGAAGGGATAGTTTATTGTACCTCTCTTGACCTCTCTTGTTGCTCGGGTGAACCGATCTCAAATGGAGGAGGAGGTGGACTAAGTGGAGGAGCAGTGGAAGATCGAGCAATGGGCCGTTGTCTAGCGGCAACCGAGGAAGCGGCTCTGCTATGCTTGTATCGAGGAGGCATGGTGAAGGAGAATGGTGTGAAAATTTGGTGTGTAGTGTTTTTGATTTGAGAGAAAAGGGAGAAAAAAAGAGGTAATTGGAGATGAAAGGGTGACCACTAGGGCATGCGATAGGGAAATGAGGAGTGGTTAGGGCGTGCGCTTTAATAGAGGCACGATTTAATACGCATGTCTGGTCATGGCACGGGCGTGAGCATTGGCACGGGCATACCGTGCACACTATTGTGGCCTTGAGGCTGTTCGTGGCACGGGCGTGCTGTAGGACACGCCTTGGGCGTGGGAGCCTCTATCCTGCAAAGAAAAACAAAGCGTACCTGGCATGGGCGTGCTAAAGTGTACGGTCTGGGCGTGCTTGCCTCTGACTTGCAAGGTGAAATTCTCTTCTCTGGTTGCACGAGCATGCTAATGGACACGCCTTGGGCTTGCTTACCCCTGACTCTGAAAGTAGTTTTTCTCCTTTCTTGACGCACGAGCGTGCTGTGGCACACGGTCAGGGCATGCTAGCCCCTGACTCTCAAAATAAATTTTGTCTTTAAGGCACACAGGCATGTCCTGGGACACGGTCTGGGCGTGCTTAGTGGGCATATCTTGGCACGAGTGTGCGTCTTAGCACGGCCTGGGCGTGCTGACCTGTGGACTTTAACTTGATCCTGAAAAAATTTTGACTAAAACAAAAGAACAATTATGGAGAAAATTTTGGAAATTTGTACCAGAAATAATAAAAGTAAATGGAAAAAATAAATTTAAGAAAGAAAATAACATGGGTTGTCTCCCACAAGCGCTTTTGTTTAATGTCGTTTAAGCTCGACGCACTCAACCTAGTTTAGGTCAGACGAGACTGATGGTATTCTTGACAGGATCAAAGTTTTTATTTTGATAAACTTTCAACCATTGAGCATTAACTTTAAAACTTCGATTAGAATTATCATCCACTATTTCGATGGCCCCATAAGGAAAATTTTCTTTGATTTTGAATGGACCTGACCTTCTAGAGTGCAACTTACCGGGAAATAGGCGGAGTCTAGAATTATAGAGCAATACCTGTTGGCCTACCTTTAGATTCCGCAGGATAATATGCTTATCGTGCCATTGTTTGGTGCGATCTTTATATATTTTGGCACTCTCATAAGCATGGAGGCGCATTTCATCCATCATATTCAATTGTAGCAACCGTTTTTTGACTAATTTCTTTTGTATTAAAGTTAAGAAATTGAATTGCCCAAAACGCCTTATGCTTTAACTCAACAGGAAGATGACAGGCCTTACCGTAAACCATGCGATATGGAGACATACCGATTGGTGTTTTGAATGCAGTTCTGTAAGCCCATAGATGATCATCGAGTTTCTTGGACCAGTCCTTCCTAGATTGTCCAACAGTGGTCTCCAGGATCTTCTTGATTTCTCTATTGGTAACTTCAACTTGTCCACTTGTTTGAGGATGGTATGGAGTAACTACACGATGAGTAACACGATATTTTGCAAGGAGGGAATCTAAATATTTATTGCAAAAATGCTTACCTCCATCCGTGATTATTGCCCTAGGGGTGCCATGACGTGTGAAAATATACTTCTTGATAAAATTCATTACACTTTTGGCATCATTGTTTGAAAGAGTAACAGCTTCTACCCACTTTGACACATAGTCCACCGCCACTAGAATGTATTGGTTGGAGTATGATGATGGAAAAGGTCCCATGAAGTCCAAACCCCAAACATCGAAGATTTCGACTTTAAGGATGCTATTTAAGGGCATCTCATGTCTCTTCGAAATGTTACCTAACCTTTGACAACGATCACAAAGGCGAACAAAGTTAAAGGCATCTTTAAATAGGTTAGGCCAATACAAACCGCTTTCCAATATACGTGCTGCTGTCTTGTTTGCTCCAAAGTGTCCTCCACATTCCATTGAGTGGCAAAATTTAAGGACACTTTCCATTTCTGCTTCTATTATACATCGCCGGAATAGCTGATCACCATAATATGTGAACAAAAAGGGCTCCTCCCAATAGTAGTATTTGATATCATGGAAGAATTTTTTCTTTTGATGATAAGAAAAGTTGGGAGGAGGGATTTTGCAAACAAGGTAGTTAACTATATCAGCATACCAGGAGGCTTGTGTGTTTGCCAATAGTAGAAGTTGCTATGGGGAAACTTTTCATTGATTTGAAATTCTATTGTATCTTCTTCCCCCAATTCTAGCCTGGAAAGGTGGTCAACCACAAGATTTTCGGTTCCCTTTTTGTCGCGAATTTCCAGATCAAATTCCTGCAATAAAAGCACCTAACGAATTAGTCTCGGTTTTGCATCTTTCTTTTCTAGCAAATATTTGATAGCTGAGTGATCAGTGTAAACTATTATTTTGGCTCCAATTAAATAAGCCCTAAATTTGTCAAAAGCAAAAACGATAGCTAGCAGTTCTTTTTCAGTAGTGGCATAATTTAATTGCGCATCATTCAATGTGCGACTAGCATAATAAATGACGTGCAACTTCTTTTCCTTTCTTTGCCTAAGAACAGCTCCAACAGCGTGATCACTAGCATCACACATAAGCTCAAAGGGAAGAGTCTAATCTGGTGTAGTAATGATAGATGCTAAGATCAACTCCTTCTTTAACCTGTAAAAAGCATTTAAACACTCTCTGTCAAAATTAAAAGGAACATCTTTAACTAATAAATTACAAAGAGGTTTTGTGATTTTGGAGAAGTCTTTCATGAATCTCCTGTAGAATCTTGCATGACTAAGGAAACTCCTTATTCCTTTCACTGAATTAGGAGGAGGTAGCTTTTCAATTACCTCGATTTTGGCTTTGTCCACTTCAATCTCTTTTTGAGAGATCTTATGCCCTAGGACAATACCTTCACTAACCATAAAGTGACACTTTTCCCAATTCAAAACAAGGTTAGTGTCCTCGCATCGCTGCATTACTAATGATAAGTTATGAAGACATGCATCGAAAGAAGAACCAAATACAGAGAAGTCATCCATGAATATTTCAATAAATTTATCTACCATATCAGAAATTATGGACATCATGCATCTTTGAAAGGCTGCAGGAGCATTACATAGTCCAAAAGGCATTCTCCTATAGGCAAAAGTGACATAAGGACAAGTGAAAGTAGTTTTCTCTTGATATTCAGGAGCAATTGGTATTTGGAAGTATCCTGAATAACCATCCAAAAAATAATAAAAAGGATAACCTGCAAGTCTTTCAAGCATTTGATCAATAAAGGGTAGGGGAAAGTGGTCCTTGCGTGTTGCTTTGTTCAATTTCCTATAATCTATACACACACGCCAACTTGTGACTGTTATAGTGGGAATTAATTCATTGTTTTCATTAGAGATGACAGTCATACCTCCCTTCTTTGGAACAACTTGGACAAGACTCACCCAACTACTATCGAAAATTGGATAAATAATGCCGGCATCCAGAAGTTTTATAATTTCACCCTTGACGACCTCCTTCATATTTGGATTCAATCGCCTTTGATGTTCGATTGAAGGTTTGTAGTCTTCTTCCATCAGGATCTTATGCATGCATACACTCGGCCTTATCCCCTATAGATCTGAAATTGACCACCCTAGTGCTTTCTTATGCTTTCGAAGAACCTGCAACAACCTTTCTTCTTGATCAAGCGTTAAGTGAGAAGAAATAATAGCAGGAAAAGAATGATTCTCACCTAAGAATGCATGTTTTAAATGAGGTGGAAGTTGTTTCAGTTCTTGCTTTGGTGGTTCACTTCCTTTCTCATTTATGATGCTTGATTCATTAATGTCATCTTTAATATGCAAAGTGTTTTCCACACATTCATCAACAACATCAATTCGCAAAAAATCACTATAGTGCATAGGAAGATTACATGATTTAAGAACATCAAAGACAATTGCTTCCTATCCAACCCTTAGAGTTAATTTACCTTCATAAACTCAATTAATGCTCTTGCAATTGCGAGAAAAGGCCTCCCAAGGATTAAGGATCCTTCCCTGTCTTCATCAATATCATGAATAACAAAATCAACAGGGAAGATGAATGTACCTACCTTTACAAGCACATCTTCTACAATTCCTCTTGGATATTTGATCGATCGATCCGCTAATTATAGAGACATCCTTGTTGGTTTGAGCTCTCCCATACCTAGCATCTTAAAAACTTCATAAGACATAAGATTAATGCTAGCACCTAAATCTGCCAAAGCTTTTTCAAAATCAAGATTACCAATATTGCAAGGGATAGAAAAAATTCCTAGATCCTTTAACTTTGGAGGAAATTTGTTTTGGATAATTGTACTGCATTCCTCAGTTAACATTATTGTTCCTTGATCATCGATTTTTCGTTTCTTGCTCAGGATATCTTTTAGGAATTTCGCATAGCTAGGCATTTGAGCAAGGGCTTCAGCAAAAGGAATGTTGATTTGAAGCTTTTTAAATACATCCAGAAACTTTAGGAAGCTCTTGTCATCTTGTGCTTTCTTTAACCTTTGTGGAAAGGGGACAGGTGGAACATAGGGTTTTACTTTTTCTTATTCTTCTAGGTCAATGATGGGAACCTTTGGCTGCTCTTCCACTTTCTTTTCTTTCTTTGGTGGCTCTTCTAACTGTTTGCCACTTCTCAAGGTGATAGCATGTACCTGTTCTTTAGCATTCTTTTCAGTATTGCTAGGTAACGTACCTTGAGGTCGAGATGCCATCATGTTTGCAAATTGTCCTAGCTGAATCTCCAGATTTCTTATCGCCGCTGCTGGATTTTGTGGTTTTCTCTAGTTTCGTTCATGAAATCCATGTGTGATTTAGAAAGGGCAGTGAGAAGATCATCATGAGATTTCTTCTCTTGAGGAAGGAAACCTGGAGGTGCGTTCAAGGCATTGTTAGGATTCCCGTAGGACAGATTAGGATGGTTCCTCAATCTATTATCATATGAGTTGGAGTATGGGTAATTCTTCCTCCATTTATTCATCATATAATTTACTTGCTCCAAGGTTTGTGGATTCAAAGAATCTATCATGCATTCTCCAATTCCATATTGTCCATTGCATCTGTCACAAACTTACATAATAGAATTTACAGGATTAGTAGTTAACAGGTCTAGTTCTCTTACCATGCTATCTACCTTGGCATTAAGTGTTGTAATGGCATCTATTTCATAGGCTCATACAGTTCTCTTCCTTTCAGTATTGTTTTGATAATGGCTGTTGCTTGCCATCTCCTCTATCAATTCATATGCCTCATCAATTCCCTTCTTATCAAAAGATCCACCTGTAGCTGCATCTAAAGTGATTTTAATGTTGGGAGATAATGCATTATAGAAAGTTTGTACCTGTAACCACTTAGGCAAACTGTGATGTGGGCACTTTCTTAACAAGTCCTTGAATCTTTCCCAAGCTTCATACAAGCTTTCTTGATCATGGTGAGCATATGTCATTATCTCATTGCGCAGTTTTGTGGTCTTTGAAGATGGAAAGAATTTTGCTAAGAACTTTTGGGCTAATTCTTCCCATGTTGTGAAACTTCCAGCGGGGCATGATTGTAACCAAGATCATGCTTTATCCCTAAGAGTGAAGGGGAATAATCTCAGTTTAATTGCATCTTCGGAAACACCGTTCTGTTTGAAAGTATCGCAAATTTCCAGGAAATTTGTGATATGAGCGTTAGGATCTTCACTAGGCAAACTCCCATATTGAATTGAGGTGGAAAGCATCTGGATAATTGTGGGTTTAATTTCAAAATTATTAGCTTCCACCCGAGGTCTTGTAATACTCGAGGTTGTCCCATTCAGAATAGGTGTTGTGTAGTCTCGCAAGGTGCGGACCGGATGTTGAAGTGGAGGTCCGTTTACGTTTGCTTTTTCATTTTCATTTTCGTTGACCATGTCTGCTTGTTGTTCGGGTTTTATTTCACGTGCTCTTCTTGGAGCGTTGTTCCTACGATAAGTTCTTTTAATTTCTGGGTCAAAGACTAGAGGTTCAGCCCTACTTGATCTTCTTTGCATAAACACCTGAAATAATTCTTAAAAGAAAATTTAAATAAAACAAAAGGATATCTAAATTAATAATAGGGTAATTAGTATTGATATTGATAACGTCAATCCCCGGCAATGGTGCCAAAAACTTGACAGTGATTTTCGCAAGTGTACTAAATCGCAACAAGTAATATAGAGTGAAAGAGTATCGTATCCACAGGAATTGTATATCAAGTACCAAAATTGTGTTAACCTTTTATTATTTAAATGAAAATAAAAGAGATTTGTTATAAGAAAAGTAATCTCAAAAGTAAAACAGAAAGAAATCAGACAACAAAATTTAGACGAAAAGAAATCAAGGATTTAAAACTACTAGGGATATTGATTTCACTTAATTCTATCCAATTTATTCTATTAGTTTGTTAATCAATTTTAATTGTTCAAGTAGGGGAAATAACCCTAAAATCATTAACAAGCTCTCCCGATGTATTGTTAGCTATTCTAATCCGGTCTAATTGCCTATCTTCTAATAGCACAATCAAACATGAATTAAATCATTAAGTTTTATGGTTTGTTTTGTGAATTCATAACCTAAGGTCATTAACTTATGAAAACCCCCCATGAGTCGAACCATATAGCTTCTGTATCAAGTTATTATTCTCATGTAATTTATTACCTTTTTCGTATCAAAAACCCTTCTTCTGATAGTGATTAATGAAATAAATCAATCCAGGGGATAACTCTGCCCAGAAGCTTTAAATTCAATAATAAATTATAGCAAGAACAAGGAAAAAGCAAATCTAATATTATAAATTTGGAATCGAATTAAGCTACATCAAATCCCTACTATGAGAGTTTAGCTCGACATAGTAATTAAATAAAACTCAGTAATACTTGAATAAAACTTCATAATCAATAATGAATAATGAAAAGAAAGACAAGATTAAGAGTTTAGAAATAAAAACTAGACAACAGCCCTGTGGATGGCTTTCTTAAATTTTGACACAAATCTTGGATGCTTGAAACCTTTGAGAGAGAGAGAACTATGTAGAAAAATACTAAAATTCGAGATATCCCAACAATAAAAAGCTCACCTCTTTATATAGACCTCCTGGAGGAAAATCTGACTCCGTTTAGGAAATAGAATCCTTATTAAGTACAAAATCTTCTTTAGGAGATCATGACTGTTTAGGCCTTGGATTTCTTCTTAGTTAGGACTCTTTTCTCTTCCTAAATAGGTTTAGATCTTGTTTAGCACATTTAGGAAAATATCCGAGGCGGGCCCATGTGAGAAAAGGATTGACTTGCATTTTCAGTTCAAGTCAGCTCTGCCTTCGAAGCATGGGCGTGTCATCTAGCACGACTTGGGCGTGCTAAAGTCTAGAACTAAGAATGATTGAGCACGGGCCGTGCTATGCAACACGCTTATAGGAGTCTTTGTGGCACGGGTGTGCGCCCTAGCACGGCTGGGGCGTGCTAGGCTCTGACCTTCCAAGATAAATTTCATGCTAGGAAGACACGCTTTGAGGATCCTTTGGGCACGGGCGTGTCCTATAGCATGGGCTAGTCTTGCGAGCCCCTGACTCTCCACTTGGTTTCTCTCAGTTTAGCACGGGCGTGCTATGATGCATGGTCAGGGCGTGCTAGACTCTGACTATTTTGCTTTGTAATGCTCTTTTCTGTGCCAAAACCCTGCAAATTTCTTTCAGATCAAGTGGATTATGATTCAAGGAAGCTTTGATCAAAGATTATAGTTAAAACGAAGTAAAAATAAATCAAAGTGATAAAATTTGCTAAAATTCTAAATAAAAACTATACTAAAAATACTGTAAAAATGGCACCTATCAATAATCTCAATTTTATGGCATCTTCGGAAACACCGTTCAGTTTGAAAGTATCGCAAATTTCCAAGAAATTTGTGATATGAACGTCAGGATCTTCACTAGGTAAACCCCCATATTGAATTAAGGTGGAAAGCATTTGGATGATTGCGGGTTTAATTTCAAACTTATTAGCTTCTACCCGAGGTCTTATAATACTTGAGGTTATCCCATTAAGATTAGGTGTTGTGTAGTCTCACAAGGTGCGGACCGAATGTTGAGGTGGAGGTCCGTCTTCTATTTCGTTTTTGTTGACCATGTCTGTTTGTTGTTCGGGTTTGCTTTCACGTGTTCTTCTTGCAGCGTTGTTCCTGGGACAAGTTCTTTCAATTTCTGGATCAAAGACTAGAGGTTCAGTCCTACCTGATCTTCTTTGCATAAACACCTAAAATAATTCTTAAAAGAAAAATTAAATAAAACAAAGGAATGTCTAAATTAACAATAGGGTAATTAGTATTGATGTTGATAATGCCAATCCCCGGCAACGGCACCAAAAAGTTGATGGTGATTTTCGCAAGTGTACGAAATCGCAACAAGTAATATAGAGTGAGAAGAGTATTGTATCCACAGGGATTGTATACCAAGTACCAAAATTATGTTAACCTATTATTATTTAAATGGCAATAAGGGGAATTATTTTAAGAAATTAAATTAAACAAATAACAGAGAACAAAAAGAAATCAAGCAACAGTATTTGAAGAAAAGAAATCAAGGATTTAAAGCTACTAGGGATTTTGATTTCACTTAATTCTATCCAATTTATTTTATTAGTTTGTTAATCAATTTTAATTGTTCAAGTAGGGGAAACAACCCTAAAATCACTAACAAGCTCTCCCGATGTATTGTTAGTTATTCTAATCCGTTCTAATTACCTATCTTCCAATAGCGCAATCAAACATGAATTAAATCATTAAGTTTTATGGTTTGTTTTGTGAATTCATAACCTAGGGTCATTAATTTATGAAAACCCCCCATGAGTCAAACCATATAGCTTCCGCATCAACTTATTATTCTCATGTAATTTATTACCTTTTTCATATCAAAAATCCTTCTCCCGATAGTGATTAATGAAATAAATCAATCCACGGGAGAAACTCTGCCTGGAAGCATTAAGTTCAATAATAAATTATATCATGAACAAGGAAAAGCAAATCTAATATTATAAATTGGAATCAAATTAAGCTACATCAAATCCCTAGTATGGGAGTTTTAGTTCGACATAGTAATTAAATAAAACTCAATAATACTTGAATAAAACTTCATAATCAATAATGAATAATGAAAAGAAAAACAAGATTAAGAGTTTAGAAATAAAAACTAGACAACAGCTACGTGGATGGCTTCCTTGAATCTTGGCACAAATCTTGGATGCTTGAAATCTTTGAGAGAGAGAGATAACTATGTAGAAAAATACTAAAACTCGAGATGCTTTTTACAATGAGCCGATCCTCTCTTTATATAGACCTCCTGGAAGAAAATCTGACTCCGTTTCAAAAATAGAATCCTTATTAAGTACGAAATTTTCTTAAGAGATCATAAACTGTTTAGGCTTTGGATTTCTTCTTAGTTAGGGCTCTTCTCTCTTCCTAAATAGGCTTAGATCTTGTTTTGCACTTTTAGGAAAATATCTGAGGTGGGCCCATGTAAGTTAAAAAGACTGGCTTCCGTTTTTAGTTCAAGACAACTTTGCCTTCGTAGCACGAGCATGCCATCTAGCACGGCTTAGGCATGCTAGAGTCTGTGTCTGTGAATAATTTAGCACGGGCCGTGCTCTGCAACATGCTCAAAGAGGTACTTGTGGCACAGGCGTGCGCCATAGCACGGCCAGGGCGTGCTCGGCTCTGGCTTTCCAAGACAAATTGCTTCATGGGCGTGTTAGGCAGGCACGCCTTGAGGTCCTTTAAGGCACGGGCGTGCTAGATAGCACAGCCTGGCTGTGCTAGAGCTTAAGTATCCACTTGAATTCCTCTAGTTTAGCACAGGAGTGCTAAGGTGCATGGGTTGGGCGTGCTGGCTTTTGAGTGTTTTGCTTTATAATGCTCTTTTCTGTGCCAAAACCCGGCAAATTTCTTTAAGATCAAGTGGAGTATGATTCAAGGAAGCTTTGAACAAAAATTATAATTAAAACGAAGTAAAAATTAATTAAAGTGATAAAATTTATTAAAATTCCTAATAAAAACTATATTAAAAATACTGTAAAAATGACACTTGATAGGTGTTAGTTTTATAGTACTTTTAGTATAGTTTCTATTAGAAATTTTAGTAAATTTTATCACTTTGATTTGTTTTTAAATTCATTTTAGTATAATTTTGTTCAAAGCTTCCTTGAATCATAACCCGCTTGATCTGAGAGAAATTTGTAGGGTTTTGGCACAGAAAAGGGCATTACAAGGCAAAATACTCAGCCTAGCACGCCCATGACAAATTCTAGCTGGGAAGGACAGAGACAAGCACGCCTAGCCTTTCCCTGCCTAGCACGCCCCGTGCTGAACCATCCAGAGTTCCAGACTTAAGCATGCCCAAGCCGTGCATCGTGGCACGCCCGTGCTTCGAAGGCAGAACTGGCGTGAACTAAAAACGCAAATCAATCCTTCTCTCACATAAGCCTGCCTCGGATAGTTTCCTAAATGTACTAAACAAGATCTAGACCTATTTTCGAAGAGAAAGAAGTCCTAACAAAGAAGAAATCCAAGGCTTAAATAGTCATGATCTCCTATAGAAGATTTTGTACTTAATAAGGATTCTATTTCCTAAACGGAGTCAGATTTGCCTTCAGGAGCTCTATATAAAGAGGGGAGCTTTTCATTGATGGGGTATCTCGTTTTTAGGCTTTCTTCTGCATAATTCTCTCTCTCCCAAAGGTTTCAAGCATCCAAGATTTGTGCCAAGATTCAAGGAAGCCATCCACATAGCTGTGATCTAGTTTTATCTCTAAACTCTTAATCTTGTTTTCTTTTTCATTACTATTACTGATTATGAAGATTGATTCAAGTATTACTGAGTTTTATTTAATTACTATGTCCAGCTAAACTCTTATACTAGGGATTTGATGTAACTTAATTCGATTCCAATTTATAATATTAGATTTGTTTTTCATTGTTCTTGTTATAATTTATTATTAAGCTTAAAGCTTCCAGGCAGAATTCTTTCCCCTGGATTGAACTATTTCAATAATCACTATCGGGAGAAGGGTTTTTGATATGAAAACGATAATAACTTACTTGAGAATAATAACTTGATGCGGAAGCTATATGGTTTGACTCAAGGGGGGTTTTCATAAGTTAATGATCTTAGGTTATGAATTCACAAAACAATCACAAAACTAAATGATTTAATTTATGTCTAATTGCGCTATTGGAAGATAGGTAATTAGACTAGATTAGAATAGCTAACAATACATCGGGAGAGCTTGTGAGTGATTCCAGGGTTGTTTCTCCTACTTTAACAATTAAAATTGATTAACGAACTAATAAAATAAGTTGGATAGAATTAAGTGAAATCAAATTCCCTAGTACTTTAAATCCCTGATTTCTTTTCACCTAAATTTTATTGCTTGATCTCTTTCTGTTTTTACTTTCAAATTTAATTTCCTTACAACAATTCTCTCTTATTGTCGTTTAAATAATAATAGGTTAACATAATTTTGGTACTTGATATACAATCCCTGTGGATACGATACTCTCTTACTCTATATTACTTGTTGCGATTTTGTACACTTGCGAAAATCACTGTCAAGTTTTTTGCGCCGTTGCCGGGGGTTGGCGTTATCAATATCAATATGAATTACCCTATTATTAATTTAGACATCCTTTTATTTTTATTTAATTTTCTTTTAAGAATTATTTCAGGTGTTTTATGCAAAGAAGATCGAGAAGGACTGAACCTCTAGTCTTTGATCCAGAAATTGAAAGAACTTATCATAGGCACAACGCTGCAAGAAGAGCACGAGATACAAAACCCGAACAACAAGCAGACATGGCCAACGAAAATAAAAACTTAAATGAAAACTTAATTGGACCTCCACTTCAACATCCGGTCCGTACCTTGCGAGATTACACAACACCCAATCTGAATGGGACAACCTCAAGTATTACAAGACCTAGGGTGGAAGCTAATAATTTTGAGATTAAACCCGTAATTATCCAAATGCTCTCCACCTCGATCCAATATGGGGGTTTGCCTAGTGAAGATCCTAATGCCCATATCACAAATTTCCTGGAAATTTGTGATACTTTCAAACAAAATGGTGTTTCTGAAGATGCAATCAAATTAAGACTTTTCCCTTTCACTCTTAGGGATAAAGCAAGATCCTGGTTATAATCATGTCCCGCTGGAAGTTTCACAACATGGGAAGAATTAGCTCAAAAGTTCTTAGAAAAATTCTTTCCATCCTCAAAAACCACAAAATTGCGTAATGAGATAATGACATTCGCTCATCATGATCAAGAAAGCCTATATGAAGCTTGGGAAAGATTCAAAGACTTATTGAGAAAGTGCCCACATCACAGCTTACCTAAGTGGTTACAGGTACAAACTTTTTATAATGCATTATCTCCTAACACCAAAATCACTTTAGATGCAGCTGCAGGTGGATCCTTTGAAAAGAAAGGAATTGATGAAGCATATGAGTTAATAGAAGAGATGGCAAGCAACAGCCATTACCAAAACAATTCCGAAAGAAAAAGAACCGCAGGAGTCTATGAAATAGACGCCATTACAGCACTTAATGCCAAGGTGGATAATATGGTAAGAAAGTTGGACATGTTAACTACTAATCCTGTGAATTCTATTATGCAAGTTTGTGATAGGTGCAATGGACAACATGGAATTGGAGAATGCATGATGGACTCTTTGAATCCACAAACTTTGGAGCAAGTAAACTATGTGATGAACCAAGGAAGGAACAATTACCCTTATTCCAACTCATATGATAACAGATTAAGGAACCATCCTAATCTATCCTATGGTAATCCTAACAATGCCTTGAACGCACCACCAGGTTTCCTTCCTCCAGAGAAATCTCATGATGACCTCCTCACTGCCCTTTCTAAATCGCACATGGATTTCATGATCGAAACCAGAGAAAACCATAAATTCTAGCAGGCTGCGATAAGAAATTTGGAGATTCAGCTAGGACAATTTGCAAACATGATGGCATCTCGATCTCGAGGTACGTTACCTAGCAACACTGAAAAGAATCCAAAAGAGCAGGTGCAAGCCATCACTTTGAGAAGCGGCAAACAATTAGCAGAGCCACCAAAGGAAGAAAAGAAAGTGGAAGAACAGAAAAAGATTCCCACCATTGACCTAGAAGAACAAGAAAAGGTAAAACCTTATTTTCCACCTGTCCCCTTTTCACAAAGATTAAAGAAAGCACAAGATGACAAGAGCTTCCTCAAGTTTCTGGATGTATTTAAAAAATTGCAAATCAATATTCCTTTTGCTGAAGCTCTTGTTCAAATGCCTAGCTATGCTAAATTCCTAAAAGATATCCTGAGCAAGAAACGAAAAGTCGATGATCAAGGAACAGTAATGTTAACTGAGGAGTGCAGTGCAATTATCCAAAACAAATTGCCTCCAAAGTTAAAAGATCCAGGAAGTTTTTCTATCCCTTGCAATATTGGTAATCTTGATTTTGAAAAAGCTTTGGCAGATTTAGGAGCTAGCATTAATCTCATGTCCTATGAAGTTTTTAAGATGCTAGGTAAGGGAGAACTCAAACCAACAAGGATGTCTCTACAATTAGCGGATCGATCGATAAAATATCCTAAAGGGATTGTAGAAGACGTGCTTCTAAAGGTAGGTACATTCATCTTTCCTGTTGATTTTGTTATTCTTGACATTGATGAAGATAGGGAAGGTTCTTTAATCCTTGGAAGGCCTTTTCTTGCAACTGCAAGAGCATTAATTGATGTTTATGAAGGTAAGTTAACTCTAAGGGTAGGGCAGGAAGAAATTGTCTTTGATGTTCTTAAATCCTGTAAACTTCCTATGGACTATGGAGATTGTTTTCGAATTGATGTTGTTGATGAATGTGTGGAAAACACTTTGCTTATTGAAAATAACATTAATGAATTAAGCATCATGAATGAAAAAGAAAATGAACCACCTAAGCAAGAACTGAAACAACTTCCACCTCATTTAAAACATGCATTCTTAGGCGAGAACCATTCTTTTCCTGTTATTATTTCTTCTCACTTAACGCTTCATCAAGAAGAAAGGTTGTTGCAGGTTCTACGAAAGCATAAGAAAGCACTAGGGTGGTCAATTTCAGATCTACAAGGGATAAGCCCAAGTGTATGCATGCATAAAATCCTAATGGAAAAAGACTACAAACCTTCAATCGAGCATCAAAGGCGATTGAATCCGAACATGAAGGAGGTAGTCAAGGCTGAAATCATAAAACTCCTGGATGCCGGTATCATTTATCCAATTTTCGACAGTAGTTGGGTAAGTCCTGTCCAAGTTGTTCCAAAGAAGGGAGGTATGACTGTTATCTCTAATGAAAATAATGAATTAATCCCCACAAAACAGTCACAGGTTGGAGTGTGTGCATAGATTATAGAAAATTAAACAAAGCAACACACAAGGACCACTTTCCCCTCCCCTTTATTGATCAAATGCTTGAAAGACTTGCAAGTTATCCTTTTTATTGTTTCTTAGATGGTTATTCAGAATACTTTCAGATACCTATTACTCCTGAAGACCAAGAGAAAACTACCTTCACTTGTCCTTATGGCACTTTTGCCTATAGGAGAATGCCCTTTGGGCTATGCAATGCCCCTGCAACCTTTCAAAGATGCATGATGTCAATCTTTTCGGATATGGTAGAGAAATTTATTGAAATATTCATGGATGACTTTTCTGTATTCGGTTCCTCTTTCGATGCATGTCTTCATAATTTATCCTTAGTAATGCAGCGATGCAAGGACACTAACCTTGTTTTAAATTGGGAAAAGTGCCACTTCATGGTTAGTGAAGGTATTGTCTTAGGGCATAAAATCTCTCAAAAGGGGATTGAAGTGGACAAAGCAAAAATTGAGGTAATTGAAAAACTACCTCCTCCTAACTCAGTGAAAGGAATAAGAAGTTTTCTTGGTCATGCAGGATTTTACAGGAGATTCATCAAAGACTTCTCGAAAATCACAAAACCTCTTTGTAATTTATTAGTTAAAGATGTTCCTTTTAATTTTGACAAAGATTGTTTAGATGCTTTCAACAGGTTAAAGAAGGAGTTAATCTCAGCCCCTATCATCACTGCACCAGATTGGACTCTGCCCTTTGAGCTCTGTTGACGCGTGATTTTTATGCCCCCACCTGGCCCGGTGATGACATGAGGACAAGGGACAAGGTATCACGATAAACCAGAAGTGTTTGAACCAGAAATTGAATCAAACCGCCCAAAGGGGTCTGACCCATGTTAGGGCTGCGTCACGCAACTAGTACCTGCGTGACGGCACTATTAGTTGCGTCACGCAGCTCTAACAGGGCTGACACCTCTGGCGCGCGCCCGTGCAACGGCCTGCACTGTTTGTATGGATACGCGGCAACTGTACGAAAAGTAAGTCGCGTCAGCAGGTTTACGGGTGCGTCACGCAGCTTCTACCCGCGTGACGCGACTGCCCTGTTGCCCTAGCCATATAAATGCAACATTTTACAGCAAAAACGGGACTTTTGGCATTTTTCTCTCATTTTTCTCTAAAAACCCTAAAGCTCTAAACTAAGTTTTTTGGATAAAAATGACTAGGTTTTCTTCCCCAAGAACTCAAGTGAGTAATCTTGAGGAAGATCAAACCATTAGACATTTTTTTTTTTTTTGGAAATCAAAAGAAAAGAAAAAAAAGACATAGAGAACAAAAGAGAGAAAAGATAAAAGAAAAAAAAAACGTTTGCTCGATAACCACGCTTCTGGAATCGTGATACAACATCTCTAAACTAACTTCAGTGCATGCAATCCTCAAATCTGAGGGCTAGGTAACAATCCTAACTTCTCTTTTTCATTTATAACATTCTATATCTTAAAAATCTCATTTTTCTAGTAGTTGGTTAGTTTGGTATTGGTTAAACGCCATTTTTCCCATTTCTGAGTATTTCTGAGTTGTGTTAAACCACTGTTAACAAAAAAGAAACGTAAAAAAGGTAGTTTGAAAGGTAGTTGCGGACCAGAGCAGTCGCGTCACGCAGCTACTACCTGCGTGACGCGGCTGTTCATGTCCAAAAGTCTTTGATTCGGACTGGACCACCTGCGTGACGCAGCTATTTGTATACCCAGTATACTTTTGTTCTCATATTCATATTTAATGTGATATTTTGAATAAATAATCAATAAAGCTAAGAATTTTAATAAGTCACGAATAGTTCCGTCACGTAGCTAGGGGTTCCGTCACGCAGCTGTTCTCATAGAACAGCTGCGTGACACAACTGTTCATATTTCCAGTAATATAATAAAAGTTCCGTCACGCGACTGTTCTTCATAGAACACCCGCGTGACGCGACTGTTCTAAAGTTCCAGAATGAATAATGAGAGTTGCGCCACGCGACTGTTCTTCATGGAACAGCTGCGTGACGCGACTGTCTTAAAATTCCAGAATAGTTTCCTTATTTCATTTTAATTTCATGTTACTAAGTAGACTTTAGTCCTAACTCAGAAAATAATCAATTATGGGCAAATTGAGTTTTAATCAAACCAGATTAATTAATTACTAATGATTATGAGATTTTTAGGATTCATTTCTTTTTGTTTATCATTAATTATATTATCAAATTCGGTTTGTGGCCCGCCTTTAACCATAAGGCAAGAGCGGGTCTTTTATTTTATTTGATATGTATTATGGGTGGATGATGGATGATATGATTTATTTGTGATGAATGCAATGAATGGACCTAATTGGGGCGATTAATTAATTTTCCACATAGGAGCTCGGTCCGATTTAATCGGGTTTGGGTTTAAATAATTGGCTTTTCTAAAGATAAAATCAAATTAGAAATCGTAGGTTAAAAGAGGCCGATTTTCCGGGCTTCGGCTTCCAACAGACCGACGTACCTAATTCCCTTACCTAGAACCTCATTGGGTCGTTTGACCAGTTTTTCAAAAATGATAAGACCTTAAATAATATGGGTTAAAATGGAGTCACTTTTATAAAATTAAAAATGGAAACGGTCCCATTGCCGAAATAATGGGTGGCGACTAAAAATGATTTATAAGACCGATTTGTCGGCATTCGCATCCAAAAAGGTTTTTGTCACTGCCTTTTCCAAATAAATAGTTAAGTACACAAATAAAAGTTCGATTTTCTCCGGGGGGAAAACAAGCTCATGTTTGATGCTAGTGATCATGCTGTTGGAGCTGTTCTTGGACAAAGAAAGGACAAGAAGTTGCATGTTATCTATTATGCCAGTCGCACATTGAATGATGCGCAATTAAATTATGCAACTACTAAAAAAGAATTGTTAGCTATTGTTTTTGCTTTTGACAAATTCAGGGCATATTTAATTGGAGCCAAAACAATAGTTTACACAGATCACTCAACCATCAAATATTTGCTAGAAAAGAAAGATGCCAAACCGAGACTAATTTGTTGGGTGCTTTCATTGCAAGAATTTGATCTAGAGATTCGCGAAAAAAAGGGACTGAGAATCTCGTAGCTGACCATCTTTCCAGGCTAGAATTAGGGGAAGAAGATACAAGCAAGCTACAAATCAATGAAAGCTTTCCCCATGAGCAACTTCTACTATTGGCAAATACTCAAGCCCTCTGGTATGCTGATATAGTTAACTATCTTGTTTGCAAAATTCCTCCTCCCAATTTTTCATACCAACAAAAGAAAAAGTTTCTTCATGATATCAAATACTACTATTGGGAGGAGCCCTTCTTGTTCAAATATTGTAGTGATCAGCTATTCCGGCAATGTATACCGGAAGCTGAAATGGAAAGTGTCCTTAAATTCTGTCATTCAATGGAATGTGGAGGTCACTTTGGAGCAAACAAGACAGCAGCGCGTATATTAGAAAGTGGTTTGTATTGGCCTAATCTATTTAAAGATGCTTTTAACTATGTTCGTCTTTGTGATCGTTGTCAAAGGTTAGGTAATATTTCGAAGAGATATGAGATGCCCTTAAATAGCATCCTTGAAGTCAAAATCTTCGATGTTTGGGATTTGGACTTCATGGGACCTTTTCCACCATCATACTCTAACCAATACATTCTAGTAGCAGTGGACTATGTGTCAAAGTGGGCAAAGGCTGTTGCTCTTCCAAGTAATGATGCCAAAAGTGTAATGAACTTTATTAAGAAAAATATTTTTACACGTCATGGCACTCCCAGGGCAATAATCACGGACGGAGGTAAGCATTTTTGCAATAGATATTTAGATTCCCTTCTTGCAAAATATGGTGTTACTCATCGTGTAGGTACTCCATATCATCCTCAAACAAGTGGACAAGTAGAGGTCACAAACAGAGAAATCAAAAATATCCTGGAAACCACTGTTGGACAATCAAGGAAGGATTGGTCCAAAAAGCTAGACGATGCTCTATGGGCCTACAGAACTGCATTCAAGACACCTATAGGTATGTCTCCATATCGCATGGTTTACGGTAAGGCTTGTCATCTTCCTGTTGAATTAGAGCATAAGGCATTTTGGGCAATTCGATTTCTTAACTTCAATGCAAAGGAGGCTGGTCAAAAACGACTGCTACAACTGAATATGATGGATGAAATACGCCTCCATGCTTATGAGAGTGCCAAAATATATAAAGATCGCACCAAACAATGGCACGATAAACATATTATCATAAGGAATCTAAAGGTAGGCCAGCAGGTATTGCTCTATAACTCTAGACTCCGCCTATTCCTTGGTAAGTTGCGCTCTAGATGGTCTGTTCCATTCACAATCAAGGAAAATTTTCCTCATGGAGCCATTGAAATAGTGGATGGTAAGTCAAATCGAAGTTTCAAGGTTAATGCTCAACGTTTGAGAGTTTATCAAAATGACAACTTTGAGCCCATCAAGAGTACAATCGGTCTTGTTTAACCTGAACTAGGTGAATGCGTCGAGCTTAACGACGTTAAACAAAAGCGCTTGTGGGAGACAACCCATGTTATTTTCCTTTTCAATTTTTTGTTCCGCTATTTCTGTTTTAAAATTTCCCAAATTTTTGCCATAATTGTTCTTTTGTTTTAGTAAAATTTTTTTTTTCAGGGTCAAGTTAAAATCCACAAGGCAGCACGCCCTAGCCGTGCTACATGATACGCTCGTGCCATGATGGGAAAAGGTAGCACGCCCAAACCATATCCCGTGACACGCCCGTATGCCTTAAGAGATAGAATTGCTTGAGAGACAGAGGCGAGCACGCCCTTCCCATGTCAATCCGCACGCCCGTGCCCCATAAAAGAAGGAAAAGTACTTTGAGAGTCAAAGAGAAGCACGCCCGGCCCGTGCAATGAAACACGCCCGTGCGTCATAAGAAAGGTAAAACTCTTTTGAAGGCCAGCGTTAAGCACGCCCAAAGCGTGCTAGATAGCACGCCCGTGCTATCTGCGAAGGAAATATCACATTGCAAGTCAGAAGAAAGCACGCCCTGACCGTGTCCAAAAGCACGCCCGTGCCAGGTACGCTCCAATTTTTTGCCTTGCAGGTCAAAAGAAAGCACGCCCTGGCCGTGCCATGGAGCATGGCCATGCCATGATCAGACATGCGCATTAAATGGTGCCTCTATTTAAAGAGCACGCCTTAACTACCCTCACTTCTCTCTCGCAAGCCCTAGCCGTCAACTCCTCCTCTCCTAAATTTTCTCTCTTTTTCCTCCCTTTTCTCCCAAATCAAACACCTTCCACACCAAATTTTCACACCCTCATCCTCAATCATGCCTCCTAGATACAAACGTAGCAGACCCGCATCCTCAGTTGCCGCTAGAAAATGGCCGATCGCAAGACCCTCCACTGCCCCTCCACCTCCTTCAACGCCTGCGCTTCCATTCGAGTTCGCCTCACCCGAGCAACAAGAAAGGTACAATAAACTATCCCTTCGCCATATTTTGCCTAATAAATTCATTGATGAGGCTGCTTTAGCGCAAGTGGGTCTTCGGGATGTTGTGACAGAACCACTTAGGCGTATAGGATGGGGAGAATTTCTTGAGATGAAGGATTTAGTTTATGCACCCTTAACTTTAGAATTTTTGAGTTCTTATTCCTCCTTCATTCGATTTTTACCTACCTCTCCCTCGAGAAAAATTCGCTTTAGGCTACTGGGTAGAAATTTTGAATTATCTGTGAATGAAGCTAGCCATATTTTCGGGTTCCCCACAGAAAATGCTCAAATACAAATATCTAGTGATTTTAATGCACGTAATACCTTGAACCATTTTACTTATGAAATAAATTATAATCCTAGGTATTCAAAGGCCTCTAATCTTAAAAATCCTTCCCTAAGATACATACACAAGTTCTTATCTAACACTATCTTTGGAAGGAGTGAAAGTGATGGAGTCCTAAGCTTGAATGAATTATATTTTTTATGGGCAATTGAAAGAGGAATTTTGCTAAATGTTGGATATTGGTTGTGCCAAAAATTTGTAAGGGTAGCTAGGGCCGATAAAGGGGCTATCATGATAGGGTGTTTTGTGACCCGCATTGCTAGATATTTACTAGTCTGGAACCCGACTAGACCGATTTATGATAGTGTTGGAGGGGGAAAGGGTACCAGACTAGATTTGGATGTAATGATCCACATGAAACTGATTAAAAAAGTCGGCGATACTTATCGGATAGTAGGCGATTGAGAGGACAATACTGAGGATGAGGGAGCTGAGGCCACAGGTGCTGCTGACATGGAGGAGGATAATCCTCCCCTTTTCACTTCTTCTTTTAGTGCAGGTACTTCCGGTGCTGGACCATCCTTTCAAGGAACGTCAAATATGTCCAACGACGAAGTCCTTGCAAGGATGTTGTCTCGAATGGACATATTTGACACACGCCTTAACGGGTGGAAACAATGATTGCAGACCATTTCCAGTCCATCGAAATTATGCACGGGAGCCTCGACTCTCGGATGGATACACTGCAGGGCCAACTTCAAACTGTTCTCCAGCTTTTACAGCCCCATCCACCTCCCCCACCGAAGCCTTGATGGATTTTTGACTTATCACTTGTTTCTTATTTTAATTTGGTTCTCATACACTGATCTGTTTGTGTTTAATTTTTAATTTTTTCTGTTATTTGACTATTATAACTTTTAGTAGTTTCTTTTCTCTTAATGTTTGTTTTGCTCTTTTAGCTATGACATGTTCCAGCTCCCGTTCTATTGTATTTTTCAATACAATTTTGGTAAAGTTTATTCCACTCTCTTAATGCTTTTCTTCTAATGCGATAAGTTTGGGGAATCGGTTAAGTTTGTACACACTGGGGACAATGTGTTTGATTGAATTGGGGGAAGGAAATTTTAGCTAAATTTTTGTTTTTGCTTAACATTGTTGGAATGACCACAAGCAAGCTTGAAGGATGTCATGATCTAGTAATAGGTGATAAATTTAGTTGATTCTCTATTCTAGTATACTTAAGCTCTGAATTTGGAATTTTTGACTTAAACATGTTCATTGATTTAAACTATCTGTTTCTAAGATCCTAAACACTGATTTTTGTGAAATTTATGATATATAGGCGTGTTTTAATCTAAAGTTATTTAAACCTTGGCATTCCTAGAACAAATTAGAATTCCCTTTGAGGCAAAAATTTTAAATGCTTACATTTTAAAAGAAATGATTTAAGCATTCTTTGTTGAAACTCATATTTAGCCTAGACCACCTAAGTTAAAAATATGACCTTTGCAACCAATTCTGAAGCCTATAAACCATTAAATTTTCTTATTCACCCTTATTAAACCTAGCCTTTAAACCAATTTCAAATTCCTACCCTAAGTACAAAAGATTGTATGATTGAAAGATTCGACTTTTAATTAAAACATAGCAACAAAAAAGGGAGAATTTTTTTGATACTAGCAAGCGCACCAAATAAGAAAAATCAAAAGAGACATTTCAAAAAAAAAAAAAAAAAAAAAAAAAAAAAAGAGAGAAGAAGAAGAAGCAATCAAGAATTCAAGTTTGGGGAATTCAAAAAGGCAAGGAAGAAATTACCAAAATATTATGGAAAGACCTTGCCAAAATGTCTCTAGCTAGTAAAGAATTTCAAAATAGAAACTTCCTAAAAACAGTAAAGTTTTGATTAAAAATAGAATTCTGGATAGTATACATTCTTTTGTACTCTTTATCTACCTTTCATCCTTTTTCTTTGATTAAGCAAAATTTACACCTCGAAAACCCCATTACAACCCAAATTAAAGACCTTTTGATCTTTAAAAAACGTATGCATCTAAATTGTGGAGAAGGGATGACTAATTCTGCATATGGGAATGCCAAATTTGTACTATCAATTATCTTATTTTCAAAGGTTGAAAATTCTTTGGATGATTCATATCCTATTTATCGTAAATTGAATAATTATTAGTGGTGACAATCTCTTTAAACTAATATTTAATTCAATGAATGTGCTTTATTTAAAAAAATTGAAATCAAACTTAAATATGAGTAGCATGGAGAACAATTGATTTATTCACTTATTTACTAATCATGATATCTTACGATTAATCGCCTCCAACCATGGTAAGCCAGTTTTGTCAAATTATTTTTCTCTTAAAATTTAGTTTTGTTGCTTGAGGACAAGCAATGGTTTAAGTTTGGGGAATTTTGATAGGTGTTAGTTTTATAGTATTTTTAGTATAGTTTTTATTAGAAATTTTAGTAAATTTTATCACTTTGATTTATTTTTAAATTCATTTTAGTATAATTTTGTTCAAAGCTTCCTTGAATCATAACCCGCTTGATCTGAGAGAAATTTGCAGGGTTTTGGCACAGAAAAGGGCATTACAAGGCAAAATACTCAGCCTAGCATGCCCATGACAAATTCTAGCTGGGAAGGAAAGAGACAAGCACGCCTAGCCTGTGCCTGCCCAGCACGCCCTGTGCTTAACCATCCAGAGTTCCAGACTTAAGCACGCCCAAGCCGTGCATCGTGGCACACCCATGCGTCGAAGGCAGAACTGGCGTGAACTAAAAACGCAAATCAATCCTTCTCTCACATAAGCCCGCCTCGGATAGTTTCCTAAACGCACTAAACAAGATCTAGACCTATTTTGGAAGAGAAATGAGTCCTAACTAAGAAGAAATCCAAGGCCTAAACAGTCATGATCTCCTATAGAAGATTTTGTACTTAATAAGGATTCTATTTCCTAAACGGAGTCAGATTTGCCTTCAGGAGCTCTATATAAAGAGGGGAGCTTTTCATTGATGGGGTATCTCGTTTTTAGGCTGTCTTCTGCATAATTCTCTCTCTCTTAAAGATTTCAAGCATCCAAGATTTGTGCCAAGATTCAAGGAAGCCATCCACATAGCTGTGATCTAGTTTTATCTCTAAACTCTTAATCTTGTTTTCTTTTTCATTACTATTACTGATTATGAAGATTGATTCAAGTATTACTGAATTTTAGTTAATTACTATGTCCAGCTAAACTCTTATACTAGGGATTTGATGTAACTTAATTCGATTCCAATTTATAATATTAGATTTGTTTTTCATTGTTCTTGTTATAATTTATTATTAAGCTTAAAGCTTCCAGGCAGAATTCTTTCCCCTGGATTGAACTATTTCAATAATCACTATCAGGAGAAGGGTTTTTGATATGAAAACGATAATAAATTACTTGAGAATAATAATTTGATGCGGAAGCTATATGGTTTGACTCAAGGGGGGTTTTCATAAGTTAATGATCTTAGGTTATGAATTCACAAAACAATCACAAAACTAAATGATTTAATTTATATCTAATTGCGCTATTGGAAGATAGGTAATTAGACAAGATTAGAATAGCTAACAATACATCGGGAGAGCTTGTTAGTGATTCCAGGGTTGTTTCTCCTACTTCAACAATTAAAATTGATTAACGAACTAATAAAATAAGTTGAATAGAATTAAGTGAAATCAAATTCCCTAGTACTTTAAATCCATGATTTCTTTTCACCTAAATTTTATTGCTTGATCTCTTTCTATTTTTACTTTCAAATTTAATTTCCTTACAACAATTCTCTTTTATTGTCGTTTAAATAATAATAGGTTAACATAATTTTGGTACTTGATATACAATTCTTGTGGATACGATACTCTCTTACTCTATATTACTTATTGCGATTTCGTACACTTGCGAAAATCATTGTCAACACTTATCATCTTGTCCGATTTCTTTCTATTTTCTTTTATTTCTTTTATTTTAATTTCTTAAAATAATTCTCCTTATTATCATTTAAATAATATTAGGTTAACACAATTTTGTTACTTGGTATACAATCTTCGTGGGAACGATACTCTACTCATTCTTTATTACTTGTTTGCGATTTCATGCACTTGCGAATAATCACTGTCAAGTTTTTGGCGCCGTTACTAGGGAAGTTGTTTGAAGCGTAAAACTCAAGTTCTCGAGAAATTTATTCAATCAAATTATATAGATTTCTTTATGGATTAATGGATAATGATATCCATGAAATATTGACAAATGCTTGAAGTAAGCAAATCGTGACCCTGAGAAATATATTCAAAATTTCTATATGGATTAAAAAATCTCAATGTATATAATATAATCGCCTTAATGATATTTAAGACTGAGCAAATATTATATTGTTTTATTAATATATTCTATTTACATTTTATTCTATTATTGAAAGTATAATTCACATGCTTTCATACTTTTGATATTTACTTTATATGTTATCAAGGGTATAGTGCTCTCTTTATTAGTGAATATTTATTGAAAGAATATTATTATATGTTCATGCAATTTTATAAAAATATTTGAATATAAATTTGCCATTATTTAGTCATGAACATTATAGATTCCTGAAGAGCTTTCAAAGATTATAGATTCCTCAAAGGAAGAAATTGATTCAGATAAATATTTCAATATGTTCAAAGTACGTGCAGTATACTTGTCCAAAAAGGAACTTTCTATAATATTATAAGAAGACAATATTTCATATACACATCTCTCTTGAAGAAAGAATATGTTAGAGGAGAAAAGAAAAATATATTTCACTAAGATTTTCTTCACTCATGGTCTCCGAAAAGAATTGTGATATTGAAGTTCAACCACTCAAGTATTGATATTATTGATTTACTCATCAAAAAACTTTCTATAAGCTTTCTGCTACAAGTTTTGAAGGATTGATACGCAAAATTGGATTACATAAACATAAAGATCTCAAGATTTATCTTCATGAGAGGGAGTAAATACACACTGTACTCTTTTTCCCTTCAACCAAGATTTTTTCCCATTGAATTTTCCTGCTAAAGGTTTTTAGTGAAACAGTATCTCAACGCGCATTTAAGAAAAGAATAATGTACTCTTTTTTCCTTTACTAATATTTTTTTCCACAGAGTTTTTTCTTAGTAAGGTTTTAACAAGACATATTTTTTGAACAATGGACATCTAAGGGGGAGTGTTATAAAATTAGTAGATGTCCTATATGGGCTAGAAGTCTATACTTTTAGTTAGTGGGAACTCTATCTTCCTAATTTGTATAGGACTCTATTTTTCTTATTGGGGTTTCACTTATGTGCCTATATATACGTATCTTCTCATCAATAATAAATACACTTTCGTATCCTCTCCATATTCTCTCTATTCTCTCTTTATTTCTCTCTCTATTTTTCTATTATTTTATAATAAATAATAATAATGAAAATGAAAATGAAAATGAAAATTTTCTAATAAGAAAGGCAACCAACAAAATTAATGGAACTTAGTAACATAATTATAAAATAAGTTTTAAGCTATAATATATTCCAATTTACGCTTTTATGAAATAAAAAAGCAACAATTTAAAAGGTAAGGTCTACTAAATATATAAATAATTTAGTATTTATATTCAAAATTACAAATCAAATTAAATTAATTCAAATAATTCAGGATTACACACACATATATATTTGATATTATTTACATGTTAGGTTAGATTTGCAAGCTCACTCCAATCCAACTCGTGAATTATAAAGATGAGTGACCCAACTCAATTTGTTATATTTTCAAAGCTGACAGGTTACATTGGATTAGACCGGATTTGAATAGGTCATGTGCAATTGTAATTGTTGGTTACCTGCTTTCAGTCAAATGTATAATAAGAATCAATGTCTATGTTTCTTCTACACAAATAATCAAATAGTGTATATGCGGAAAGAGAAACCTAATAACATGAAAATATACCCAATTCAATTCTAACAAATGCATATATAAGGAAAAGAAAGATGAAAGGCTAGAAAAATTAGGAATAAAAAAAATTTTTAACAATTGCATGTAACAATTAAATATCAATTATATGCATAACCTTTACATGTTATATATCGGCAATTCAAGAGTTTTAGTTTAAATATCCTATGAATTTTTTTTTTTTTTAAACAAAACAAAGGACTACTAGATATGTTAGTCATTGTCACCGTCGGCTCGGGCTACCGGTCAAGTGTTGAGATCCCAATTTAAAACATCCCCGAGCACTGAAGGGAGACGCTGCCCCCTCGCTGCATGATCGTAGCGTTGCGGTCCTCAACCTATAACAGTAAAGTTGGCCATGGCTCCTAGGCAAGAGAGTCAATATTTAGACATCATGTATAACGGAATGCTATCATGGAGGATCGAATCTAAATCAAACAAACAAATGATCGATGCTTTTACCACCAAGCCACCACCTCGGATGGTTATACATCCTATGAAATTGAAAACATGCACACAACCAACACAAATTAATGCATTATAATTGAAAATTGGTCCAATATTTTGGAACTTTTAGTCATAAATCCAATAATAGAAAGGCAAGCACATGGAGATGGAGGTTCTGCTAAAGAAGAGTGGGTAATAAAATCTAGCTAGATGAGCTGGTCAGAAACATGTTTCATGCTTATGTCCAGGACTTATCCATAACAAATTAGACAACAAATACAGAAGAATAAAGTTGCTCTAATGCACTTCCATATAAAAATATTAGTTCAGGAGACAAGGTGGAATTATTATATACTAGGTATGATTTGTTAGTCTATAATAAATGTTTATACACTAGGTGTGGACAAGTGTTTTGTCGAGTAGTAATGGATAAAAAACACCACATTGGTGTTATATATATATAAAAAGTCTTAACGAGTTTATTGTCTGAAGAAAACGAATAAATAGAAAATGTTTTCAGTTTAGAAAATAAAACTAAAGGAGCTTCAATCAAAAAATTTATATGATACCCCATCATAGATTATGTATAATTTATTACAATTTAAGTGATAATAAATTTTAAATTTTAATTTTCTACTTATAATTATAATACACCATAAGTAATTCTATTGTCATATTATATGTTACATAAATTTTGTTTCATATTTATAAAATATTATGTGAACTTCTTTATCATTCATATATTATTATTATTGTGTACGAAATCTACTAATGTAATGATATGCGGCCTAATACATAAAATTGGTCTTGAACATTACCCTTTTTTGGGAAGGAGAAAAAAGAAAATATTAGAGGCAGAAAAATAGTAGACAAAAATAGTGAGAAATTGCCAACTTTCTTTTTATAGTTATTTTCCATTTTGTATTTGGATAGAATGAGAAGAAGAAAATAAATTCATTTTTCTTTGTTTGAAAAGGGCAAAGTTTTTTTTAGGATAAAAAAAAAAGATTATTATTAAAAATTGACAATTGTGTCCTCACTTAAATAATGAGGTATTTAAGAAAGGTTCAAAGTTGATTAATTAATTTCCGGTATTTGTGTAATTTAATAAAAATGAGTAAAATTTACACTTTCCTCCATCATTCTCTCTACAAATTGGAGAGATCCAAAATATATGGGCCATGGTGGAAAATAAGTGAAATATTGCTTCTTTCAATATTTTCCTCCATTTTCCAAATAAGGAAAATACCTTGACCTAGATAGTTTCTATAGTTATTTTTCATTCCTTTAAAAAAAAAAAAAAAAACTCCCGTCCAAATAAAGGGTTAGGGTTTATTCCTACAGAATATTAAAGATGTCTTCACTTGTAGAAAATTGTAGTTTTCTAAAAAAATTTTCCAAGAAAACAGAAAACAGATTTTATGTTCAAATTAGTTAATTTTCTATTTTTAAAACTTGAAAACAGTTTTTCAGAGTTTAACTAAAATTTAAGTAGTTTTCCAGAGTTTTTATTTATAACAAAAGATATGTTTTCCAATTTTTTTTCATTTTTAAAAAATCACATTTTCATAATTAAAATGATAATATCTATAAATAATTTTTTTATAAAATATTTTCATTGCAAAAATAAAAATCTTTAAATAATATAAAAATTTATATTATGCTTTAATAAATAAAACATTTTATTATTATAAATACAGTCTTTATTTTTAAAAAAATTTACAAAATGATAAAAAATGATATCATTATTATAAATAATCGATAATAAAAATTCAAAAGCCTTTACATAAAAATTTTTAAATTTATTTTATAACATTTTATTTCTTTTAATTATAAAATTTATGAATAATGTTTGTGAAGTTAAATTAAATTATGATATTATATTATTACCAACTAAACGCATTTTTTATTTTCTGTTTTTTAGTTTTTATTTTCTAAAAAAAATATTTTCTTAAAAAACAGAAAATAGAAAACAGGAAACTGTTTTTTATAAGTAAACCCACCCTAAAATTTTTGAGAGACTTATCATGTTCAATTTTTATTATAACTAGGCACTTTCAAGTAATCATGACTTTCTAGAAATTATTGAAAAACTTGCTTAAACCAGATCTATGACTCCACTTATGAATCAAACTAATGAAACTAAGGCTCTGTTTGTTTCCGGAAAATAAATATTTTTGAAATGACTTATTTTCCGTTGTTTGGTTGTAATATTGAAAATTAGTTTAAAAAATTAAAAATTTCGTATTTTAAAAATTTTATTGTTAAATACGAGAAAAACTGCGAAAAATAGTAAATTATGAAAGTCGTTGGTGCTTGTTGATGGTGGCTGATAGTGGCCGGTGACGGGTGGTGAACAGTGACTGGTGGTAGTGGCCACCGGTGATTAATAAATTAAAAAAATATGAATTTATAAAGTTATAATAAATTTATCAATATCCGAAAAATGTTTTCCTCTCTTGCAAATGGGAAGTCATTTTTCTTAAAGATGACATAGTTTTCCTTTGACGTGGAAAATATTTTTCTTTGACTTATTTTCCTAAATGCCCCAAACAACTGAAAATTGTGGAAAATATTATCTTGCCAGTTATTTTACGAAAACAAACGGAGCTTAAAAATTTTTTAAAAAGTATTCCAACTTTATCTTTTTTTTTTCCAAGTGTATGGTCAGAAATACCATTATTTCAATAAAAATCTTTAATTTCATTAGTTTGATCCATAAAGCATATATTTAGTCTAAATAATTTTTTTCCATAAATTATTATTACTAAAAATTACACCCACATCAACCTCACGGCGCATGGTTATCAATAAATATTGCAAATTCATGGACATAATTGGTCTGTCGAAAACATTAAAGTGCCATAAAAATTCAGAAGCAATTTTATATATTATTATCATGTACAGACAAATCTAAATCTATTTAAGGTCAAACAAATAAAAAGTTGATTTATCATTATCTTTATTTAGCATTCTATTTTTTAAAGAATTTTTGAGTATGTTCTTTTTTTTTTTTTTAATAATTGAACCACTTATAAGTAGTAGTCTTTTTATAACGCGGGATATACGTTGACTATACTCATTATTCATACTCATTTAATATTTTATGTCATTGCTCACTTTTACTTACTATTTATACTCGTTTTTATTTTTTAATATTAAATATTGATTATAAATTTTTTCCTGTATTTTTTAGATTTTTATAATGTTAAAACAAAAAATTTCATATGAGATTAATGTGAGTATAATGTTTAGTTAATAAAACAACTAACAAGGTGTTGGTTGAGATAATAAACGATATCAACTGTTGTCTACACGTTCAAATTTATATCGCCATTTATCTAAAATTCATTATAACTGTATATGTACAATTCTACAATATTATATATATTTTAAAAATTAAGATTTCCGATTGTTTGTCGTCACATACATACATATATTCATTTCATTTAAAAATAATTTTAAAAGTAAAAATTTAAAATTTTGCGCGTTTAATTATGTATATTCTATTTAAAAATTTATTTTAAAAAAAGTATATCCAATCAAATTGTACAAATATAAGGAAAAAAAAGAATATTATATAAAAAATATACTCTCTTTATTGCAAAAAAATAGTCCATCTTTTTTTTTTGGTTTGTCTCAATATGTAGTCCACTTTCTTTTTTTTGCATTATAGTTAATCTTTGAATTGTCTATTATACCTTTACTGAATTTTATTTTATTTTCAATAACCTTTATTAATTCTTATTTATTATTCCAATATAATAATTGCTTATGTATTATTTAAATGGGCATAATAGAAAAATTATATGAATAAAATTGTCATTTAACCATATTTCTAAATTTTGTAAAATATTTTCAAATATCTCATTATTATATATATTTATTTAAAAATAAATTTTTAAAAAATAAAATTTAAAATTTTGAAATGCTTAATTATTTATATGTATTTATTTAAAAATTAATTTTAATAAATTATATCCAATAAATTAATAAAATATAATTTTTAATTGATCACGATCAAGGGTTATTTTAGGATATTCAAATTTTATCAAATACACTCTTGGAAATCTCATTATTCCCCTATATTTCCGCATTTATATAGAATATAGATTTAAATTAAAAGGCATAATGATAAAAAAAGCCTGAACTTTAATATTTTTTCAAATTTAACCTATTCTTTTAGTTTTATCAATCAGTGTAACATATTTATTTTTCTATATCAGTTTTAGCCTTCATTTGTCTTTCATTCAATTTGTGTTCAGGTGGCCGTTATGTTATAAAAATGGGGCTTAAGAGATGTCATGTTACTGTCAAGTCATATTTACATGTGGATTTAAAAAAGGAAAAAAACCTGATTTTTATTATTTTAATTAGGGTAGATTTTTATTATTTTTATTACTATTAGCATCAGACTCAAACACAAAAAGGGGAAAAGATGCCATCTCCGTCAACAAAAGGAACTTCCCGGCCAACCAACCATTTGAGACACAGTCAATTGGTTGTTTTCATCAAAGGGAAGCTAATGCAGTTTCCTCATCTCCTCCCTTGCTCTCAGCATCCTGTCTTCGTCTCTTGATCTCAAACCATAAAAGGCAATTCACTGGAAACTACAACAAAAGCTACAAATTGTTGAGTTTCTCTTTTATCTCCTTTTTTTTTTTTTGGTTTGGAAATCCCAATTTCTCTTCCCATTCTTGTTTCTCCTTCACTTGCAAGCATTCACCCATAGCTTAAGCATTTGATCCCGATGATGAGAATCGAATGAATCGGACTGATAAAAATTAATTAAGGATATTATATTTATTTGGTTCTGGTTCGACTAAAAGAAAAAGAAGAAAGCTTTAATTGTTTTTGTTATTTTGTTTTGTAAATCTAAGTATTTAAAAGTTTATGTATTTTTAATTTGTAAATTAGGATCCTATAATGGTGGTAGATAAGAAGGTAAAGGAGGCGGTTGAGGTGCTAACGCCAGTCCCGGTGCCGGCAGTGGAGAAGAAGACAGTGAAAACGGCTTTTGCTTTTAGCTATTGATAATTACAGCTTTGTGCTTTTGCTCGTTCTCTATGTTTTTTAATTTCTTTATATGAGCTGCAATGCTTAGTCAGCGCTGATTCAGTGTTTGTGGGCTCCATTTGTTAAAAGTTAACAGATACATCAATTTAATTTGAATGGATAGCTAGCTAACGGAGTCAGGAATCGATAGAGATTAATTAGTATGAGGCTAGAATTGATAGAGATTAATTAGTATGTGGTATCGATTGATAAAATTAAAAGAATTGACTAAATTTGATAAAAATTTTAAAATTCAGGATTTTTTTGTCATTACGCCAAATTAAAAATGATATTTATTATATATTATCTATATGAAATATTAAAAGGTAAAACTTTTATCTATATGCAGTTATTTATGATAAAACAAATTACCATCTTTATTTCCAATAAGCTAATTATCTTTATCTCTAATTTGTAACCCTTTTTTAAATGTGTCTTGCAATCAAAAAGGCCATTGAAATCGTTACTGCAAATATAGAATGAAAAGGGCCATTAAAAAAGAAATTAAAAATAGATTAACACGCCAATATATCTATATTTTTAAAAATACAAATAAAATATATAGAAAAACATAATTAAATTTTTGAAAATTTGGGTCCATGATGCCCCTAGGTCTATACGTGGTGTTAGTATCATTAATGATTTTCAACAAATTATTTTAGTAACCTGAAGAAGTAGTTACATAAAACTACTATATATATGCATGAACGGTACGTTCTTGGGTATAGTTATCCAACAGAGCACAACTAATCATAGTTTTGCACAGCAATGGAGTTGGAAAAGATTACTCAGTTTCTTGAGCATAAGACTGTTTTAGTCACTGGGGCAACCGGATTTCTTGCAAAAGGTAAGTTCTCTTCCTCCTCCTCAATGCAGAAAGTGGAACCAGAAATGCTTCAATTTTAATTATTTTCTTGGTCTAATTAAATGTAGTGTTCTTGGAGAAGCTATTAAGGGTACAACCAAATGTCAAGAAGCTTTATCTTCTTTTAAGAGCTGCAGATACTTCTTCTGTAAATCAACGATTCTATAATGAGGTATTTACTATGTTGCAGGGAAACTTCCTTTGACTGACGTTTCCACATTTTGAAAAACGTTTCCTATATGAAAATACAATTGAAAACTCTTTGAGACTGTTTCTGTAACGTTTCCTCTCTTAATACGTTTCCGTAAACTTAAAAACTCATTTCTCTAACTAAAATAAATACAAATTCATAAAACATGTACTTTTATGAGTATGAAACTTGTAATTTTTTTGGATATGATTAAATATTGATTAGACTTGACTTGTTGAATATATTTAATGGTTTATAATAATTTACTTTTTGTATTTATAAATATAACTCTATATTTTTCATTTTTATGTGTTTCTCCGCGTTTCCATCTCTATATTTTTAAAATACTGTTCCCTGTGTCTGTTTTCACATTTCTACATTTCCACATTTCCACGCTTCCACGTTCCTATTTCTGTGCAACATAAGGTATTTATTATTTTTTAAGCAAAGGATTTGAATTATATAATACTATCTAACATGTTCTTTAGACATGAGATTCATTTTTTAACAGTCATATTATCAACATAATGTACGGAGTTATTTTCATTCTAGCAACTCACGAGCAGCATTATCAATCATTTCTTTCTATAGTCCACATGAACTTTCACTTTCACATTATAGGTGATAGGGAAGGACTTGTTTAGGGTCGTAAAGGAAAAATTGGGTGCGAATCTAAATTCTATTATCGCAAAAAAGATTGCTATTGTCCCTGGCGATGTCAGTTATGAGGACTTGGGGGCGAAAGACTCTTCCCTGAGAGAAGAAATGATTAATGATTTGGATTTTATCCTTAATTTTGCAGCCACCACCAGATTTGATGAGAGGTAATTAATTTGTTGATATTCACTTTAATTATTATTTTATCTTATTATTTAACATTTTTCACTTTTGAATAATTAACTTTTGTGGTACAGATATGATGTTGCACTTGGTACCAATACATTGGGAGCTAAGAATGTTTTGTGCTTTGCCAAAAATTGCCTCAAACTGAAATTGCTTATTCATGTATCTACAGGTTGGTATAAAAAATAGAACCAAACTCATTTGGTTAATTAGGTCAATTCGATTTTTATTAAAACTAAAAATGAATTTGAATGACGCCTGAAAATAAATCACATTACACAATCTAGTGGGTTTCTTTCAGAAAATAATTTCAGAATAAAAAATAAAAAAATTAATTTAATTTAATTTTTACTGATTATATAAATTGTATGAATGATGGAATTAACTAGTGCAAGTTAACAATGATTGACATAGTTTACCCAAAATCAAGAGGTTTTTGTGTTTTTGCAGCGTATGTTTGTGGGGAAAGTTCAGGGCTTATAATGGAGAAACCATATCAATTGGGAGAGGCACTCAATGGTGTCTTAGGATTAAATATTGTGGAAGAGAAGAAATTGATTGATAGAAAATTAAATCAACTTCAACGTGAGGGAGCTACAGAAGCAAATATTAAAAAGGCTATGATAGATATGGGGATTGAAAGGTAATTTACAATTAATTTTACTTAGCTTTTTTTTTTTTTTTTTTTTTTCTGATGTAGTGTTATGATCAAGTGAAAATATTATCCCTATTATTTATAGTATTCGACGGTGTAATATTTATACTAGTTTGGGATAGAGGATTATTAAATGTTAATCTCTCTAACTTTGATGAAATGCTAATAAAACAGTTGAGAGTGACTAAAACAGTAAGTAATGGCGGATCTACGTCATAAAATGAGGATTATTAATTAAGGACATGAAGCTACTAATGAGCAATGGCGGATCTACAACATGAAATGTTTCTTTTTTGAATTTTTCTATTAAATATATGTAATTTATTTAAATTTATCAATAAATTTCAATTTATTTATGTCTTTGACCTTTCTTTTCTAAAAGATTATATATTAACTCCGGATAAAAATATTTTTAGATCCGCCATTGCTAATGAGTGTGCAATTTATATATACTAACTTAGCTTTAAATTGTTATTATGTTAGAGCAAAAACCTATGGATGGCCAAACACATATGTATTTACCAAGGCAATGGGAGAAATGATTGTAGGACATTTGAAGGAAAATCTGCCAATGGTGATCGTACGTCCAACCATGGTTACTAGTACTTGGAGAGAACCTTTTCCTGGTTGGATTGAAGGTGTAAGGTAATTATCAAAAATATATTCAAGATAATTAATGAATTTTCTTGAACTTGTATTAGTATTCATTTATATATAATCATAGCATTCGTTTATAATATTCTTTCATTTTTTTACATACGAAAGAATGATTAATTATACATATCTGCGTGGTTGCAGAACCATCGATGCCTTGATTGTTGGTTATGGCAGTGGAAAAATGTCGTTCTTTGTTGCTGATCTTACAGCAATAGTTGATGTGGTGAGCAAAAGAAAACAAATATATCTTCTTATATTTTCGATATTATTCAGCAAATAGCTATTAACATGATAAAATGAAGACAAAATATTTATACTGTAGATTTTAATTAGTATATCAAATGATTTTAAAATTTTTCTTTAAAAATCCTTTTCACAAAAAGCATTTCAATTTTTTTTTTTTAACTAGATTTTGCTTTGCATAAATATTGATCAAAGTAGATATTGAAAACAAAGAAAAAGAATTAAAAAAAAATTTGAATCTAATTAATAAAAAATATTAAGCGTTAAATGTTTTCAAGAACTAATTGGATTTAGTATATGCAGATACCAGCAGACATAGTGGTGAACACAATAATAGCAGCCATGATAGTTCATGCAAATAATCAACCTTGTCAAGTAGTTTATCATATAGGATCATCAATAGGAAATCCTATAAGATATTCTAATTTTAGAGATTACTTGTACTTTTACTTCACAAGCAAACCATGGATCCTCCAAAACGGGAAGCCAGTCAAGGTTGCCAAACCTACAATTTTGACCACTATGGCTAACTTTCATAGATATATAGCAATTCGTTATTTGCCTTTGTTAAAGGTAAGTTCACAATTCTCCTCTCTAGTTAAATAATCATGCATTTGTTAATTTTCTTGTTAGCGTGCTATTTTTTTTTTTTAAAAAAAAAGGGGTTTATTCTATAATAATTTTGACTAATTATTTTTTGAATCGTAAATAATTTAAATTGTTCGTGAATTGATCAAGATTTAGGTTAAAAAAAATGCTTATTTGAGTTCATTTCATAAACTTAATATTCTGAACTCGAGCTTGCTTATTATTGCGTTTGTTTAATAAACAAGTGAAATTTGAGCTTTGAAATTTGCAAGCCCGTTAAACATGTCAAAATGAATTGTAACACGTGAATATGATTTACGAAACACGAAAGGTAGTCTAAAAATTGATCAAAGGCAAACAATGTTAATCTCTTTCTATTGTATTTATGCTAATTAATTTTTCTTTTCAAAAAAATTCTTGCAGGTACTAAAATTGGCAAACACAATATCTTGCGATTATTTTCAAGGCACATATAATAATCTCAACAGAAAAATCAAACGTGTGATGCGCTTAGTTGAGCTGTACCAACCATACCTATTTTTTCATGGAATGTATGTAATTGTTGCTCAATATATACTAGAAATTATATTGTTTTCCAAAATAAATACTTAGATTATTAAATTTGAATCTTCCTTTTTCTTATTTTGCAGTTTTGATGACTCGAACACAAATAAGTTACTAGGAATAGCTAAAGATAATGGTACGGAGACAAACAACTTTTTTTTCGATGTCAAGTCTATTGATTGGGATGATTACTTTATAAATACACATATTCCTAGTATTGTAAAATATGTTCTCAAATAATAATTGTTGTGAAAGCAAAGAATATCCTATATGTACTAGAAGTCCATCTTCCTAATTTGTGCAGGAGTTTATTTTTTCAATCAGGGTACTATATATATATATGGTTTGTCATCAATAATAATGATGCTCGAATAACGATGCTCGTATTTTTCTCTCCATTATCTCTCTATTCTTTTCCTTTTTTTATTATTTTATAGAGCAATACTAAATGGCTTATGTTGAGCCTGGCATAACAAGAATCAATAAGAATCTCTAAATATAAAATGTCCATATTGCCCTTAACATTTTTTTTTTTTTTTTTGTGACTGAAAGTTTAAATTTGAAAATTATTCTCTCTCTCCTGTTTTAACAATAGTAAATTAACAAAACCACAGGTCCCAAATAAACTTTTTTTTTTATAGGTTGCTTTAAGCACTCTCTCTTCTGTCACATCCCTAACCCCCAAAACCTTTTCACCAAACAAAGGCTCTCATCTTCTTCCACTGGCACCACTGAAAAGAAGAGTTGTTATAGTGACATGAATCCATTGGAGAAGAAAGCCAAGGTATTTGTAGTTTTTCGCGGAATTGAAACTGGGGTTTTTGATTCTTAGCCATAATGCGCATCTCGAGTCTTTAGGCGTCAGCAATAGTTTGTTTAAATTCTATGAAAGCAAGGACGATGCTGTGAAATTCCGTCATGTGCTTTGGCACTTGACCTACAAATAGCTTAACGCTCTCTTCGCTCGATTTCTTCTCCTTTTTACCTTTCACCATTAATGCCGATAAACCACAGATAAACAGAGAAACACTCTCTCTCTCTCTCTCTCTCTCTCTCTCTCTCTCTTTGGTTTTTGTTCCTCTCTCTGGAATTTGCTGGCTGTTTCTCCCTCTAGATTCTTGTTGGCTTTATTTTTCTATTTTTTCTTCAAAGAGTCGTTGTTGGGAAATCGGGGTTTAGAAACTCCAGGATGGAGAATTCATTGCTCAAGTATGTTTATTTGACTTGTAGTGGCTACTTTTTGGTGCTTGAGCTGACTTATGTGAATGTTCAATTGATTGATGATTTCGAAGATTATTACTGTCTTCCTGTCTCTGATTATGTTCATTCTGGTAAAAATTGATAACAATAAAAAAAGAACTATATTTATCACATCTATGCATTTTTCACGCAGAAAAACAAGCAATGGAAAAATAATAATGATAGAAAGATATATTCTAGTCTAGAAACTAATGCACATTGCTTCCCATTCTATCAGTTGGGTTAAGAAGGAGATAACTTTTCCTTTTGCTTGTAGATGGTATCAATCTTTTTCATGTATGTTGGTGGTGGTGTGCCCACTCAAGTGGGACCCACAAATTCTTTGTTGGTAGTGTCGTTACCTACTTAAGTAGGACTCACAAGTTTACCCACAAATTCTTTGGTTGGTGGTGTTGGTGCCTACTCGAGTAAGACTCACATGCTTAAATAAAAAAAAAAAAAATAGTAGAAAATGCGTTTTATACGCGTCTTCCTCTCCTATAAATAGGAGAGGATTTTCCTCATTGCATATATACCAACTGAGAGAACGGTAGAGAGTTATTTTAGTTTTAAGAGGGTTCTTAAAACTAAGGGTTTAGAAAATAGTGAAGATTATTAGGGGGTTTTTTTTTGGGAAACACTTGTGAGTGCCACTATTTTTGTATTACTCTCTTTGTGTACCTACTATTTTTAATAGTGGAAGAAATATTCGGAGTTGGTCCCGTGGATGTAGCCCTAAACAGTTGAGGGTGAACCACATAAATTTCTGTGTGTCCCATTTTAATATTTCCGCTGCTTAATTATTTTCGTAATTTTATTGCCGGTATCCTAACAAGTGGTATCAGAGCCTGGTTCAGCCGGTCAGATAGCAGTACCGGATCCGTGGATATATTTTGAAAAAAAATATACCACGAAGAAGAGAAAATTACGACGAGTCCGTTGGTGCAGTCCGCTCGGAAAGACGTTGCAAAATCGACTTAGTGATGAATAGTAAAATAGTAACTCGTGGTTGATGGTGAATAGTTACTATTAGCATTACTGTTGCTGGGCTTATTCTCGTATAGTACTATTCATGCATACAGGTACTATTCACGTATAGTACTATTCACACATACAGGTACTATTCACGTATAGTACTATTTTCATATACGGTTACTATTCACTCAAAAGTCATGGAAGCTAGAACGAGCAAAATGATCAGTCTAAATGGCGCAAATTACCATATATGGAGAAATAAAATGAGAGATCTCCTTATGGTAACCAAAATGCATCTACCCGTGTTTGGTTCAAGCAAACCGGAAGACAAGACTGATGAAGAATGGGCTTTCGAGCATGAACAAGTTTGTGGTTATATTCGACAATTTGTCGATGATAATGTATACAATCACATCTATAACGAGACTCACGCCATAACATTATGGGACAAGCTTGAACAGCTATATGCCTCAAAATCCGGCAACAACCAATTATTTTATTTGACAAAGTTGATGAATTTCAAATACCAAGAAGGTACTTCTGTAGCAGATCACTTGAGTGAAATGCAGGCGACTATTCACCAGCTGTCAAATATGGGCATAAAATTTGATGATAAAATCCTCGGCCTTATGGTGCTTGCCTCCTTACCAAAGTCTTGGGAGACTCTGAAGATATCAATAACAAACTCTACACCACATAGTGGAGTTAGCTGGGAATTTGTTAAAAATGCTGTTTTGAATGAAGAAATGAGACGTAAAGCACGGAATCCTTCTTCATCTCAGTCAGACATTTTTTTAGCAGATGCTAAAAGAAATAACCAGCCCAGAGGGAGGAGCCAATCTAGAAGTTCAAATACAAGAGATAAGAGCAGGGGTAAATCAAACAAATTTGCCAATACCGTGTGCCATCATTGTGGGAAGAAGGGGCACATTAAAAGGTATTGCCGGAAGTTCAAAAGTGATCAGGAGAAGATCAAAGACAAAGCAAAGAAAGAAGAGAGCAGTGATGATGAAGCTAACGTCATTGCTGAGTTCCAACTGTTCATTGAAGACACTATCAATCTTGCAACCCAAGAGACCAGTTGGGTAATTGATAGTGGGGCTACACTTCATGCAACATCCCGGAGAGAAAATTTTTCATCTTACACACCAGACAATCTAGGTGTGGTCAAGATAGCAGACGGCAAACTGTTGAAAGTCGTCGGTAAGGGAGATATTTGTCTGGAGACAGAAAATGGTTCGAGATTAATTTTAAAAGATGTCGTGCATGTACCAGGCATGCATTCTAATTTAATCTCGGTTGGCAGACTTGATGCTGAAAATTTCTGTAGCACCTTCAGAAATGGTCATTGGAAGCTCACAAAAGGTTCCATGGTGGTAGCCCATGGAAAGAAAGATCCAAAGCTGTCTCGAGATACTTTAACTATAACAGAGGATGACAGTACAGTTGAATTGTGGCATAAACGACTAGGCCACATGAGTGAGAAAGGAATGACAACTCTGGTTAAAAACAACATGCTATCTGGATTGGATAAAGTCAATTTAGAGAAATGTTCTGATTGTATGGCAGGAAAGCAGAATAGAGTAGCTTTCAAGATTTCTCAGCCTTCCAGAATGAAGAATGTGTTAGATCTGGTACATTCAGATCTATGTGGACCATTGACGATGTCATATGGTGGAAATCGATACTTCGTAACATTTATCGATGACCATTCTAGGAAGACCTGGGTGTACACTTTGAAGTCTAAAGATCAAGTTTTAGATGTTTTTAAACAATTTCTAAACTTGGTTGAGCGACAAACAGGCAAGAAGCTGAAGTGCATCAGAACAGATAATGATGGAGAATACACTGGGCCATTTGATGCTTTCTGCAAAGAGCATGGTATTCGACATCAAACAACACCTCCCAAGATGCCGCAATTGAATGGTTTGGCTGAGAGGATGAACAGAACTTTGATGGAGAGAGTCAGATGTTTACTCTCACATGCAAAGTTGTCTAAAAGATTTTGGGGTGAAGCTCTTCTTACAGCAGTTCATCTTATAAATCGTTCACCTTGTGTTCCTCTACAGTATGATACTCCAGAAAGAGTATGGTTAGGAAATGATGTTTCCTATGATCATTTGCGGGTGTTTGGTTGTAAAGCCTTCGTGCATACTCCTAAGGATGAGAGGTCTAAGCTTGATGTCAAGACACGACAATGTGTACTCATTGGCTATGGCCAAGATCAATTTGGCTATAGATTTTTTGATCCAATCCAAAAAAAGATGATAAGAAGTAGATATGTTGTCTTTGTTGAAAATCAGACTATTGAAGATGTTGAAAAGACTCAGAAGCAAGCTACCGATAGATCTGAAGATGATTCAACGGATGTACAAATAGTTCCTCCAGCAACAGAACAAAGACAAGTTGGAGATGAAGAAAATGTTCCATAAGAACAAGAGCCAGAGTTAGAAAATCCAGAAGTTCCCTATCAGAATGAACCAGAAGAAGATTTTGATGGTGTTCATGTTCAGCCACCAGCACCAGAAGGTTCTCAAACACTAAGAAGGTCTACTAGAATCAGACAACCATCTACTAGATATTCATCAAATGAATATGTATTGATGACTGACGGGGGAGAACCTGAATGCTTTGAAGAAGCAATGGAAAGTGAACACAAAAGGAACTGGATTGAAGCCATGCAAGAAGAAATGAAATCCTTGCATGAGAATAAAACATTTGAGCTGGTAAAGTTGCCCAAAGGCAAGAAAGCTTTGAAGAACAAGTGGGTGTTCAGGATCAAGTAGGAAGAACACAGCTCCCAACCACGATTCAAAGCTAGACTGGTTGTGAAAGGGTTCAATCAAAGAAAGGGTGTTGATTTTGATGAAATCTTTTCACCAGTTGTGAAAATGACATCCATTCGGACAGTGCTCGGAATGGTCGCCAGTTTTGATCTGGAAATCGAGCAAATGGATGTAAAGACTGCCTTCCTACATGGAGATTTGGAAGAAGAAATATACATGGAGCAGCCAGAGGGTTTCATAAAAAAGGGGAAAGAAGATTGTGTTTGTAAACTGAAGAAGAGCCTGTACGGCTTGAAGCAGGCACCAAGACAGTGGTACAAGAAGTTTGAGTCTGTTATGGAGGAGCAAGGTTACAAAAAGACTACTTTAGATCACTGTGTCTTCGTAAAGAAATTCTCTGATGATGACTACATTATTCTCTTGCTCTATGTAGATGATATGTTGATTGTTGGTCAGAATTCTGTCAGAATTAATAGCTTGAAGAAACAGCTAAGTAAGTCTTTTGCTATGAAAGACTTGGGACCAGCAAAGCAAATTCTTGGTATGAAGATTACGAGGAATCGAAGAACCAAGAAATTATGGTTGTCACAGGAGAAGTATATTGAGAAAGTACTTCAAAGGTTTAAAATGGAGAATTCTAAAGCGGTTAGTTGTCCTCTTACTAATCACTTTAAATTAAGCTTAAAACAGTGCCCTTCTACCGATGGAGAGAAGGAAGAGATGGAAAAGATCCTATATGCTTCAGCAGTTGGAAGCTTGATGTATGCCATGGTCTGTACACGGCCAGATATTGCTCACTCAGTCGGAGTAGTGAGTCGATTTCTTTCAAATCTGGGAAAGGAACATTGGGCTGCAGTGAAATGGATTTTTAGGTATCTTCGAGGTACGACCAAAGTATGTTTATGCTTTGGAGATGAGAAGCCAGTATTAGTCGGTTATACCGATGCAGATATGGCTGGGGATGTTGACTCGAGAAAGTCCACATCAGGGTATCTAATCACATTTGCAGGGGGAGCCATGTCATGGCAATCAAGATTGCAGAAATGTGTTGCTCTATCAACAACTGAAGCAGAATTCATAGCACTAACAGAAGCATGCAAAGAGTTGCTGTGGATGAAGAAGTTCTTGAATGAACTCGGAATTCATCAAGAACGATATTTGATATTTTGCGATAGCCAGAGCGCGATTCATCTTGGGAAGAATTCCTCCTTTCATTCAAGGTCAAAGCACATTGATGTTAGATATCATTGGATCAGGGATGTACTGGAGATGAAGCAGTTACAGCTTGAGAAGATCCATACAGATGAAAATGGATCAGATATGTTAACGAAGATTCTTCCAAAAGACAAGTTTGAATATTGTCGATTAGCTGCAGGGATGATGGAAAGTTTGGCTGACGTCCTCACTTGAGCGTGCAGGGGGAGATTTGTTGGTGGTGGTGTGCCCACTCAAGTGGGACCCACAAATTCTTTGTTGGTAGTGTCGGTACCTACTCAAGTAGGACTCATAAGTTTACCCACAAATTCTTTGGTTGGTGGTGTCGGTGCCGACTCGAGTAAGATTCGCATGCATAAATAAAAAAAAAAATAGTAGAAAACGCGTTTTATAAGCGTCTTCCTCTCCTATAAATAGGAGAGGATTTTCCTCATTGCATATATACCAACTGAGAGAACGGTAGAGAGTTATTTTAGTTTTAAGAGGGTTCTTAAAACTAAGGGTTTAGAAAATAGTGAAGATTATTAGGGTGTTTTTTTTTGGGAAACACTTGTGAGTGCCGCTATTTTTGTATTACTCTCTTTGTGTACCTACTATTTTTAATAGTGGAAGAAATATTCGGAGTTGGTCCTGTGGACGTAGCCCTAAACAGTTGAGGGTGAACCACGTAAATTTCTGTGTGTCCCATTTTAATATTTCCGCTGCTTAATTATTTTTGTAATTTTGTTGCCGGTATCCTAACAATGTACTCATCTGTCAGCTTCTGGAAGAAGCATGCAATGTTAACGTAGTGTTCTAACAAAGAAGGCAGAGTCTAAAGTCTATCTTATTCGTCGTCACAAGAAAATGAAAGAGGATATGAACTAAGGATAACATTAACATGACAGCAACAAAATCAAAAAAATGAAAAAATAAAATTCATAAACCCCTAAAATTGAAAGTATATGCCTACTAAAATTTTATAACTATATCACATAATTAAAACACCACAAGATATTTTTCAGCAACACCAATTGCAGCATGCCATGATGCTATAGAATAGTTTAGTTTCCCTACCTCAAAAGGGAAGTCTGATGAGAAAAAGACAAGTAAAAGGGGAATACTAAAATTTGATAAAAGTGCTTGGGTTAAGTGGGACATACTTGAGTTTGCAGCAACATAAGTATTATAGTAGTAAATATTATCTATCCCTTAAAAAGAATTTCACAATAATTAAAAGTTATATCTTCACAATCACCCTTCTCCTCATGCCACGTGTATAGCATGCATGCTACACTCTTTTTACGTGCAACAAGTGAAACATCTGCATTCACGTTATCCAACACAAGAAATTATTGTTTTTTTCCCTCCTATAGTGCTCCATTTCTATCCCAAATTCAAGAAAAGGCATCGCTGTAATTCAACAAGCCATAATTCTTGTTGATTCTTGTTGTGATAGGCTTAGCATGAGTCAAATATCTTTATTGTATTTTATAACACGCTGTCAGTATGATTTTGTTATATTTCATCAATCTTCTTTCTACCGTTTCTTTATCAAATTGCTTAAAGAAAAAAAGACAAATTGATCAAATCACCTGAAAAAAAAGGATAACTTGTGATTTACAATTTGTGAGTTTAAATTTATGCATCAAAAGGGAATTCTTTATATATTATTGAGTATTATATTGATTTGATTAATCATGTTCAAGTATTCAATTATATCGAGTATTAAACATAATTGAATAATTGACTTATATTTAATTTAAATTTGATTAATAAAAAAAGCCAATTAGTACTCCTTGTTTGAAAGCGATAAGAGTTATTACTCATAAAATAAAATAAAAATCGTATTACAAAATTCTATTGCTTGGAAATTATGGTAGCCAACTTCTGAACGAAATTTTAAATTTGTATTACAAACCATAATATTGTTTACAGTAACCAATGGCGTAAATTGTATTCCCTCTTTATAAATTATGGTAGCCAAAAAATCGTATTCTCTCTTTATTTCTCTCCCTAATTTTCTATTATTTTATAATACGTTATCAGCTCATTTCATTCCACTACTTTGATTTTGTGCTACTAATCGAAAAGAGGGGATAACTTATGGTTTGCGACAACCAAAGTTAGGTATGCAAATTTAAATTTATTTACATCTAACATGTATTCTTTACACGTTTTAAGAATTATATTACTGATCAGGATGCTCCAAAAGTTAATATGCATAAAAACAAAATTTGTATCAGTTATGTTCTTTAAATTATTTACTTTGATGGTTAGCTGCACCTCATCAATTGTGTTGAAATAGCAAGATTTTGTATGCGCCCGTCACACGAGCATGTAAAAGTCTACTGTCCCCTGATTTTCCCGTTAGATTTTATCTTCCTAGTGCTATCTATTTTTAATTTATTTGCTTTTGTTAGATCGGTTTTCACTTTTATTGGATTATTTTATTTTTAGATTATTTGTTTAGATCTCTTGTTCAACCAGTTACGAATAATCTTTTTCTTTTTTAGAGTTTGTTAGCTAAAATTTTAAGTTACAATTTTGATTAAGTCAAGTTATTTATTGGTTTTATGGCTTTGTACAAAATTGTATTCCCTATGCATGGAATGGTTATATTAGATTTCTTATGCTTGCAATTTACGTTTAAGTATCTCTTAAATTTATTTAATATAAATTAATTTAAGGTTCATTTTAAAAAAATAAATAAATAAAAGAAAGAAAGACCATAGTCTTTCAAAAGCTTATTATGAATGGATATATTTATAATTGCAGGATTTTAAAATTAAGAGATTTTAGTAAGATATATTTTGAATTTATAATCTTTAACATTACGATCTTAATAATTATTTGTTATTGACATTAGATCCTATAATACATTTGGTTGTTGTGAGTTTTGGAGATCAAGGATCTAACCAAAATATTGCAAACGCAATAATTTTCCTCTATTGAATATATGACAATTAAATATTCATTTATTTTTTTTAGAATGGATTGAAAGAAAGTTACAATTACCAAAGATTCATCAATCAATGGATGCCTTCATCGTTGCAAAGCTTGTGAAACTATAAGTTATTATAATTTTTATAGTATTAAAATTATTATTTTATTATTGTTATATATTGGCATATATTATCCATATGGTACAAATTTTGAGAATTGTTCATTTATTTTTAAATATAATTGAGATATTGTTGTTATTATGATTGAATCCTATATTAGCTCCTGATATAGAATTGTTAATGATAGTTATATTTAAAATAAAGAGATATTAAATATATTTAAAATATAGAATATACCGCTAAAGTAGCAACATTGAGAAAGAATATTTTAAAAGATATTTTGGATTTATTGTTAGATTATGTTAATAATCTGTATGCGGTCCATGTGATTAAAGGGCTGGTTCTAATTAAGGTGGCCCAAGATGATGGTTATTGGACTTAATGGATAAGAGCCAGTTAGGGTTTTAATACCCTTCCTCTGCCTTATAAAAGATAAATGAATCAACAGATTAGGGTTAACACAAAAACAAGAGAGTGTGACGGCTCCCTCAAATACATACGGAGATAGTTTGTTTGAGAGAGCTCATAAAAGAAACTCCCGCAGCTGTTGATTATTCTTTAACCATTAAGAGAGCACTTACGGACAAAAGGCCAGAGTGAAGAAACGTAGATCTGCTGTTACGGTGAGAATCGAATTATCCCAACGAGATAACCCATAACATAGATCTACCGTTATGGATCAAGGTACGCGTCCGATTATTGTATATTCTTGTCAAACAAATTCTATGAACAATAGATCTGGGCTATATTAAAGTTTATTCAACATGTGATATCAGAGCCTGTACCTGTTCTAGATTTGTATGATAGCGTTTTGTTTGGCTTAATTAATGAAAATTAATTTCTTATGGTGAAATTGATTTATATGGTATAAGCAAAGCCAAAATTATAGAAATTTGAAAACTGTTTGTTTTCTTTATGCTTTATAAATTATTTTGTTATTATTTATAGAGAATGGTTATGACATATTATTGGGTTATGTCGTTAAAGTTTTAAGATATTAATTTAATCTCATAAAAGTTTTGCATAAATCAATGTTTAATGAATGGAAAACTTGTTAGTCACCAAAGTGGCCTTGTTTGGATTGTTTTAGACATTGATTATGCAGTTTTCAGTTGTTCATATTTGTGTGATGCCGTTATATGACATGAAAGTGAAAATTGAATAATTGAGCTCGTTGATTATAATTTCTTAGGTTACCCAAAGGTAGATCATTAATTATAATCAATGGCATTAAAGAGACTTATCATTGTACGAATTAATATGAATGTATATCCAAAGATAACATGCATATTGTATGGAGCATTATTGAATAGTTGAATGAAATAAAAAAAAAAAAAGTAACTGGATTGCAGAAAGGAGCACGGGCGTGCTACAATGAGCACGGGCATGCTTCTCTCTGACTTGCATAAAGGCTCGCAAGTTGCTCCACAATGAAAGTCTATTAAAGTATTTTTCTTCTTGGCATCATTATTGATTAAAGTTATGCATTTAAATATTACCCAAAGGTGAATCTAGATGCATAATTAAAGTTGTTATTTGTTTGAATCCATTTTATGTTTACTCAAAGCATTAACGTATGAGTATATGTGCAATGTTGCAGCTTCCTTTAACATGTTTGCTATGGGCACTGGGTTGATTAAGTTCAATGGATTGAACTATGCTGATTGGTCCGAACAAATCCATTATCAATTAGGAGTTCTGGACCTAGATCTGGCATTAGTCTCTGAAAAGCTAGCAGCCATTATAGAGACCGGCACTGAAGCTGACAAGTCTCATTATGAGGCTTGGGAGCGGTCTAACAGGCTAAGCTTGAACTTAATGAGGATGACAATGCCTGAAAATGTTAAGCCATCAATGCCCAGAACAGACAATGCTAGAGAGTACATGCTGAAAATTAAGGAATACTCCCAATCGGACATAGCTGACAAGTCCATCGTAGGATCCTTGATGAGTGAGCTGACGACCAAGAAATTTGATTGGTCACAATCCATTCATGATCATGTGACTGGCATGCAGAATTTGGCAGCCAAACTGAAATCAATGGGAATGGATGTGAGTGAATCCTTTTTAGTTCAATTTATTATTAACTCATTTCCTCTTGAGTTTGGTCAGTTCCAGGTGAATTACAACACCCTTAAGGAAAAATGGAACATTCAGGAAATCAAGGCCATGTTGATACAAGAGGAAGGGAGATTAAAGAAATTGAAGGAACACTCCATCAATCTCACTTTTCATAATGGAGCTAGCAGCAGCAATAACAAATCAGGGAAGAAAGGCAAGAAAAGGGACAGTGCCCCAATAAAGGTTAATGAGGGCCAAATCCGTAAGGAATTGAAGTGCTACTTCTGTAGGAAGAATGGTCACTTCAAGAAGGACTGTCCTAAAAGGAAGATTTGGTTTGAAAAGAAAGGTATACTTTATGTTTCAGTATGTTTTGAATCAAATCTTATTGAAGTGCCTAATAATACCTGGTGGTTAGATTCTGGTGTAACTACTCATGTGTCTCATATTATACAGGGATTTCTTTCGATCCAACCCATAAACGAAACTGAAAAGTTCCTATTCATGCGAAACAGAATGAAGGCACGAATAGAAGGAATTGGGACTTATAGATTGATCCTGGACACTGGTCGTTATCTGGATCTTGAAAAGTGTCTGTATGTTCCTGAATGTGCTAGAAATCTAGTTTCTGTAGGGATGTTGGATAATGTTGGTTTCAGTTTTAAGATTTGTAATGAGGTTTTTTCATTATACAAACTTAAGTACTATTATGGTTCTGGTAGTTTGATTGATAGTTTGTATCGTTTTAATCTTGATGCTGAATTTATTGAATCCCTATTTAATGTTGAACACAATATAGGTATTAAACGTAGTGCACATAATGAATGTTTTGCTTTCTTGTGTCATCAAAGTTAGGTCACATATCCAAAGAAAGGATTTTGAGGTTAGTGAAAGGTGGAATCTTACCTCAATTGGATTTCACTGACTGGGACGTGTGTATAGATTGCATTAAAGGTAAGCAAACTAAGCACACATTAAAGACTCCAACCACAAGAAGTAGTGAATTGCTTGAACTTATACACACTGATATATGTGGTCCTTTTGATGTTCCCTTTTGGGGTGGTGAAAAATATTTTATTACCTTTATTGATGATTTCTCACGGTACGGTTATGTATATTTACTGCATGAAAAGACTCAATCAGTGGATATCCTTGAGATATTCATTAATGAGGTAGAAAGGCAGTTAAATAGAAAAGTTAAAGTGGTGAGATTTGATAGAGGTGGTGAATGTTATGGTAAATTTAATGAAAATGGACAATGTCCAGGTCCATTTGCAAAGTTCCTTGAAAGTCGTGGCTTTTGTGCGCAATACACAATGCCAAGTACACCTCAACAGAATGGTATAGCTGAAAGGCGGAATCGTACTCTTATGGAAATGGTTAGAAGTATGCTAAATAATTGTACTGTACCTTTATCATTATGGATGCATGCATTAAAGACTACTGCATATTTACGTAATAGGGTTCCTAGTAAGGCAGTTCCTAAGACCCCTTATGAACTGTGGACGGGAAGGAAACCTAGTCTGAGGCATCTTCATGTTTGGGGTTGCCCAGTGGAAGTAAGGATATATAATCCACATGAAAAGAAGCTTGATGCTAGAACGGTTAGTGGATTTTTCATAGGATATCCTGAAAAGTCAAAAGGGTACAGATTTTATTGTCCTAACCATAGTACGAGAATTGTTGAGTCTAGTAATGCTCGGTTTATTGAAAATGGCCAAATTAGTGGGAGCAGTGAACCACGTAAGGTGAATGTGCAAGAGATTCAGATTGAAAATCCAACTCAGATGGATTTTCCTAATGTCTCTTCTTCGGTTGGTGTTCCACTTGTTGTATCACGGTTTAACAACATGGTTGAACAACAAAACAACATTCCAAACCCACAAAATGACCATATAAATGATGAACCAGTAAATGATGAACAATTCATAAATGATCAAGTGGTTTCACAAGAAATAGCATTACGGAGGTCACAAAGGCAAAGAAGGCCAGCTATTTCTAGTGATTACGTGGTTTACTCACTTGAGTATGAATGTGAATTGAGCATTGATAAGGATCTAGTCTCTTTCCAGAAAGCCATGGAATGTGATAATTCTGAAAAGTGGTTTAATGCCATGAAGGAAGAAATGCAATCGATGAGTGACAATCACGTCTAGGATTTAGTCGAGTTGCCTGAGGGGTCAAAACAAGTTGGTTGTAAATGGGTTTTTAAGACCAAACGGGACTCTAAGGGCAACATTGAAAGATATAAGGCCAAACTTGTTGCTAAAGGTTACACTCAGAAGGATGGCATTGATTATAAAGAGACCTTTTCTCCAGTCTCCAAAAAGGACTCTTTAAGAATTATTTTGGCTTTGGTGGCTCATTATGATCTAGAGCTTCACCAAATGGATGTAAAGACAGCCTTTCTTAATGGTGACTTAGAGGAGGAAGTATATATGGACCAACCAGAGGGGTTTGTGGTCACAGGAAAGAAAAACTTGGTGTGTAAGTTAAAGAAGTCAATATATGGACTGAAGCAAGCTTCCCGTCAGTGGTATCTTAAGTTCAATAATACCATCACTTCATATGATTTTATAGAAAACACTGTTGATCGGTGTATTTATATGAAGGTCAGTGGGAGCAAACTCATTATGTTAGTCCTATATGTTGATGACATTCTTCTTGCTGCGAATGATGTTGGGTTGTTGCATGATGTAAAGGGTTTTCTCTCTAAGAACTTTGAAATGAAAGATATGGGAGAGGCATCCTTTGTGATTGGAATAGATATATTCCATGATAGATCACAAGGACTGTTAGGATTGTCTCAAAAAGCTTACATTGATAAGGTATTAGAGAGATTCAGAATGGAAAAATGCTCCGCAGGAATAGTTCCAATTCAGAAAGGAGATAGATTCAGCGAAATGCAATGTTCTAAAAATGATTTGGAACGTAAAGAGATGGAGTCTATTCCATATGTGTCAGTGGTTGGGAGCTTAATGTATGTTCAGACATGTACTCGAGCGGATATTAGTTTCGCCGTAGGAATGTTAGGGCGATATCAAAGTAATCCCAGGATGGACCATTGGAAAGCTGCAAAGAAAGTACTTAGGTATTTACAAGGCACTAAGGATCATATACTCACTTATAGAAAGTCCAGCCATCTAAAACTGGTGGGATACTCGGATTTAGACTATGCCGGTTGTGTAGATTCAAGAAAGTCTACATTTGGCTACTTGTTTCTTCTAGCCAGAGGAGCAGTATCATGGAAAAGTGGAAAGTAGTCTGTCATTGCTACTTCCACTATGGAGGCTGAATTTGTGGCATGCTTTGAGGCCATTGTTCATGCATTGTGGTTACGGAACTTTGTCTCAGGTCTAGGCGTTGTCCACAGTATAGCTAGACCGTTGAGAATTTACTGTGATAATTCCACAGCTGTCTTCTTCTCTAAGAATGATAGGTACTCTAAGGGTGCAAAGCACATGGATTTAAAGTACCTATCTGTGAAAGAAGAAGTGCAAAAACACAAAGTGTCAATTGAGCATATCGGTACTAATATGATGATAGCGGATCCGCTAACTAAAGGCTTACCGCCCAAAATCTTCACTGGCCATGTTGATAAGATGGGCATTATAGATAAGTCCTTGTTAGCATGATGTTTAAACTTGAATATATATATATACATATGGTTGTTTTGCTTATATTATTGTGACACTTGGGAATTCAATTAAAGATGTGTTTTGCTTATTTATGTGTTATCCACATTATAGATGTATACAATAATGGTTTGAGTGAGATAACAATAACAGTTGATTATAACAATGTATTGATTGTTGAATAGTTTCTCCACTAAAGTTTTATGAATTGAAGTGGTCTGTGATATATGGAAGGAATCATGTCGTTCAATGACTTATGACCGCTATAATCCGATCATCTTAATTCAAATTAAGGTTAACATGATAGACTCAAGAAATGCACATGGGCCAAGTGGGAGATTGTTAGATTATTTTAATAATTTGTATGTGGCCCATGTGATTAAAGGGCTGGTTCTAATTAAGGTGGGCCAAGATGATGGTTATTGGGCTTAATAGATAAGAGCCAGTTAGGGTTTTAATACCCTTCCTCTGCCTTATAAAAATAAAGGAATCAACAGATTAGGGTTAACACAGAAACAATAGAGTGTGATGGCTCCCTCAAACACATACGGAGATAGTTTGTTTGAGAGAGCTCATAAAAGAAACTCCCGCAGCTGTTGATTATTCTCTGACCATTAAGAGAGCACTTACGGACAAAAGGCCAGAGTGAATAAACGTAGATCTGCTGTTACGGTGAGAATCGAATTGTCCCAACGAGGTAACCCATAACATAGATATGCCGTTATGGATCAAGGTACGCTTTCGAATATTGTGTATTCTTGTCAAACAAATTCTATGAACAATAGATCTGGGCTATATTAAAGTTTATTCAACATTTATTTCATATCCTTTTTATCACTGAGCAAAATAAAGAGATATTAATAAAAATCATGAGGCCGCCAAACTGGATTTTGTTCCATTCCCTAAGAGAATGGAATAATATATATATGGGTGGAGTGATGCCTACCTAACTAAATCTGATGTGTTCTCTAAATTGAATGCAATAATATATAATTTGGGTGTGGATAGGAATTGTGACGAAAATATACTTGTCATTGAGAATGTCAATAAGATCGTAATTGAAGTAATAATCTTAGCATTTATGGTGGCCACATAATTAAGAATAAATTTTACCATAAAAAGTGATACAAATAATGTGGCATATATGGATATTGTTTATGTACTTGTTGTATGCCAAAATATGAAAAGACAAATTTAGCTTTGATAGTAAAAGAATATTTAAAGACTCCGAAAGAACAAATATTATTACCTAGAGGAATGAATTTTATGCATAATGCATTATTCCAAAGATATTCATTAAAATGGATATCATATGACGATAATGATTGAGATAATTATGGTGGGAAACTAGAAGTTTACAAATCTAAGTACTTTATTATTTGGCATGATCAGTTGGACTATCCCGATTAATAATGATGTGAAAAAGAAAAATTTAATCATTATATTGATATTTATTGAAGAACCAAAAGTTTCTTCAAATCTAATGAATTTTTCATGCTTAGTTTGTTCTCAAAGCAAACTAATTATTGAGCAATCACCAAGTAATGTTCAAATCAAACTGCTTGCATTTTCTAGAATTTATAAAGTGAAATTATTGATCAATTCATCCATCATGTGGATTATTTAGATATTTTGTGGATACATCCAAAAGATAGTTACATGGTTATTATTAACTTGCAACCTGAAGTTTGTAAAGATTATTATCAACATTCAATCAGAAGTTTGCATGATTATTTACGCAAATAATTTGATTAAGAATACAATTTTCAGATTATGTTATTAAGACAATATATCTTGAGAATGATGAAAAATTTACACATCAGCCCTTTAATAATTATGGAATGTGTTAATTAGGGCAACCTGTTATTGCTTTTATTTATACTCAAAAATAATTAAGTAGAATCATTTATCAAATGATTGCAATTAATTGCAAGACAATTATTATGAGAACGAAACTCCCTATCTTGGTAGAGGGACATGCTATCACTTGTAGTAGCACTTATTCGCATCAGGCCGATACATTATTATAAGTCCTCCCCTTTATAATTGATTTTGGATCAAGAACCAAGTATTTTCCATCTATAGATTTTTTGATGCGCGTCATATGTTCTAATTGCTCTATCACAATGCACTAAGATGGGTCCTCAAAGGAGGTTGAAAATATATGTTGGGTATAAGTTTCTATCTATGATTGAATGTCTAAGAGTTTTTTATAAGACATTTATCAAATGCTAAATTTGGTATTGTTATGGATCTTGACATTAAAGGGAGAAAAATAAGCAGATAGAAGAATATATTAATTGAAAAATGATTATCGTTATTATATCTTGATCCTCATGTAAGGCAGTGTACATTTAAAAGTCTAAAAGATAATTTATTTGCAAAATATTGCAAATTAGTTGCCAAATATATACTGATCCAACAGGAAATAATTAAATCTCACATACTAGCTGCAAATGCTCTTATCAGAATTAAGTCCCTCGAGGACAAACTACCTATGCTAATGAGTCTAAGGCACGCATGAAGAGTGGTAGACCAATTGGTTCTAAGGATAAAAATCCTAGAAAAAGAAAAGGAGCAAATATGCAAGATTGTTAAGTTCTGAAAGAGCAAACTGTAGAAGAAATTTCTAACATGAATAATAAGTTTCCAGAAGATATTTAGGTATCTGAAATATTGAAAATGATGACATCTCAATAAATAATGTCATGTCTAAACAAAGGTTGAACTGAAATAAAAATAAATGTCGAACTGATATAAAAATAAATGTCAACGATATTTTTGAATATAATGTAGCACTTGAAATTGTGCAAAATAATGAGGATATTGAGTGTTGTCTATTTGAGAACATGGACAAGAATTGATTTCCAAAATAGGACGCATGTGGCATTCAATTTACTTGAAAAGTAAAGTTTTGAAATTTTAGTCTGGGTATCAAGAAATGTCAAGCCAGTATAACACAAATATATATTTCTGCAAAATTGAAATGGTGTCAGGAGATATAAAGCAGAACTTGTTGCATAATTTTTTTGCTAAGAACTACTTTTATTATCAGCATAAATACCATCATTCGGTGGATACTGAGAGTTGGTATTTTTATAGTATTTTTAATATAGTTTTATGAGGATTTTTAATATTTTTTTTAATTACTTTAATTAGTTTTTATTTAGTTTTATTTATGTTTTTGTGTTAAGCTTCCTTAAATCATATTTCACTTGATCTTGAGGAATTTTGCAGGATTTTTATAGGAAACCAGCTTATTTTCTATCTAGGCACTGGGAGAATCCTAATTGGGAAGAAATACAAAGCCTAAACAGTTTCCTATCTCTAAAAGATTTCCTAGACGAATACGAAGATATTCCAGAAAGTCTATATAAATAGAGAGACTAGGCATAGTTAAGGAAATGATTCATTATATATTCCATCTTTTGTTCTATTGTTTTCTCTCTCTCTCCAAGACTCCAAGTATTCAAGATTTGGGTCAAGATCTAAAGAAGCCGGCCAAGCCAATTATTAACTAGTTTTTATTTCTAAACTCTTTTCTTGTTTTATTTTCAATATTCATATTGATTATGAGAATATTTGCAAGTTTAATTGAGTTTTATTTAATTACTATGTTGAACTAAAACTCTCATACTAGGGATTTGATGTAGCTTAATTTTGATTCCAATTTATGATATTAGGTTTGCTTTTCCTTGTTCATGATATAATTTATTATTGAACTTAATGCTTCCAGGCAGAGTTTTTCCTCTGGATTGATTTATTTCATTAATCACTGTTGGGAGAAGGGTTTTTGATATGAATAGGGTAATAAATTACATGAGAATAATAACTTGATGCGGAAGCTATATGGTTCGACTCATGGGGGGTTTTCATAAGTTAATGACCTTAGGTTATGAATTCATAAACAAACCATAAAACTTAATGATTTAATTCATGTTTGATTGCGCTATTGGAAGATAGGTAATTAGACCGGTTTAAAATAGCTAACAATACATCGAGAGAGCTTGTTAGTGATTTTAGGGTTGTTTCCCCCTATTTAAACAATTAAAATTGATTATCAAACTAATAAAATAAATTGGATAGAATTAAGTGAAGTCAAAATCCCTAGTAGCTTTAGATCCTTCATTTCTTTTCGTCAAATATTGTTGCTTGATTTCCTTTTGTTCTTTTTTTTTTATTTGTTTAATTTAATTTCTTAAAATAATTCCCTTTATTGCCGTTTAAATAATAATAAGTTAACATAATTTTGGTACTTAGTATACAATCCCTGTGGAAACGATACTCTACTCATTCTATATTACTTCTTGCGATTTTCGTAAACTTGTGAAAAATTATTATCAAGTTTTTGGCGCCGTTGCCGGGGATTGGCGTTACCAATATCAATACTAATTAACCTATTATTAATTTAGACATTTTTTTTCTTTTTTTTTTTTGAGGTTAATTGAAATATTTGTTTATATTATTTGTAGTTTTTTTTTATTTTATTTTATGATTTTTTTTTCATTATTTTCTTGCAAAGTATTTTGAGATGTTTCATAAGCAAGTAGTTGAAAGTTTTATTCAACAACATTCAAAGCCATTTTATGCCGCTTGGGCAAGATTTAATGAATTGCTGGAGAGATTTTCTTATCATCATTTTACAAATAAATATCTCACTTACATATTCTACTGTGGATTAGATGAAGAAACTAGAAATTGGGTAGATAATGGATTTTCGGCAACCAGTATTCACCTTTTGGAAAGTAGCTATGAAGATGTACTTTACATGTTAAATGATATGGCTGATGTTGAGTACCGTTGGCATTGGGATCCTTCACTGCAGGGTTGGAATCACCAATACTCTCTGAATTTTGAATATGAAGAAGAGAAGCAAAAGAATTTAGAGGATTTGACTGCCCTTACTAAATCTCACATAGAATTTATGAATGAAACTCGCGAGAGTTTTAAGATCCGACAAGCGGCAATAAAGAATTTGAAGGTACAAGCAGCGAAATTGATAACCATGGCAACTAATGGATATCAAGATGATGAGTGCAAGGAAAATTATGAGGAAACTTCATAGGAAATTGCACCTTTAGAAGAAGTAAAGCCTACATGTGAAGAATGCAACTCCTTTGAAGATGGATTAAATCTCACTTTCTTGTTTCCAGACATGATTATTAATGACCATGAAAAAGGTGAGGTACATCTAGAAGGGATATTGGGTGAGATTTTAAATGAACACAAGCAGCAAGCAATATTGGTGGATGAAAAAATAATTGAGACTATTGGTTTAAGCTCATCAATGGTTTTTATACATATACCACCAGAAGATCCTTTCTTTCCAATGATAACACCTTTAATAAATTGTGTTCTCCATGATTTAGTACAGTTTTTTCTCCAAGTTCATCATTCAAAGCGAGATGTTGTTGATAAGGCGAGCATAAATTTTCCTAAACTAGCCAATCTTGAGGGCATTTTCAACCAAGACCCATGTGTGATATTATATGATACATACTATGGGCGAAAGCCGTTATTTGATAAACGTCTCAAAAATCGAGTCTAAAGACTTTAAACAAAGCGCTAATGGGAGGCAACCCATCATTTTCTTTCTTTTCCTTTGCAATTTTATTTTATTTTATTATTATTTATATTTTTCATTTTGTTTCTCCATCTTTAAACCATTATTTTCTTTTATTTTGGTGTTTTATACTCATATTGTAGCTCAAGAAAGGATTAAAGATGCTTAAAAACTGATTAAAATTGCCAAAGTCAGGCTCTAGCACGGGTAGGGCATGCTACCCAGCACCACTGTGCTGTCTCCAGAGAAAAATATACCCATAATCAGACTCTAGCACCCCCAGGCCGTGCTATCCAGCACCCCCGTGCTACACAGCACCCCCTGGCAGCACCGCTTGGCCATGTTGCAGATATTTTTTATTTTTTTATTATTTATTTTTTTTGAATGTTTTTTTTTTTCCTTTTATGCCTTAGACCACGTGCCCACATCAATGTTTTGTTTTTGTTTTTTTTTTATTATTATTATTTTTTTCTTCTCTCTTTTATTTTGACGTAAGTTCTTTTTTTTTTGTTTTATTTTTTTTCTTTTTTTTTCTTCCTTCTCTTTTATTTGACGTACTCAATCTATTTTTTTTCTTCTTTTTTTATTTATTTTTTATTTTTTTTAAATTACTTATAATTGGAATTTTCCTTTCCAGTTTTTTTTTATTTTATTATTTTTATTTCGATATTTTTTTCCTAACAATTATGTCTATATTATTATTATTATTGTGTTATGTTGTTCTTTTCTATTTTCAGAATTTAGCTATTGGAACCATACCCGGTATTTCCTTGTCTTTGATTATATTTTTCAATACAATGGTGGTAAGGTGTTCTCAACTCTATTTTATTTTTATACCTTGTTTTGATAATATATGATAAGTTTGGGGAATTGTTCTTATTTTTGCACACATTGGGGACAATGTGCCAGATTAAGTTGGAGGAAGGAAAATTTTATTTTTTTCATTTTGTTGGTTTATTTTTATTAGCTTAATATGGTTGGAATAATTGTGAGCAGGCTTGAAAATTATCATAATTTAGTAACTTGTGATAAATTTAGTTGTTTTTCTAGTCTAGTATGTTTGAGCTTTAATTTTAATTTTTGACGATTCTTTGGTTTAACTATTTGTTTCTAAGATTATTAACACTAATTTTTGTGAATTTTATGATATATAAATATGTTTTAATCAAAATTTATTTAACATTAGCATTCCTAAAACAAATTGGAATTCCCTTTGAGACAAAATTTTTACATTTAAAAAGGGATGATTTAGGCATTCTTTGTTGAACCCCTCATTTAGCCTAGGCCAACTAAGTTAAAATATGACTTTTGCAACCAATTTGAAGCCTATATCCAAATTTTATTGTACACCCTTATTAAGCCTAGCCATTAAACCAATTTAAATTCCTATCCTAAGTGCAATAATGTATAATTGAAGGATTTGATTTTTATTAAAACATAGCAACAAAATGGGGGAAAATTTCATTAATACTAGCAAGTGGACCAATTAGAAAACTCAAAGAGAAACACCCCATAGAAGAAGCAATCAATCAAAGAATTCAAGTTTGGGAATTGAAGCAGGGAAGAAATTATCAAAGTATTATGAAGAGACCGTGCCAAAGTATCTCTAAGTTTGAGCTAGTGAAGAACTTCAAGTTAATCTCCCTTTACAAATAAAAAAAAAATTGTTTTGATGTAATGAAAATCTTGAGATTATGCATTTTTTTTGTGCTTTTTGTCTACCCTTTTATCCTTTTTCTTTGTTTAGCTAAAAAGTAAATCCCTAATGCCCCATTACAACCTAAATAAAGACCTTTTGATCTTTTAAATTGTATGCATTTCAATTGTGGAGAAGGGATGACTAATTTTGCATATGGGAATGTTGAACTTATATTGTTAAATCTTATTTGAAGGTTAAATAATTTTTGTGAAATTCATATTCTATTTGTCATTGATTGAATAATTATTGGTGTTGAAAATCTTATTAACTTATGTTTAAATTAAGGAATGTGTTTTGTAGAGAATTGAATTTTTGCTAGAATATAAATTAGCATAGGAAACACTTGATTTAGACTCATGTTAATAATTTTTGATATTTTTTTGAAATTGTAAATAATTATCCCAATCATATTAAGCTAGCTTTGTTAGCTTGTTTAGCTTGTATTTTTCTTTAGTTTTTAGTTTTGTTGCTTGAGGACAAGCAATGGTTTAAGTTTGGGGAATTTTGATAGTTGGTATTTTTATAGTAATTTTAATATAGTTTTATTAGGATTTTTAGTATTTTTTAATTACTTTAATTAGTTTTTATTTAGTTTTATTTATGTTTTTGTGTTAAGCTTCCTTAAATCATATTTCACTTGACCTTGAGGAATTTTGCAGGATTTTTATAGGAAACCAGCTTATTTCCTATCTAGGCACTGGGAGAGTCCAAATTGAGAAGAAATACAAAACCTAAACAGTTTCTTATCTCTAAAAGATTTCTTACTCAATAAAGATTCATTTTCCTAAACGAACACGAAAATATTCCAGAAAGTATATATAAATAGAGAGACTAGCCATAGTCAAGGAAACGATTCATTGTACATTCCATATTTTGTTTATTGTTTTCTCTCTCTCTCTCTCCAAGACTTCACGTATTCAAGATTTGTGTCAAGATTTAAGGAAGCCGCCCAAGCCAATTATTAACTAGTTTTTATTTCTAAACTCTTTTCTTGTTTTATTTTCAATATTCATGTTGATTATGAGAAAATTTACAAGTTTAATTGAGTTTTATTTAATTACTATATTGAACTAAAACTCTCATACTAGGGATTTGATGTAGCTTAATTTTGATTCCAATTTATGATATTAGATTTGCTTTTCCTTGTTCATGATATAATTGATTATTGAACTTAATGCTTCCAGGCAGAGTTTCTCCCCCGGGATTGATTTATTTCATTAATCAGTATCGGAAGAAGGGTTTTTGATATGAATAGGGTAATAAATTACATGAGAATAATAACTTGAAGCGAAAGCTATATGGTTTGACTCATGGGGGGTTTTCATAAGTTAATGACCTTAGGTTATGAATTCATAAACAAATCTTAGAACTTAATGATTTAATTCATGTTTGATTGTGCTATTGGAAAATAGGTAATTAGACCGAGTTAAAATAGCTAACAATACATCAGGAGAGCTTGTTAGTGATTTTAGGGTTGTTTCCCCTACGTAAACAATTAAAATTGATTATCAAACTAATAAAATAAATTGGATAGAATTAAGTAAAGTCAAAATCCCTAGTAGCTTTAAATCCTTGATTTCTTTTCATCAAATATTGTTGCTTGATTTCTTTTTGTTCTTTTTTTTATTTGTTTAATTTAATTTCTTAAAATAATTCCCCTTATTGCCGTTTAAATAATAATAGGTTAACATAATTTTGGTACTTGGTATACAATCCCTGTGGAAACAATACTCTACTCATTCTATATTACTTGTTGCGATTGTCGTACACTTGCGAAAAATTACTGTCAAATACAATTATAATTTGATATTTGGCAATTTATAAAAACTGAAAATGCGTCTAATCGATTAGTGATTGCCTATTGACATGTTTCACTTGCTCACTTGATGTAGATATCTATATGAAAATTTCTGAAGAATTTAAGTTGTTTGAAGCATAAAACTCAATTTCTCGAGAAATTTATTTAATCAAATTATCTACAGTTCTATATGGATTAATGGATAATAATATCCATGAAATATTGAAAAATGCTTGAAGTAAGCAAATCGAGACCCCGAGAAATACATTCAAGATTTCTATATGGATTAAAAAATCTCAATGTATATGATAGGTATTATTTTCATAGTATTTTTAATATAATTTTTATTAGGATTTTTAGTATTTTTAATTACTTTAATTAGTTTTTATTTAATTTTTATTTAGTTTTATTTATGTTTTTGTTTAAAGCTTCCTTGAATCACATTTCACTTGATCTTGGGAAATTTTGTTGTATTTTTATAGAAAACCAGCCAAAATACAGAAAAAAAGTGTTCCTAAGCAGAGGCTAGCACGCCCAAGCCGTGCCAGATAGCACGCCCGTGTTGAATGCTTGACTTCATATTGGGTCGAAAACGACAACTCTAGCCCATGCCTCTTGCATGGGTCCACATGAGATGTTTTCTGACATGCTAATCAAGTTTACATCTTATATAGATGCTGGGAGAGTCCTAATTGGGAAGAAATACAAAGCCTAAGCAATTTCCTATCTCCAAATGATTTCTTACTCAATAGAGATTCACTTTCCCAAACGAACACGAAGATATTCTAGAAAGTCTATATAAAGAGAAAAACTAACCATGATTAAGGTGAATCCATTCATTGTATATTCCATCTCTTGTTCTATTATTTTCTACATAGTTTTCTCTTTTTAAGACTTCAAGCATTCAAGTTAGTGAAGATTCAAGGAGCTGCTCAAGCCAATCGTTGACTATTTTTTATTTCTAAACTCTCCTTTTGTTTATTATTCTTTATGAGATTATTTACAAGTTTAACTGAGTTTTATTTAATTACTATGTCGAACTAAACTCTCATACTAGGGATTTGATGTAGCTTAATTTCGATTTCAATTTATAATATCAGATTTGCTTTTCTTTGTTCAAAGTATAATTTATTATTGAACTTAATGCTTCCAGGCAGAGTTTCTCTCCTGGATTAATTTATTTCATTAATCACTATCAGGAGAAGGGTTTTTGATATGAAAAGGTAATAAATTACATGAGAATAATAACTTGATGCAGAAGCTATATGGTTTGACTCATGGGGGGTTTTCATAAGTTAACAACCTTAGGTTATGAATTCATAAGCAAACCATAAAACTTAATGATTTAATTCATATTTGATTGCGCTATTGGAGGATAGGTAATTAGACCGGCTTAAAATAGCTAACAATATATCGGGAGAGCTTATTAGTGATTTTAGGGTTGTTTTCTCTACTTGAACAATTAAAATTGATTATTAAACTAATAGAATAAATTGGATAGAATTAAGTGAAATTAAAATTACTAGTAGTTTTTAATCCTTGATTTCCTTTTCATCAAATTGTCTTACTTGATTCTTTTTATTTTCTTTTATTTCTTTTAATTTAATCTCTTAAAATAATTCTCCTTATTATTGTTTAAATAATAGTAGGTTAACATAATTTTGGTACTTGGTATACGATCCTCATGGGAACGATATTCTACTCATTCTTTATTACTTGCTTGCGATTTCGTATACTTGCAAAAAAGCCTATCAAGTTTTTGGCGCCGTTGCTGGGGATTGGCGTTACCAATATTAATACCAATTAACCTATTATTAATTTAGACATTTATTTATTTATTTATTTTAATTTTTTTTATTCTTAATTGAAATATTTGTTTTTATTATTTGTAGTTTTTTTTTCTTTGTTTTTATTGATTTTTACTTTCATTATTTTCTTGCGAAGTATTTTGAGATGTTTCATCAACAAGTAGTCGCAAGTTTTATTCAACAACATTCAGAGCCATTTTATGCCGCTTGGGCAAGATTTAATGAATTGTTGGAGAGATTTTCTTATTATAATTTTACAAATAAATATCTCACTTACATATTCTACTGTGGATTAGATGAAGAAATAAAAAGTTGGGTAGATAATGGATTTTAAGCAACCAGTATTTACCTTCCAAAAAGTAGCTATGGAGATGTACATTACATGTTAAATGATATGGTAGATTTCGACTATCGTTGGCATTTGGATCCTTCACTGCACGATTGGAATCACCAATATCCTCCAAATTTTGAGTATAAAGAACAGAAGCAGAAGAATTTAGAGGATTTGATTGTTGCCCTTACTAAATCTCACATGAAATTTATAAATGAAACTCGCGAGAGTTTTAAGATCCAACAAGCGGCAATAAAGAATTTGGAGGTACAAGCAGCGAAATTGATAACCATGGCAACTAATGGATATCAAGATGATGAGTGCAAGGTGAATTATGAGGAAACTTTATAGGAAATTACACCTTTAGAAGAAGTAAAGCTTACATGTGAAAAATGCAACTCCTTTGAAGAGGGATTAAATCTCACTTTCTTGTTTTTAGACATGATCATTAATGACCATGAAAAATATGAGGTACAACTGGAAGGGACATTGGGTGAGAGTTTAAATGAAGACAAGCAGCAAGCAATATTGGTGGATGAAGAAGTAATTGAGACTATTGATTTGAGCTCATCAATGGTTTTTATACATACACTACCAGAAGATCCTTTCTTTCCAATGATACCACCTTCAATAAATTGTATTCTCCATGATTTAATACAATTTTTTCCCCAAGTTCATCATTCAAAGCGAGTTGTTGATAAGACGAGCATAAATTTTCTTAAACTAGCCAATCTTGAGGGCGTTTTCAACCAAGACCCATGTGTGATACTACATGGTACATACTATGGGCGAAAGCCATTATTTGATAAACTTCTCAAAAGTCGAGTCTAAAGACTTTGAACAAAATGCTAATGGGAGGCAACCCATCATTTTCTTTCTTTTGCTTTGCAATTATTATTTATATTTTATTTTATTATTATTTATATTTTTCATTTTGTTTTCCCAGCTTTAAACCATTATTTTCTTTTATTTTGGTATTTTACACTCATGTTGCAGGTCAAGGAATGATTAAATAGGCTTGAAAACTAATAGGAAGTGCTAGAGTCAGGCTCTAGCATGAGTAGGGTGTGCTACGTAGTACCCTCGTGCTGTCTTCGAAGAAAATTATGCCCATAGTCAGGCTCTATCACCCCTAGGCTGTGCTACCCAGCACCCCCGTGCTACATAGCACCCTCTGGTAGGACCCCCGTGCTGTCTCTAGAGAAAATTATGCCCATAGTCAAGCTCTAGCACCCTAGGCCGTGCTACCCAGCACCCCCTGCTACACAGCATCCTCGGGCCATGCTGCATTTTTTTTGTTTTTTTTTTTTCATTTTGGGAATCGTCCTCGGTTTCTATTTTTCTTTTCTATTATTTATGATTATTATTATAACTATGTTTTTTTATTATTTTACTTTTATTATATATATATATATATATATATATTTTTTTTTTTTTGTTTCACTATTAATTTTTATTTATTTATTTATTTATTTTATTTTTAATGTTACTTTAGTTCCTTTTCACTTTTAGAATTTAGCATTTGGATCTAATGCGCTTCGCTTCCTTGAATTTTATTGTATTTTTCAATACAATGTGGTAAGATGTTCTCAACTCTATTTTATTTTTACACATTATTTTGATAATATATGATAAGTTTGGGGAAGTGGTCTTATTTTTGCATACATTAGGGACAATGTGCTAGATTAAGTTGGGGGAAGAAAAATTTTAGTTAAAATTTTAAATTTTTTATTATTATTTTGTTTCTTTGTTTTTATTAGCTTAATATGGTTGGAACAATTGTGAGCAAGCTTGAAAATTATCATAATTCAGTAACGTTGATTTATTAGTTTTTCTAGTCTAATATGTTTGAGCTTTAATTTAAATTTTTGACTTAATATGATTCTTTGATTTAACCATTTCTTTTTAAGACCATAAACACTGATTTTTTTGTGAATTTTATGATAAATAGGTATGTTTTAATAAAAATTTATTTAACCTTAGCATTTCTGAAACAAATTAGAATTCTCTTTGAGACAAAATTTTAAATGCTTACATTTAGAAAGAGATGATTTAGGCATTATGTGTTGAACCCCTTATTTAGCCTAGGCCACCTAAATTAAAGTATGACTTTTGCAACGAATATGAAGCCTATATTCAAATTTTATTGTTCACCTTTATTAAGCCTAGCCATTAAACCAATTTAAATTCCTATCCTAAGTGCAATAATGTATAATTGAAGGATTTGATTTTTATTAAAACATAGCAACAAAAAGGGAGAAAATTTCATTAATACTAGCTAGTGGACGAATTAGAAAAACTCAAAGAGAAACACCCTATAGAAGAAGCAATCAATCAAGAATTCAAGTTTGGAGAGTTGAAGAAAGGAAGAAATTATCAAAATATTATGAAGAGACCTTGCCAAAGTATCTCTAATTTTGAGCTAGTGAAGAACTTCAAGTTAATCTCCCTCTACAAATAAAAAAAAAATTTTTTTTTTTTGATGTAATGAAGATCTTGAGATTATGCATTCTTTGTGCTTTTTGTCTATCCTTTTATCTTTTTTCTTTGTTTAGCTAAAAGGATATCTCTAATACCCCATTACAACCTAAATAAAGATCTTTTGATTTCTTAAATTGCATGCATTTCAATTGTGGAGAAGGGATGACTAATTTTGCATATGAGAATATTGGACTTATGTTGTTAAACATCTTATTTAAAGGTTAAATAATTTTTGTGAAAATTCATATTCTATTTGTCATAGGTTGAATAATTATTATATTGAAAATCTTATTGACTTATGTTTAAATTAAGGAATGTGTTTTGTTGAAAATTGAATTTTTGCTAGAATATAATTAGCATAAGAAACACTTGATTTCTTCTCATGTTAATTAATTTTTGATATTTTTGAAATTGTGAGTAATTATCCCCAACCATATTAAGCTAGCTTTTTTAGTTTGTTTTAGCTTGTATTTTTCTTTAGTTTTTAGTTTTGTTACTTGAGGACAAGCAATTCTTTAAGTTTGAGTAATTTTGATAGGTGTTATTTTTATAGTATTTTTAATATAATTTTTATTAGGATTTTTAGTATTTTTAATTACTTTAATTAGTTTTTATTTAGTTTTATTTATGTTTTTGTTTAAAACTTCCTTGAATCACATTTCACTTGATCTTGGGGAATTTTGTTGCATTTTTATAGAAAACCAGCCAAAATACAGAAAAGAGTGTTTCTAAGCAGAGGCTAGCACGCCCAAGCCGTGCCAGATAGCACGCCAGTGTTGAATGCCTATCTTCATATTGGGCTTAAAACGACAACTCTAGCTCGTGCCTCTGGCATGGACCCGCATGAGATGTTTTTCTAACATGCCAATCAAGTTTAAATCCTATTTAGATGCTAGGAGAGTCCCAATTGAGAAAAAATACAAAGCCGAAATAGTTTCCTATCTCCAAAAAATTTCTTACTTAATAGAGATTAACTTTCCTAAATGAACACGAAGATACTCCAGAAAGTCTATATAAAGAGAAAGACTAACCATGATTAAGGCGAATCCATTCATTGTACATTCCATCTCTTGTTCTATTATTTTCTACATAGTTTTCTCTCTTTAAGACTTCAAACATTCAAGTTGGTGTCAAGATTCAAGGAAGCTGCTTAAGCTAATCATTGACTAGTTTTAATTTTTAAACTCTCTTTTTGTTTATTATTCTTTATGAGATTATTTACAAGTTTAACTGAGTTTTATTTAATTACTATGTCGAACTAAACTCTCATACTAGGGATTTGATGTAGCTTAATTTCAATTTCAATTTATAACATCAGATTTGCTTTTCTTTGTTCAAAGTATAATTTATTATTGAACTTAATGCTTCCAGGCAGAGTTTCTCCCCTGGATTGATTTATTTCATTAATCACTATCGGGAGAAGGGTTTTTGATATGAAAAAGGTAATAAATTACATGAGAATAATAACTTGATGTGAAAGCTATATAGTTTGACTCATGGGGGTTATCATAAGTTAACGACCTTAGGTTATAAATTCATAAGCAAACCATAAAACTTAATGATTTAATTTATGTTTGATTGCGCTATTGGAAGATAGGTAATTAGACCGGCTTAAAATAGCTAACAATACATCCGAAGAACTTGTATAAAATTTAATGATTTAATTCATGTTTGATTGCACTATTGGAAGATAGGTAATTAGACCAGCTTCAAATAGCTAACAATACATCGAGAGAGCTTGTTAGTGATTTTAGGGTTGTTTCCCCTACTTGAACAATTAAAATTGATTATCAAACTAACAGAATAAATTGGATAGAATTAAGTGAAATCAAAATCCCTAGTAGTTTTTAATCCTTGATTTCTTTGTCATCAAATTGTCTTGCCCGATTTCTTTCTATTTTCTTTTATTTCTTTTATTTTAATCTCTTAAAATAATTCTCCTTATTATCGTTTAAATAATAGTAGGTTAACACAATTTTGGTACTTGATATACAATCCTCGTGGGAACGATACTCTACTCATTCTTTATTACTTCTTTGCGATTTCGTGCACTTGCGAATAATCACTGTCAAGTTTTTGGCGCCGTTGCCGGGGAAGATGTTTGAAGCGTAAAACTCAAGTTCTCGAGAAATTTATTCAATCAAATTATATAGATTTCTTTATGGATTAATGGATAATGATATCCATGAAATATTGAAAAATGCTTGAAATAAGCAAATCGTGATCCTGAGAAATATATTCAAGATTTCTATATGAATAAAAAATCTAAATGTATACAATATAATCGCCTTAATGATAGTTAGGATTGAGCAAATATTATATTGTTTTATTAATATATTCTATTTATATTTTATTCTATTATTGAAAGTATAATTCACATGCTTTCATACTTTTGATATTTACTTTATATCACTACAAAAAAAATGCTAATTTGCGACCGACAAATATCGGTCGCAAATTTGCGACAGATTTACTACACAAGAACAAACGGTCGCAAAGTTTAGCGCTAAAAATTCTCGCGATCTTGTTTCTCAGTTTGTGACTACTATGCGACGGATTTACGACTATAGGTTGTTCCGTCGCAAATTTGTGCGGTTCAAAATTAGGAATAAAGTTTGCGACCGATGTGAGACAGATTTGAGACCGAATTATTGCGACCGACTGATTGAGTCGCAAATCGGTCGCAAATATACTGCGAAGTAAAACGTCGTCGCAGGGTTAAAAATTGCGACCGACTGATTTAGTCGCAAATCGGTCGCAAATTTACTGCGAAGTAAAACGTCGTCGCGGGGTTAAAAATTGTGACCGATTGGTCGGTCGCAATTTTTAGGGCTTTAAACGCCAGACGCCCTCCTTCTTCTTTCTTCTTCTTTCTTTCTTCTCCTCCTCCTCTCCTCTCCTCTGTTCGCAGGCCGCTCCAGCCCCTCCTGACGCCGCTCCAGCCCGCCTGAGGCCGCTCCAGCCCCTCCGGTCACTCCACCCGTCTTCTTGGACATAAGTTGAGGTATTTTGCGATTTGTATTTTTTTTTTTCGTTTTTTTTTTTTTTATTTGCGATTTATGTGTATTTGGGTGCGATTAATTGGCTTGTTCTAGTACTGATTTGGTGCTTTGCCTGTCTCTCTCTTTTGTTTTCAGAAAAAAAGGGTCAAATTTGTTTTTTTTTTGTTTGTTTTTTCTAAATATAGATTTTAATGTTTGAGTTTTCCTTCTTTTTTAGGAAATGTAAGCATGGTCCTATTCTGCTGTGATTGATTTTTTTTTTGATTCTTTTTTACGTTATGTTAAATTGATTTTTATTTACTATATTATTTCAAATGGAATTATTTAGTTGCCTAATTTAGAAAATGAAATACAAGAAAACAGGATATGGCTATCATATGAGATTGCTCATAATTTAAAATTGCAGGAATACCATGGTCTAGAAAATATCATACCAAAATAGAGAAGGAAATTTTTTTAATGGAATCAGTACAATTAATGAACCCCACTGCAGTTTTGCAAAAGCAAAGTGTCTTTTTCAATTTCTTTTCATTTGAATTTTCTTATTGTTCTGCAAGAATGGTGATGCAAATTTTCTGTTAAGGAGATCATATAATTGGCAATATGTCGGAACTATAGAGCATCAAAGATAAAACCCAGATTGAAGATTTAGTTTTCTTTTTAGCCAAACTGGTTCTTGCAAGAGGTTAGACAATTTGATTGTTTCTTTGCTTGAATCTGGCAGTACATTAACTTTGGATTCTTTAGCGGCACCCCTTGGCAACAAGTGACAGAATACAAGAATTATATCATTATTAGTGTTAATAAATTAACACACACACACACATATATATATATATATATATATATATATATATGATAACTAAATATTATAACTACATAGTAATAAATAAAAAAAAATGATAATATTAATTTATATGTAATTTTAATTTTCAAATAAGACATAAACATGATAGTTTGAATTTTTTTTAATAATAATTATGTTATGATACATGTAATTGAAATTACTCTTTTTTATAATTATGAAATAATGCATTTTTTTTTATTATTGTTGTTATTATTCTTAATTTTTTTTTTTTTTAATGAATGATGCGTTTAGTTTGGTTGGAGGCCTAGTAGTGGCCATTTTGCTTTTGGAGAATGTTGGTATGATATAGGAGTGTTTATTGAAGTGTTTTTATATTTCAGATTTTATTGAGTTGTGCCGAAGTGCTGCCAAATTTTTTTCAAAAAAATTCAATATGTGGAATCGTACACTTACCTTTATTAGGGTAAAGGTAATAAATGAACTTAGTGAATAAATGAACTTAGTGATTTTACATTTATATATAGGTACCCTTATTATAGAAATAACCTTAGTTAGTTATAAGCGTAAATTGAACATTACATTAGTGGCATGTTTTAAGGATGGTTTAGACTAATGCAATTACATATAATTTACCCTTCATAAACACATTGTTAATTAGGTAAAAAAAATGCGAAATAATCGAGATTGGATGTACTGGAGGTTCGAGGTCAATGGGATATTAAGACAAGAGTTCCTGCAAGGATTGGAGGCGTTTATACAGTTTGCAGTTGGTAATCCCAGTTTTATGGATGGTAATAAGTTGAGGTGTCCATGTAATCACAAGAAGTGTCGAAATCGAGCCTTCTTAGACATCGATACAGTGAAACTTCATTTGTGCAAAAATGGGTTCGTGGAAAATTATTACGAATGGATACATCATGGTGAAGCTCGAGTTGCCAGTGGGTCAGGCCACTCCATTCCGGTAAGTTTAGAAGTTCAGCCTTATCAATTTCTGTATGGTAATCAATGCAATGATATGGTAATCGATGCGAGTAGAGTACAATGTGATTGGGATAATATGGAGGAATCACCAAACGTAGCAGCACAACAATTGTTTGACATGCTAAGTGCAGCTAACAGTGAACTGTGGCCTGGATGCAAGAATCATTCAGTTCTGTCTGTTGTTGCACGATTACTACACATGAAAGCGGAGCACCATTTCTCAGAAAGGTGTTACGATGATTTTGTGCAGTTAGCAAAGGAAATGTTGCCTAAAGGCCATTCAATGGTTGATAATTTTTATCGAACAAAAAAATTAGTTCGGGGATTGGGACTACCAGTAGAAAAGATTGATTACTGTCGTAATAATTGTATGATATTCTGGGGTGTTGACTCGGAATTCAGAGAATGCAAGTTTTGTAATCTTCCAAGATATCAACGGCGGGGTTAAGGGACTAGTAGAGTACAAAGAGAGAAGGCTTTTAAGAAGATGTATTATTTCCCTCTTGTTCCTCGCCTTCAAAGGTTATATGCATCTAAGGCGACAGCTGAACACATGACATGGCATGCTTTGCATGAATATGATGATGGCATAATGACTCATCCGTCAGACTCTGAAGCGTGGAAACATTTTGATAACATTCATCCTGTGTTTGCTGCTGATATGAGAAATGTGAGATTGGGGCTTTGTACTGATGGTTTTCAGCCGTTTGGCCAATCAGGACAACAATATTCATCATGGCCTGTCATTGTGACACCATATAATCTACCACCGTCAATGTGTATGAAAGATGAATATATTTTTTGTGTGTTATTGTTCTTGGGCCTACTAATCCAAAACATAAAATTGATGTGTTTCTGCAGCCTTTGATTGCCGAACTTAATTATTTATGGGAATATGGGGTTAAAACATTCGATATTTCGACCAATCAGAATTTCATAATGCGAGCTGCTTTGCTTTGGACCATCAGTGATTTTCCAGCATTTGGAATGTTATCTGGGTGGAGTACGGCTGGCAAATTGTCTTGTCCTCATTGCATGGAAAACACTAATGCATTTACACTAAAGAATGGAAGTAAACAATGTTGGTTTGATTGTCATCGCAAATTCTTACCAGAATCTCACCCTTGGAGGAGAAATCGACAATGCTTTAGAAAGAACACGACTATTGTTGAACCCTCTCCACCTGTGAAGTCTGGAGCAGAAATATTACAAGAAATTGAAGATCTGGGGCTTATGAAAGTTACAGAGTTGGGTGCAGATGAGGTAAATACAATAATTGGCAGGAATAGCGGGTGGAAAAAGCGAAGCATCTTCTGGGATTTGCCATACTAGAGTTCACTTCTTATCCGTCATGACCTTGATGTCATGCACATAGAAAAAAATGTGTTTGAAAATCTGTTCAACACTGTCATGAACATTGAAGGGAAAACCAAGGATAATGCAAAAGCGAGAGCAGACATGAAGGAAATTTGTCGTCGACCAGAACTCGAGCAATCTGTACTTACTGGTAAGTTTCCGAAGGCATGTTATTGTTTAGATAAACCCCAAAGGCAATTATTGTGCGAATGGTTACGATTATTAAGGTTTCCAGATGGCTACTGTTCAAATATGGGTAGAAGTGTGGACATGAGGAAGTACAGATTGTTTGGCATGAAAAGCCATGACTGCCATGTTTTCATGCAAAGATTGATCCCTGTGGCATTCCGGGAATTATTACCAGGAAAAATTTGGGAAGCAATGACAGAATTGAGTCTCTTTTTCAAGGAATTGACGATGACTGTTATCCGATGCGATGATATGGACCAATTAGAGTGAGAAATCCCAGTTGTGATGTGCAAGTTGAAGTGAATTTTTCCACCCGGCTTCTTTGATTCTATGGAACATCTGCCGGTTCATTTGCCGTATGAATGTCGTTTAGCAGGACTGGTACAATATCGATGGATGTATCCATTTGAGAGGTGATTCACTAACATCTCATTCTAATGATTACATCATTTATTTGAACTTATACTTATATATTGGCATTGTACAATCACAGACATCTGCAGAAAATTAAAAAGAATGTGCGCAATAAGGCAAAGGTCGAGGGATCCATTTGCAATGCATATTTGGTGGAAGAAGCTTCCACATTCTGTTCACACTACTTTGACCAACATGTTTTCACCAAGCATCGGAGAGTGCCATGTAACGATGACGGAGGAGATCGCGTACAATCTGAGTTTGAAGGAAATCTAAAAATTTTCACCTATCCTGGGCGTACGATTGGTAAATAAAAAAAAAGACGATTGACTGATGCAGAGATACAAGCGGCTCAAACCTATATTTTATTGAATTGCGAAGAGATCACACCATATGTACAGTAAGTATAAATAATGCAAACAGTCTAAACTTTGTAAATGGTTGTTAAATCATACTTATGCTAATTTGGTTCGTTGATAAATAGGAAATATATCAATCTTTTGCGGCTTCAAAATCCGAATTTGACTGATACTGCAGTTGATGCAAAGCTGGACACCAAATTTGCAGAATGGTTCAAATATTATGTAAGTTACTTTCAATGTACACAACATGGAATGTACATTTATTAAATCTCACTCATTTCATTACTATTTCCCATAGGCTCGAAGCTCGGGAATCGATATCCGTAACAGATTTATTACGGATCTGGCAAAGGGGCCATTACCGGTTGCTAATGCCTACTCTGGCTACTTTGTAAACGGTTACAAGTTTCACACTGAGGGTTATGGGAGAAGCAGAAAGACAATGAACAGCGGTGTGTGCATAAAGGGATAAAACTACAGTGACGTGTCAAATAATTTTTATGGGAAATTGGTTGAGGTGTTGGAGTTAGAATATCCAGGCCTACCAATGAAGTGCACAATCTTATTCAAATGTGAATGGTTTGATCCTACGCCAAACATTGGCACGAAGGTTCATCCTGAGTATAATCTGGTAGATATTAATCAAAGAAGAAGATATACAAAGTATGAACCTTTTGTGTTGGCAATGCAAGCTGCACAGGTGTACTATGTCCCATATCCATCGTTTAAACGAGATCGATGCGATTGGATGGTCGTGTGTAAAATCAAGGCTAGATCAGTTGTTCATGCACTTGAAACCAAACAATCTGCTTCACTCGCAGTATGGGAGTCATTTCAAGAAGTTAGGGTTGAAACGCAATCGATGCAAGTTGTTGAAGATTTAATAGATAGATTGGATAATGAAAGCCGATCTTATGTTGAAACAGGAGCATCAGATGATGAAGAGGAAGAAGATCAAATCATCATGGGTACCTCAGAAGACGAATATGAAGAAGAGGAAGCTGATGAAGAGGAGGAGGAAGCAAATGATATTGAAGACACTTAAAACTTAGAGCAGTTTTACTATTACAAATTCATAAATGTATATCTAATTAATATTATTAATGAAGAATTTCAATGGTATTAACTTTCTTTACTCATATTTACCACATGTTCTACAATTTATATAATTGTATGAATTCATTTTATCTAGGTTCTGATATCTGCAGTACAGATGGCTAGAGGCAGAGCGTTTGATTCTGACGCGTCCGGTAGTGGTTCGCGTGGAGATCGTGGCCCTGGACGCATTGCCCATGGACGAGGAGGGTCGATCCCTCATCCTTCGTCAGGTACGTCTAGGGCTTCATCATTTGCTCAGCGACCAGTACTGCCGCCATCACATCCTTCTTCAGGTACGTCTGGGGCTTCATCCTCTGCTCAGTGTCCAGTACTACCGCCATCACAGCCTTCTGCTCCTTCCTCTTCTACTCCTTCCTCTTCTACCCCCATTTTTGGACCAGTACAGACTCCACTAGCTGCACAGTCACCTACTGTGCAAGGTAATCATAAATGTCATAACTGTCATTTTAATTATATATTAATTATCTAAAAATTTATAACATTTGTCACTTCTTTTGCAGCTTCATCAGATCCACGTATCACCCTCAGTTTGGTAGTGGGACAGTAAGTACTTATTCAAATTTTTCGCAGGCATATTTTGTTCAGATTGTGATGATTTCGTGTAATTATATTTCACTTCTGTTTTTTTTTTCAGCATATATCCATCTTCTCGAGCAGCGAGGCAAATTTTGAGGATAATCAAGCTCTAACTGCATAAAGAAGGATACACATGGGATGTCGTACCACAAGAGGCGAGAGACTTTTATTGGGAGGAGTTTCAGGTACTCTTTGGTTTAAGTTCTATCATCATTCAATGTTTACAATTCAAGATACATCCTTAGTGTTGAAACGCTATATTTCATTTTTTGCAGAAACATTTCATATGGGACGAGGCCATTATGGCTATGCTGAAAGTAGCATGGGAGAAGATATGCGCCGATCGATATGCTGACTTCACGTATAGGATGAGAAGAAGCGATAAGAAGCAGCAATGCGTGTCTCAGGAGATATGGGAGAGCTGGCAAAAGGCTTGGGAGGATCCTGCCTTCAAGAGAAAGCGGGAGATATTTGCACAAAACAGGCGCAGTGAGACTGGCGGTGATGGAGCAGGGCCTTCTCGACACACAGGCGGATCTATATCTGCTATAGAGACTGCTCGATTATTAGTAAGTGAACTAGTCCATTTACATGAAACTAATTTTTAATGAAAGGACACTATATATATTAATATATCATGCATAAAAATTCATTACAGGCTAGAAAATTACGTCATGAGCCCACACCGATTGAGGTGTTTACATACACTCACACTAAGGACCACGATCTGAATACGTTTGTCGACAGACGTGCGGTGAGCGTCAATGTAAGTAACAATGAATAATATTTACATTTACCCTCTACTCGTTGCGAAGATGTACAAAGTTCAATATAATAAAGCTTGCAATTGCATTGATTAATTAATTTTTTATTTTGAGGAGAACTATACTACAGCTCGGGAGTGTATTGTTACTTCTCAGACCGATGAATCCGAAGCTGAGTCAAGAATTGACGAGGTAGCGCTTTATCTCGAGGCTGTAGGGGGCGAGAAGAAGAGGAAGGTATACGGCATCGGGTCTCAGGCATCACAGTTTTACTGCGGCTCAGCAGCTCACGCTTCTACAGCCAGCGCAGCACCACAGCCGGAGCACACTGACGGGCACTATACTGATGATATACGGGCTCAGCTTGCTGATTAGCAGAGACAGATTGCAGAGCTTAGAGCGCATGTGATGCGGCTGTCCGTTGAGCCCGGTACTGGTACTTCTTCCTCTGATCCTGCGCCTGCTACAGACTGATATGTTTTGACGTCTCAGCAGCAGCCAATACCGGCTCCTCATCCCAATGCTGCAGACGATACCTTGGTCACCCCTCCTGGCGCTACATCACCTCCAGCAGGTACTCCTCCCGGCGATCTGACATCGGGAGATCCGACATCGGATCCTGCAGATGAGCAGCAGCATAGATTTGATTTTGGACCTTTTTAGTTTTTCATTTGTATTTTGATATTTTAATTTGTTCAGTACAATAAAAATTACATTTTTACATTGTTCTTGAATTGCGTGTGTGATATATATGTATATATGACAATTTTCACAGGTGCGAAAAAATTTTGGTTTCATAATATTATTTAATTTTTTTTTATTTTTTTTTCAATTTTGTGACCGATTTGCCACCGATTTGATACCGAAAATTACAATTTTAAATGAACATTTTGCGACCGATTTGCGACTGATTAAAAAAAATTGCGACCGTTTTTTCTGCGACCAAATTTGCGACTAAATTTCCAATTAAACCATGACTAGAAATTGCGACCGCTTATTCATATTTGCGACCGATTATATCGGTCGCTAATGTGCGACCAATGGAATAATCGGTCGCAAAAAACTTTTGCGACCAGGTATTTTGCGACCGATAAGTATCGGTCGCAGATCGATCGCTACTTAAAATTTGCGACCAATATGAGCCATTTTGCGACCGATTTGTCGGTTGCAAAATGGCATTTTTTTTGTAGTGTATGTTATCAAGGGTATAGTGCTCCCTTTATTAGTGAATATTTATTGAAAGAATATTATTATATGCTCATGCAATTTTATAAAAATATTTGAATATAAATTTGCCATTATTTAGTCATGAACATTATAGATTCCTGAAGAGCTTTCAAAGATTATAGATTCCTCAAAGGAATAAATTGATTCAGATAAATATTTGATTCAGATAAATATTTCAATATGTTCAAAGTACGTGCAGTATACTTGTCCAAAAAGGAACTTTCTATAATATTATAAGAAGACAATATTTCATATACACATCTCTCTTGAAGAAAGAATATGTTAGAGGAGAAAAGAAAAATATATTTCACTAAGATTTTCTTCACTCTTGGTCTCCAAAAAGAATTGTGATATTGAAGTTCAACCACTCAAATATTGATATTATTGATTTACTCATCAAAACACTTTCTACAAGCTTTCTGCCACAAGTTTTGAAGGATTGATACACAAAATTGGACTACATAAACTTAAAGATCTCAACATTTATCTTCATGAGAGGGAGTAAATACGCACTTTACTCTTTTTCCCTTCAAACAAGATTTTTTTCCCGTTGAATTTTCCTGCTAAAGGTTTTTAGTGAAACAGTATTTCAACGTGCATTTAAGAAAAAAATAATATACTCTTTTTTCCTTTACTAATATTTTTTTCCACAGAGTTTTTTCTTAGTAAGGTTTTAAGAAGACATATTTTTTGAACAATGGAGATCCAAGGGGGAGTGTTATGAAATTAGTAGATGTCCTATATGGGCTAGAAGTCTGTACTTCTAGTTAGTGGGAACTCTATCTTCCTAATTTGTATAGGACTCTATATTTCTTATTGGGGTTTCACTTATGTGCCTATATATACGTATCTTCTCATCAATAAATATACTTTCTGTCACGACCCGTTTCCGTGGGCCGGACCGGCACTAGGGCCCAGGTAAGCTTAAGGCCCCCGAGGCCCGTAGTAAGCCTAAATTATTCAATCTGTCTCAATTTCATCAAAACAGTAAGCCTCTATACAAACATATGGCCCAATCTCGATTAACACATAATATATAACCTGGGGCCTATTCACAATAAATTATAATCACATTATGGGCTTACTGGTTCACCTGCGGCTAGTTGCATAATATATAATTTATAGTGTAATGCTAACAATAGATCCAATATTCATACACAACCCTATAACTGCGGAGTCCAAGAATAATCTGATAACAGAATAATTTATACATCCAAAATTAAATAACAGGAATATAAAGTTTACATTTATAACTCTGCGGAGAAGATTGCAGAGCTCCAGTCGAATCAGCTGCTTCCTAGTACCTGGGAGGTTTGTTGGGGGGGGGTGAGTTTTGCAACTCAGCGAATAATAATAAATAATACACACCACATACAGTCAAGCAAAATGCACCCTAGTTTACTGAATGAACACACAACAGTCAATCAGATGACATTACATCAGCACCCACAAACAATATCACCTTCAAATAATCACATCACGTGGAAATTAGTCAGTGGAGTCACCGAACCCCCGATGAGCCGTCCTCCCACATGGCTCATCCTCTCACATGTGCACCAGGGAGCCGATCCCCCATACTGGCCGACCGGTCTAATCCTCACTTGACCAGCCCTCTCATTGTTTTTTTTTTTTTTTTTCATTCTCTCTTTTCTTTTCCATACCAACAGGAGGCAACCCGGTCGTCTCCATCAAATCTAGATCATCAGGCGCTCACAACAGGAGGCCACCCTGCGGGCTGCGATCAAATCTAGATTATCCGGTGCGCCCAATAAAGAAGCCAACCTGTGGTTAACAGTAACGGTAACGGTGGGTGCACACGGGGGCGCCGATCTCCCATTTACCCGGCTAACAGAAACAGAATCAGGATCCATATAACAGAAACAGTCTCACAAACCCATGGTGACCCACTTCATCCCAATTCCACACAAACAAATCACAGTATAGTCACAGCACAAATAATCAAACATTTCATTCATCATAATACACCAATTTCATCCAAAATGCACAATTATATATAAGTATAATTATAGTGATCGTAACATAATATATATATGATAAAATACTTATAATATATTGTAATATGTAAATAAAAATATAATGTTTATAAATAAATGATATGCAAATGCAGTGTTGATATGCATTATTTATTATTACTCACAGTGATGGAGAGCGAAATTCTAGCTTCGATGTTGTCCTGGAGGAGCACTAGATGGACCCGGGCGATCTAAGAAAAAGAAGGACACAGCAGAAAATAATTCTATCAGACAAAATATTTCTTTACCACTCTAAAATTTTTATTTTATATTCTAACTCTTCTACGTAATTTAATCTCGAGATTTAATTTATTTTCTATAATAAATTTATTTTTCTACCGAACACTATTTTCTTTATTTTCTTTTGACTTCTATTTTATTTCCTACCGAAATTTATTTTATTTATTTTTTTTTTTATACCGAATTTATTTTATTTTTCTACCGAAATTTCGGCAGCATCTCCCCTAAAAATTGGACTATCTACCTGTTAAAATATCAACAATTTCACAAATATTCAATCCATACGGCCCATCCGTCGGGCAATTAATCAAACAACAGTTTCCCATCCTCCTTAATCTCAACATCACCACACAATCCAATTTATACATTACAATAACATTATATCTAAGCTACCTTAATTAAATCAACAATAAAATTATAAAGCTATTAACTACTCACATTTACCAAATTGAATTAACTACAAATAATAAGATTAATTTCATTATCTAACATTTCTAACATTAACTTAGCTAGATTAATTAATTACAAATAATAAAATTAATTTCATTATCTAATATTAATATCTAATACTAATTTAATTAACTAATATTTCATTATCTAAATAACATTAACATTAACACAATTAATGTTAATTAATTAACTACTAATAACATTAACTAAATAACATTAACTAAATTAACGTTAATTAATTAATTATTGCTAGATCGAAAATTCTTACGCGTGTCGGGTTAAAAAGCAGTAACTGCCGGTGGTCGAACTCGACTGGCAGTGGCGGAGAGAGGTGGAGACGACCGATCGGCGTGCTGGAAAGACGGCAGAGCTGCTGTGACGCCGGCGGAGGCCCGATCTGTAGTGGCAGCGACGGCTTGACAAGGCTGTGCTGCTGCTGTAGGCGCGACAGAGGAACAGCAACGCGATCTGGCCGAGGAGACGAGGAGCTGCTGCGTTGCCGAGCTACAGTAGGGGCGGTGGCCGAGTGGCAGTGGCGCGCGGCTCTGCTGCGTTGCCTCTGTCTCGCCAAGAACGCAGGCACAAGGAAAGAAAAAGAAAGAAAAAGGAAGAAAGGAAAGAAGAAGAAGGAGAAGAAGAAGAAGAAGGAGAAGAAAAAGAAGAAGAAGAGGGAGGAGTGGCGGTGGCGCTGTGGTGACAGTGGCGATGGAGTGGAGGTGCGCTGGTGAGGGGGAGTGAGTTTAGCGTTGGAGATAAAAGAAAAAGAGAATTTTCTAGATGGTTTGGGTCGAACCGGTTCGATTCGGTTCGATTCGGCCCAAATCATCGATTTTTAACTGGTTTTCAAATTTTTCAATCGGTTTTTGGTTCGGTTTCTCATAGTAGTTGCACTAAAATATTAATATTAATTTCCAGGCTGTCGGTTCATTAAATTTAATTGGAAAAATTTTGAAAATAAAAATTCGGGTTATTTCAGTCTTCCCCCGTTAAAAAAATTCGTCCTCGAATTTTGAAAATAACAAGAAACTAGGATGCAACAATTGTTTACGACAATGGTGGCTGTACTTCTCACATAATGCTGTTGAGCAGATAGAAGATGAATCAAGAAGATGAGATAAATATTTTTAAGTTCGTTAGTCAGACCAGTAGAATTAATTTTTATTAAATTATGAAGACAAACCAATGGGAAGAAAATTCAATTTATAGGGAGGGTAGGATGATTATGAGATGAATCTAGCCCCAAAGTTACCTACCTTATTACCATAGTTAATTTAAACTTGAGTTGTACTATATCTATAAGTCGTCAAGTCAAGTCAAATATTCATTACCTAAAGTACAGATTCGACACTAGTATTCACCTTTACACGTAAGAATTTTAATCACTTATAACCTCTGCTTAAGTAAGGGTTATTAATCTCATTAGCTCTAAATCATGTGTCCTTACATTGATGTATCGTCATTTATTCTCTCACTAGCTATCATAGGCAAAGATCATCGCTCCATAAGAAACTCATACACAAACCAAGTATTTAACCTTACTTATATAAGAATCCGCATATTCAATCAAATTTACTACTATCTCAATTTGGACTCCTTATTTTAAAATTCAAAACCTACATGCTGACTCATCCATTTTCCATCAACTCCAATTCCATATATTTGCCCTCATAATCATTGACGTTGTTCATAATTAAGTAAGATGATTGCTGCCAATTCAAGAAAGTTTTCGATTCTTATCAAATTCTGCTATTAAGTACTATTTGATCATTTCCAATTAAAGAGAACAAATTCTTGCCACTACTACAAGCTTATTTCAAACAAAATCATGACATTTCTCTAGCTAAGTAAGAGATCAAGAATGTTAAACCCATAATTCAACTCCTGATTAGACTATGTCCTTTGTCTTATGTTTATTCTTAATCTCATGAATGCCTATGAATATTCAGATAATAATATCATTGAGTTATTCCTTTTCTCCAAGTCTATCATCTCCAAGATTTGTACAATTTATACCTTATACGATCTAAGAATATCCTCAACCTTAATTATGTTCTCTCTACATTCTTTACCCTAAACAAGGTTAACAACTTATTGAATCCTTCAACATCAGAGTTACAATGTACCAGTTCTCGAATGGACCTAACTATTTAAATCTTCCCTTAAACAATAAGATAAGTCGCAAACTGCCATTTATAACACAATTCTATTCATTCAATCATAATTTCTCTCAATTGCTAAGGAATTCGGAATAACTTTACATTGACTCCACATTATGCATTAATAATTTTCGCTCTAAACGGTACCTCAATCGAACCATGAGCAATTTAAATTGATTAATAATCTAATCGACATCCATGAGTTGGCATTCCAATATAATTAAAATATAATCTTAAACCATCCCGTAATCACATCCAACAGTTCTATAGTTTATCTTTTCAGTCTTCAAATACTAGCATGTATTCTCCTCACCAAAGTTGTTAAAACTATCTCAAGTTCACTTGTTTATTCTTGCACAAATTTTCAATATCCAAAATAAATAGTAAATTAAAACCCAGCTAGCTTACTAATAAATGAAAATACTCTAATTACCTTTACGTTCTACGAAGGACATAAATATAATTTTCCTTCTTTATCCAATAAAACAAGTAACTTGCAAAAGTTGCACTAATTAATAGAATTTCCTTATTTTAATTGCTTTACGTCAAGAGATTAAATTTATTCACATTCGTTGTCATCTCAAGCTAAGCCCCCATGATCTTTTATCAACTCTTATTCCCAATCATTACTATTTCCCAACTAGATGCTATCAAATTACATAAGTCAAAATTTTCTTATCTCTCTCTCCAGTAGAAAGTCTATCTTTCTGAATATAGGTACTAAGTTCTTTCATCATCGGGATTACAATCCTTAAATCATTATCTATTTGTATACCACCAGACATTCAATAACTTCCTACCTTTGATCTCTTTTTAGAATATGAATTTACTATATATGAACCACAAAGTTCTCAAAACTCACCTTGCAAGGACCCGATTAACTCAACTCATAAGGTTGGTTTATAACATTATCAATTATTTATTTAATATTCTATTAGAATTATCACCGATAGTGATGACTATTTTAAACCTAAAAGCCATTTCCCTACCTTCAATAGTATACATGTTCCATCTTTCTACTTTTAATAATATTTCACTTCTTTTTGTCTAACTACCTATTCTTAATTACTTATTCTAAAGCATCTTTTGAACTTTCACAACTCTTTTTTTTTTTTTTTTTTTTTTTTTTTTTTTTTTTTTTTTTTTAGATCTTAATTTAATTACATCATAAAATTACTATTCATGATCATTTAATTTCTTAACATTCACATTCTCTCTATACTCCAAGAGATAACAAGAAACTGTTTAATTATACAAACATTATTCTCCTCTGTTCTTTATATTCAAATTATATTCAAGCTATAATTTTCCTAATATAATTATCATCGAATATAATAGCATTTCAATCCCAAAACCACTAATTTCCTTTGCTATCTTTTACTTTTATTTTATTATACTTGGTCCATAAGCTTAGTCTGGCTTATTAAACATTCTACATGTACTAAGATCTTAATTATATCACACATGGATCCATAACTCTTTCATGACTGTAAACCACAATTTTTCTACACTCATGAAATCCCAAAATATAGAGGTCTTTATCTTAAATCCGCTGATGTATCATTATTTTTATTTTCATCGAATCTTGTTACCCATAATCCCTAATTTATTAAACCTCTAATTACTGACTATCCTCATTTAACTCACATTAATTCATACTCTTCACGTTTCTACAATTGATTCTTTTCTTAATATCCATACAATAACAGGACTAGATCCATCCTTACTTATCTAATTTACTAGTATTATATCAATTAAATAATTGGACAATTATCTCTCCATGTCCGATGTCATTCACCAATACTCTTAATCATCATAGCCCAATATTTACATAACGTAAGTACCTTAATTCCCTTATGGAGTCCTCAGATCATAGAATCTCCCATTAAACAAAATCATTGATTGTAATTCACATACCATCGAGTGTGCAACAATTATTTTAAATATCAAAAGCTAAATACCATTAGATTTAATTCTTACTTGTACCATATTAAACCATAAGATGCCACAATCCACACAATATCCATTACTAAATGCATACAGAGTAGAGTAATTTGTCTCTTACTACGGATCACAATTTACGTTTCTTATAACCACAATAATTTATATGATTCCCTATATTCATACACTTGAAAAGGAATAGTTGATGAATGCTACAATACACTTTACTCCACCAAGCAGTAATTACTTCTCATAATTAAAAATCACTTGGTATAATAATTCCACCAATATTATTCTTTATGAAAAATACTCATCTCCAATTATTATAGCAAATCACACCAAATCCTTCAATATTTAAATCTTATAAAAAATCAGTTATGTACTTATACTAATTAATGTAATTATTCCATCCAGAAAATATTTACCCCAATAACTATAATAAATTCCACCAACCAACATCATGTAAATGTCACCAAATACATATATTAATTCAAGGCACCAATTAAATATATTCTAATGTCCTCAAATCCGAATCGTTTAGTTCTCTTATTAAATAAAACTAGCAACTAATTCTCAATTCTGCAGGCACACATATACACGCACTCATGCATCTTTTTTTTTTTTTATATGTATTCTACATTCAACACATATTAAATAAAATAGTACACTTACAGTATTTGACTTCAATTTATTATTCATATGCAACTTATCTTCTTACATACTTAAATTATATATGACTATTATTTATTCCATAGAAGGATTTTTGTTTAAACCGTCTCCTAGCATCATTAACTAAATCACATCTCTAACGAACAAGGATGCAAATTTTAATCATTAAACAACTTGACTTTAGTCTGGTTGCGAACAACGCTGAAGGGAAAAGCAAGGAGGACAATGTCAAGACATGACAGGAATTACTCCGCAGTTACATCTAAACTTATAAACTTATGCTCTGATACCACCTTTGTCACGACCCGTTTCCGTGGGCCGGACCGGCACTAGGGCCCAGGTAAGCTTAAGGCCCCCGAGGCCCGTAGTAAGCCTAAATTATTCAATCTGTCTCAATTTCATCAAAACAGTAAGCCTCTATACAAACATATGGCCCAATCTCGATTAACACATAATATATAACCTGGGGCCTATTCACAATAAATTATAATCACATTATGGGCTTACTGGTTCACCTGCGGCTAGTTGCATAATATATAATTTATAGTGTAATGCTAACAATAGATCCAATATTCATACACAACCCTATAACTGCGGAGTCCAAAAATAATCTGATAACAGAATAATTTATACATCCAAAATTAAATAACAGGAATATAAAGTTTACATTTATAACTCTGCGGAGAAGATTGCAGAGCTCCAGTCGAATCAGCTGCTTCCTAGTACCTGGGAGGTTTGTTGGGGGGGGTGAGTTTTGCAACTCAGCGAATAATAATAAATAATACACACCACATACAGTCAAGCAAAATGCACCCTAGTTTACTGAATGAACACACAACAGTCAATCAGATGACATTACATCAGCACCCACAAACAATATCACCTTCAAATAATCACATCACGTGGAAATTAGTCAGTGGAGTCACCGAACCCCCGATGAGCCGTCCTCCCACATGGCTCATCCTCTCACATGTGCACCAGGGAGCCGATCCCCCATACTGGCCGACCGGTCTAATCCTCACTTGACCAGCCCTCTCATTGTTTTTTTTTTTTTTTTCATTCTCTCTTTTCTTTTCCATACCAACAGGAGGCAACCCGGTCGTCTCCATCAAATCTAGATCATCAGGCGCTCACAACAGGAGGCCACCCTGCGGGCTGCGATCAAATCTAGATTATCCGGTGCGCCCAATAAAGAAGCCAACCTGTGGTTAACAGTAACGGTAACGGTGGGTGCACACGGGGGCGCCGATCTCCCATTTACCCGGCTAACAGAAACAGAATCAGGATCCATATAACAGAAACAGTCTCACAAACCCATGGTGACCCACTTCATCCCAATTCCACACAAACAAATCACAGTATAGTCACAGCACAAATAATCAAACATTTCATTCATCATAATACACCAATTTCATCCAAAATGCACAATTATATATAAGTATAATTATAGTGATCGTAACATAATATATATATGATAAAATACTTATAATATATTGTAATATGTAAATAAAAATATAATGTTTATAAATAAATGATATGCAAATGCAGTGTTGATATGCATTATTTATTATTACTCACAGTGATGGAGAGCGAAATTCTAGCTTCGATGTTGTCCTGGAGGAGCACTAGATGGACCCGGGCGATCTAAGAAAAAGAAGGACACAGCAGAAAATAATTCTATCAGACAAAATATTTCTTTACCACTCTAAAATTTTTATTTTATATTCTAACTCTTCTACGTAATTTAATCTCGAGATTTAATTTATTTTCTATAATAAATTTATTTTTCTACCGAACACTATTTTCTTTATTTTCTTTTGACTTCTATTTTATTTCCTACCGAAATTTATTTTATTTATTTATTTTTTTTTTATACCGAATTTATTTTATTTTTCTACCGAAATTTCGGCAGCATCTCCCCTAAAAATTGGACTATCTACCTGTTAAAATATCAACAATTTCACAAATATTCAATCCATACGGCCCATCCGTCGGGCAATTAATCAAACAACAGTTTCCCATCCTCCTTAATCTCAACATCACCACACAATCCAATTTATACATTACAATAACATTATATCTAAGCTACCTTAATTAAATCAACAATAAAATTATAAAGCTATTAACTACTCACATTTACCAAATTGAATTAACTACAAATAATAAGATTAATTTCATTATCTAACATTTCTAACATTAACTTAGCTAGATTAATTAATTACAAATAATAAAATTAATTTCATTATCTAATATTAATATCTAATACTAATTTAATTAACTAATATTTCATTATCTAAATAACATTAACATTAACACAATTAATGTTAATTAATTAACTACTAATAACATTAACTAAATAACATTAACTAAATTAACGTTAATTAATTAATTATTGCTAGATCGAAAATTCTTACGCGTGTCGGGTTAAAAAGCAGTAACTGCCGGTGGTCGAACTCGACTGGCAGTGGCGGAGAGAGGTGGAGACGACCGATCGGCGTGCTGGAAAGACGGCAGAGCTGCTGTGACGCCGGCGGAGGCCCGATCTGTAGTGGCAGCGACGGCTTGACAAGGCTGTGCTGCTGCTGTAGGCGCGACAGAGGAACAGCAACGCGATCTGGCCGAGGAGACGAGGAGCTGCTGCGTTGCCGAGCTGCAGTAGGGGCGGTGGCCGAGTGGCAGTGGCGCGCGGCTCTGCTGCGTTGCCTCTGTCTCGCCAAGAACGCAGGCACAAGGAAAGAAAAAGAAAGAAAAAGGAAGAAAGGAAAGAAGAAGAAGGAGAAGAAGAAGAAGAAGGAGAAGAAAAAGAAGAAGAAGAGGGAGGAGTGGCGGTGGCGCTGTGGTGACAGTGGCGATGGAGTGGAGGTGCGCTGGTGAGGGGGAGTGAGTTTAGCGTTGGAGATAAAAGAAAAAGAGAATTTTCTAGATGGTTTGGGTCGAACCGGTTCGATTCGGTTCGATTCGGCCCAAATCATCGATTTTTAACTGGTTTTCAAATTTTTCAATCGGTTTTTGGTTCGGTTTCTCATAGTAGTTGCACTAAAATATTAATATTAATTTCCAGGCTGTCGGTTCATTAAATTTAATTGGAAAAATTTTGAAAATAAAAATTCGGGTTATTTCACTTTCGTATCCTCTCCATATTCTCTCTATTCTCTCTTTATTTCTCTTTCTATTTTTCTATTATTTTATAACAAATAATAATAATGAAAATAAAAATTTTAATTTTCTAATAAGAAAGGCAACCAACAAAATTAATGGTACTTAGTAACATAATTATAAAATAAGTTTTAAACTATAATATATTCCAATTTACGCTTTTATGAAATAAAAAAGCAACAATTTAAAAGGTAAGGTCTACTAAATATATAAATAATTTAGTATTTATATTCAAAATTACAAATCAAATTAAATTAATTCAAATAATTCAAGATTACACACACATATATATTTGATATTATTTACATGTTAGGTTAGATTTGCGAGCTCACTCCAATCCAACTCGTAAATCATAAAAATGAGTGACCCAACTCAATTCGATATATTTTCAAAGCTGACAGGTTACATTGGATTGGACCGGATTTGAATAGGTCATGTGCAATTGTAATTCTTGGTTACCTGCTTTCAGTAAAATGTATGATAAGAATCAATGTCTATGTTTCTTCTACACAAATAATCAAATAGTGTATATGCGGAAAGAGAAACCTAATAACATGAAAATATACCCAATTCAATTCTAACAAATGCATATATAAGGAAAAGAAAAATGAAAGGCTAGCAAAATTAGGAATAAAAAAATTTTAACAATTGCATGTAACAATTAAATATCAATTATATGCATAACCTTTACATGTTATATATCAGCAATTTAAGAGTTTTAGTTTAAACATCCTATGAATTTTTTTTAAAACAAAACAAAGGACTACTAGATATGTTAGTCACTGTCACCGTCGGCTCGGGCTACCGATCAAATGTTGAGGTCCCAATTTAAGACATCCTCGAGCACTGAAGGGAGACGCTGCCCCCTCGCTGCATGATCGTAGCATTGCGATCCTCAACCTATAACAGTAAAGTGGGCCATGGCTCCTAGGCAAGAGAGTCAATATTTAGACATCATGTATAACGGAATGCTGTCATGGAGGATCGAATCTAAATCAAACAAACAAATGATCGATGCTTTTACCACCAAGCCACCACCTCGGATGGTTATACATCCTATGAAATTGAAAACATGCACACAACCAACACAAATTAATGCATTATAATTGAAAATTATACATCCTATGAAATTGAAAACATGCACACAACCAACACAAATTAATGCGTTATAATTGAAAATTGGTCCAATATTTTGGAACTTTTAGTCATAAATCCAGTAATAGAAAGGCAAGCACATGGCGATGGAGGTTCTGCCAAAGAAGAGTGGGTAATAAAATCTAGCTAGATGAGCTGGTCAGAAACATGTTTCATGCTTATGTCCAGGACTTATCCATAATAAATTAGACAACAAATACAGGAGAATAAAGTTGCTCTAATGCACTTCCATATAAAAATATTAGTTCAGGAGAGAAGGTGGAATTATTATATACTAGGTATGATTTGTTAGTATATAATAAATGTTATATACTAGGTGTGGACAAGTGTTTTGTCGAGTAGTAATGGATAAAAAACACCACATTGGTGTTATATATATATAAAAAGTCTTAACGAGTTTATTGTCTGAAGAAAACGAATAAATAGAAAATGTTTTCAGTTTAGAAAATAAAACTAAAGAAGCTTCAATCAAAAATTTTATATGATACCCCATCATAGATTATGTATAATTTATTACAATTTAAGTGATAATAAATTTTAAATTTTAATTTTCTACTTATAATTATAATACACCATAAGTAATTCTATTGTCATATTATATGTTACATAAATTTTGTTTCATATTTATAAAATATTATGTGAACTTCTTTATCATTCATATATTATTATTATTGTGTACGAAATCTACTAATGTAATGATATGCGGCCTAATACATAAAATCGGCCTAATACCTTTACCTAGATAGTTTCTATAGTTATTTTTCATTCCTTAAAAAAAAAAAACAAAAATACTCAAATTAGTTAGGGTTAGGGTTAGGGTTAGGGTTTCATTCCATATAAAACTCCCGTCCAAATAAAGGGTTAGGGTTTTATTCCTATGGAATACTAAAGCTGTCTTCACTTGTAAAAAATTATAGTTTTCTAAAAAATTTTTCCAAGAAAACAAAAAAACAGATTTTATGTTCAAATTAGTTAATTTTCTATTTTTAAAACTAGAAAACAGTTTTTCAGAGTTTAACTAAAATTTGAAAAACAACTTTAAGTAGTTTTCTAGAGTTTTTATTTATAACAAAAGATATGTTTTCCAATTTTTTTTCATTTTTAAAAAATCACATTTTCATAATTAAAATGATAATATCTATAAATAATTTTTTTATAAAATATTTTCATTGCAAAAATAAAAATCTTTAAATAATATAAAAATTTATATTATGCTTTAATAAATAAAACATTTTATTATTGTAAATACAGTCTTTATTTTTAAAAAAATTTACAAAATGATAAAAAATGATATCATTATTATAAATAATCGATAATAAAAATTCAAAAGCCTTTACATAAAAATTTTTAAATTTATTTTATAACATTTTATTTCTTTTAATTATAAAATTTATGAATAATGTTTGTGAAGTTAAATTAAATTATGATATTATATTATTACCAACTAAACGCATTTTTTATTTTCTGTTTTTTAGTTTTTATTTTCTAAGAAAAATATTTTCTTAAAAAACAGAAAATAGAAAACAAGAAACTATTTTTTATAAGTAAACGCACCCTAAAATTTTTGAGAGACTTATCATGTTCAATTTTTATTATAACTAGGCACTTTCAGGTAATCATAACTTTCTGGAAATTATTGAAAAACTTGCTTAAACCAGATCTATGACTCCACTTATGAATCAAACTAATGAAATTAAGGCTCCGTTTGTTTCTGGAAAATAAATATTTTTGAAATAACTTATTTTCCATTGTTTGGTTGCAATATTGAAAATTAGTTTAAAAAATTAAAAATTTCGTATTTTAAAAATTTTATTGTTAAATACGAGAAAAACTGCAAAAAATAGTAAATTATGAAAGTTGTTGGTGCTTGTTGGTGGTGGCTGATAGTGGCCAGTGACGGGTGGTGAACGGTGACTGGTGGTAGTGGCCATCGGTGATTAATAAATTAAAAAAAATATGAATTTATAAAGTATCAATATCCGAAAAATGTTTTCCTCTCTTGCAAATGGGAAGTCATTTTCCTTAAAGATGACATAGTTTTCCTTTGACGTGGAAAATATTTTTCTTTGACTTATTTTCCTAAATGCCCCAAAAAATTGAAAATTGTGGAAAATATTTTCTTGCCAGTTATTTTACGAAAACAAACGGAGTTTAAAAATTTTTTAAAAAGTATTCCAATTTTATCTTTTTTTTTTTTTTCCAAATGTATGGTCAGAAATACCATTATTTCAATAAAAATCTTTAATATCATTAGTTTGATCTATAAAGCATATATTTAGTCTAAATAATTTTTTTCCATAAATTGTTATTACTAAAAATTACACCCACATCAACCTCAAGATGCATGGTTATCACTAAATATTGCAAATTCATGGACATAATTGGTCTGTCGAAAACATTAAAGTGCCATAAAAATTCAGAAGCAATTTTATATATTATTATCATGTACAGACAAATCTAAATCTATTTAAGCTCAAACAAATAAAAAGTTGAAAAAGATGATTTATCATTATCTTTATTTAGCATTCTATTTTTTAAAGAATTTTGAGTATGTTCTTTTTATTTTTTTTTAATAATTGAACCACTTATAAGTAGTAGCCTTTTTATAACGCGGGATGTACGTTGACTATACTCATTATTCATACTCGTTTAATGTTTTATGTCATTGCTCACTTTTACTTACTATTTATACTCGTTTTTATTTTTTAATATTAAATATTTATAATTTTTGTCCTATATTATTTAGAATTTTACAATGTTAAAACAAAAAATTTCATATGAGATTAATGTGAGTATAATGTTTAGTTAATAAAACAACTAACAAGGTGTTAGTTGGGACGATAAACGATATCAACTGTTGTCTACACGTTCAAATTTATATCGTTATTTATCTAAAATTCATTATAACTGTATATGTACAATTCTACAATATTATATATATTTTAAAAATTAAAATTTCCGATTGTTTGTCATCCCATACATACATATATTCATTTTATTTAAAAATAATTTTAAAAGTAAAAAATTTAAAAATTTTGCGCATTTAATTATGTATATTCTATTTAAAAACTTATTTTAAAAAATGTATATCCAATCAAATTTTACAAATATAAGGAAAAAAAGAATATTATATATAAAATATACTCTCTTCATCGCAAAAAGATAGTCCATCTTTTTTTTTTTTAGTTTGTCCCAATATATAGTCCACTTTCCTTTTTTGCATTATAGTTAATCATTGAATTGTCTATTATACCTTTACTGAATTTTATTTTATTTTCAATAACCTTTATTAATTCTTATTTATTATTCCAATATAATAATTGGTTATGTATTATTTAAATAGGCATAATAGAAAAATTATATGAATAAAATTGTCATTTAACCATATTTCTAAATTTTGTAAAATATTTTCAAATATCTCATTATTATATATATTTATTTAAAAATAAATTTTTGAAAAATAAAATTTAAAATTTTGAAATGCTTAATTATTTATATGTATTTATTTAAAAATTAATTTTAATAAATTATATCCAATAAATTAATAAAATATAATTTTTAATTGATCACGATCAAGAGTTATTTTAGGATATTCAAATTTTATCAAATGCACTCTTGAAAATCTCATTATTCCTCTATATTTCCGCATTTATATAGAGTATAGATTTAAATTAAAAGGCATAATGATAAAAAAAGCCTGAACTTTAATATTTTTTTAAATTTAACCTTTTCTTTTAATTTTATAAATCAGTGTCACGTATTTATTTTTCTATATCAGTTTTACCCTTTATTTGTCTTTCATTCAATTTGTGTTCAGGTGGCCGTTATGTTATAAAAGTGGGGCCTAAGAGATATCATGTTACTGTCAAGTCATATTTTCATGTTGATTTAAAAAAGGAAAAAAACCTGATTTTTATTTTTTTAATTAGGGTATATTTTTATTATTTTTATTACTATTAGCATCAGACTCAAACACAAAAAGGGGAAAAGATGCCATCTCCGTCAACAAAAGGAACTTTCCGGCCAACCAACCATTTGAGACACAGTCAATTGGTTGTTTTCATCAAAGGGAAGCTAATGCAGTTTCCTCATCTCCTCCCTTGCTCTCAGCATCCTGTCTTCGTCTCTTGATCTCAAACCATAAAAGACAATTCACTGGAAACTACAACAAAAGCTACAAATTGTTGAGTTTCTCTTTTATCTCCTTTTTTTTTTGGTTTGGAAATCCCAATTTCTCGTCCCATTCTTGTTTCTCCTTCACTTGCAAGCATTCACCCATAGCTTAAGCATTTGATCCCGATGATGAGAATCGAATGAATCGGACTGATAAAAATTAATTAAGGATATTATATTTATTTGGTTCTGGTTCGACTAAAAGAAAAAGAAGAAAGCTTTAATTGTTTTTGTTATTTTGTTTTGTAAATCTAAGTATTTAAAAGTTTATTTATTTTTAATTTGTAAATTAGGATCCGATAATGGTGGTAGATAAGAAGGTAAAGGAGGCGGTTGAGGTGCTAACGCCAGTCCCGGTGCCGGCAGTGGAGAAGAAGACAGTGAAAACGGCTTTTGCTTTTAGCTATTGATAATTACAGCTTTGTGCTTTTGCTTGTTCTCTATGTTTTTTAATTTCTTTATATGAGCTGCAATGCTTAGTCAGCGCTGATTCAGTGTTTGTGGGCTCCATTTTTTAAAAGTTAACAGATACATCAATTTAATTTGAATGGATAGCTAGCTATCTCGGATGCTATAATTAATAGAGATTAATTAGTATGAGGTTAGAATTGATAGAGATTAATTAATATACGGTATCGATTGATAAATTAAAAGAATTGATAGAGATTAATTAATATACGGTATCGATTGATAAATTAAAAGAATTGACCAAATTTGATAAAAGCTTTAAAATTCAGATTTTTTTTTTTTGTCATTACGCAAATTAAAAATGATATTTATTATATATTATCTATATGAAATATTAAAAGGTAAAACTTTTATCTATATGCAGTTATTTATGATAAAACAAATTACCATCTTTATTTCCAATAAGCTAATAATCTTTATCTCTAATTTGTAATCCTTTTTTAAATGTGTCTTGCAATCAAAAAGGCCATTGAAATCGTTACTGCAAATATAGAATGAAAAGGGCCATTTAAAAAAAAATTAAAAATAGATTAACACGCCAATATATCTAAATTTTTAAAAATACAAATAAAATATATAGAAAAACAAAATTAAATTTTTGAAAAATTTGGGTCCTTGATGCCCCTAGGTCTATACGTGGTGTTAGTATCATTAATGATTTTAAAAAAATTATTTTAGTAACCTGAAGAAGTAGTTACATAAAACTACTATATATATGCATGAAAGGTACGTTCTTGAGCATAGTTATCCAACAGAGCACAATTAGTCATAGTTTTGCACAGCAATGGAGTTGGAAAAGATTACTCAGTTTCTTGAGCGTAAGACTGTTTTAGTCACTGGGGCAACCGGATTTCTTGCAAAAGGTACGTTCTCTTCCTCCTCTTCAATTCAGAATGTGGAACCAGAAATGCTTCAATTTTAATTATTTTCTTGGTCTAATTAAATGTAGTGTTCTTGGAGAAGCTATTAAGGGTACAACCAAATGTGAAGAAGCTTTATCTTCTTTTAAGAGCTGCAGATACTTCTTCTGTAAATCAACGATTCTATAATGAGGTATTTATTATGTTGCACGGAAACTTCCTTTAACTGCCGTTTCCGCATTTCGAAAAATATTTTCTACACGAAAACGTAATTGGAAACTCCTTGGAAATATTTCCCCTCTCAATACGTTTCCGTAAACTCAAAAGCTCATTTCTCTCAGTAAAATAAATATAAATTCATAAAATATGTACTTTTATGAGTGCGAAACTTGTAATTATTTTGAATATGATTAAATATTGATCGGACTTGACTTGTTGTTGAATATATTCAATGGTTTATAATAATTTATTTTTTGTATTTATAAATATAATTCTATATTTTTCATATTTACGTGTTTCTCCACGTTTCCATCTCTATATTTTTAAAAATACCTTTCCCCTATGTCCGTTTCCACATTTCCACATTTTCCATGCTTCCCGTTCCTGCTTTTGTGCAACATAAGGTATTTATTATTTTTTGAACAAAGGATTTGAATTATATAATACTATCTAACATGTTCTTTAGACATGAGATTTATTTTTTAACAGTCATATTATCAAAATAATGAACACAGTTGTTTTCATTTTCTAGCTGCTCAGGACAGCTTATTTCATTTACAGCGTTATAGATAGATACCCCTAGCTGCATTATCAATCATTTACAGCGTTATAACATTAGTCCACAAATGTTATAGATATTGAACTTTCACTTTCACTTTATAGGTGATGGGGAAGGACTTGTTTAGGGTTGTAAAGGAAAAATTGGGTGCAAATCTAAATTCTTTTATCCAAAAAAGATTGCCATTGTCGCTGGCGATGTCAGTTATGAGGACTTGGGGGTGAAAGACTCTTCCCTGAGAGAAGAAATGATTAATGATTTGGATTTTATCCTTAATTTTGCAGCCACCACCAGATTTGATGAGAGGTAATTAATTTGTTGATATTCACTTTAATTATTATTTTATCTTATTATTTTGTGGTACAGATATGATGTTGCACTTGGTACCAATACATTGGGAGCTAAGAATGTTTTGTGCTTTGCCAAAAATTGCCTCAAACTGAAATTGCTTATTCATGTATCTACAGGTTGGTATAAAAAATAGAACCAAACTCATTTGGTTGATTAGGTCAATTCGATTTTTATTAAAACTAAAAATGAATTTGAACGAGGCCTGAAAATAAATCACATTACACAATCTGGTGGGTTTCTTTCAGAAAATAATTTCAGAATAAAAAATAAAAAAATTAGTTTAATTTAATTTTTACTGATTATATAAATTGTATGAATGATGGAATTAACTAGTGCAAGTTAACAATGATTGACATAGTTTACCCAAAATCAAGAGGTTTTTGTGTTTTTGCAGCGTATGTTTGTGGGGAAAGTTCAGGGCTTATAACGGAGAAACCATATCAATTGGGAGAGGCACTCAATGGTGTCTTAGGATTAAATATTGTGGAAGAGAAGAAATTGATTGATAGAAAATTAAATCAACTTCAACGTGAGGGAGCTACAGAAGCAAACATTAAAAAGGCTATGATAGATATGGGGATTGAAAGGTAATTTACAATTAATTTTACTTAGCTTTTTCTTTTTTTTTTTTTTTTTCTGACATAGTGTTTTGATCAAGTGAAAATATTATCCCTATTATTTATAATATTCGACGGTGTAATATTTATACTAGTTTGGGATAGAGGATTATTAAATGTTAATCTCTCTAACTTTGATGAAATGCTAATAAAACAGTTGAGGGTGACTAAAACAGTAAGCAATGGCGGATCTACGTCATCAAATGAGGATTATTAATTAAGGACATTAAGCTACTAATGAGCAATGGCGGATCTACAACATGAAATGTTTCTTTTTTTGAATTTTTCTATTAAATATATGTAATTTATTTAAATTTATCAATAAATTTCAATTTATTTATGTCTTTGATCTTTCTTTTTCTAAAAGATTATATATTGACTCTGGATAAAAATATTTCCAGATCCGCCATTGCTAACGAGTGTGCAATTTATGTATACTAACTTAGCTTTAAATTGTTATTATGTTAGAGCAAAAACCTATGGATGGCCAAACACATATGTATTTACCAAGGCAATGGGAGAAATGATTGTAGGACATTCGAAGGAAAATCTGCCAATAGTGATCGTACGTCCAACCATGGTTACTAGTACTTGGAGAGAACCTTTTCCTGGTTGGATTGAAGGTGTAAGGTAATTATCAAAAATATATTCAAGATAATTAATGAATTTTCTTGAACTTGTATTAGCATTCATTTATATATAATCATAATATTTGTTTATAATATTCTTTCATTTTTATTATTAATTATACATATCTGCGTGGTTGCAGAACCATCGATGCCTTGATTGTTGGTTATGGCAGTGGAAAAATATCGTTCTTTGTTGGTGATGTTACAGCAATAATTGATGTGGTGAGCAAAAGAAAACAAATATATCTTCTTATATTTCGATATTATTCAGCAAATAGCTATTAACATGATATAATGAAGACAAAATATTTATACTGTAGATTTTAATTAGTATATCAAATGATTTTAAAATTTTTCTTTAAAAATCCTTTTCACAAAAAGAAATTCAAAAATTTTTTTTCTAACTAGATTTTGCTTTGCATAGATATTGATCAAAGTAGATATTGAAAACAATGAAAAAGAATTAAAAAAAATTTGAATCTAATTAATAAAAAATATTAAGCGTTAAATGTTTTCAAGAACTAATTGGATTTAGTATATGCAGATACCAGCAGACATAGTGGTGAACGCAATAATAGCAGCGATGATGGTTCATGCAAATAATCAACCATGTCAAGTAGTTTATCATATAGGATCATCGATAGGAAATCCTATAAGATACTCTAATTTTAGAGATACTTGTACTTTTACTTCACAAGCAAACCGTGGATCCTCCAAAACGGGAAGCCAGTCAAGGTTGCCAAGCCTACAATTTTGACCACCATGGTTAACTTTCATAGATATATAGCAATTCGTTATTTGCCTTGGTTAAAGGTAAGTTCATAATTCTCCCATCTAGTTAAATAATCATGCATTTATTAATTTTCTTGTTAGCGTGTTAATTTTTTTTTAAAAGGGTTTATTCTATAATAATTTTAACTAATTATCTTTAGAATCGTAAATAATTTAAATTGTTCGTGAATTGATCAAGATTTAGGTTAAAAAAAATGCTTATTTGAGTTCATTTGATAAGCTTAATATTCTGAACTCGAGCCTGTTTATTATTGCGCTTGTTCAATAAACAAGCGGAGCTTGAGCTTTGAAATTGCAAGCTCGTTTAACATGTTAAAATGAATTATAACACGTGAATCTGATTTACGAAACACAGAAGATAGTCTAAAAATTGATCAAAGGCAAACAATGTTAACTCTTTCTATTGTATTTATGCTAATTATTTTTTCTTTTCAAAAACATTCTTGCAGGTACTAAAATTGGCAAACACAATATCTTGCGATTATTTTCAAGGCACATATAATAATCTCAACAGAAAAATCAAACGTGTGATGCGCTTAGTTGAGCTGTACCAACCATACCTATTTTTCCATGGAATGTATGTAATTGTTGCTCAATATATACAAGTTATTATATTGTTTTTCCAAAATCCATATTTATATTATTAAATTTGAATCTTCCTTTTTCTTATTTTGCAGTTTTGATGACTCGAACACAAATAAGTTACTAGGAATAGCTAAAGATAATGGTATGGAGACAAACAACTTTTTTTTCGATGTCAAGTCTATTGATTGGGATGATTACTTTATAAATACACATATTCCTAGTATTGTAAAATATGTTCTCAAATAATAATTGTTGTGAAAGCAATGAATATCCTATATGTACTAGAAGTCCATCTTCTATATATGGTTTCTCATCAATAATAAAGATGCTCGTATTTTTCTCTCCATTATCTCTCTATTCTTTTCCTTTTTTTATTATTTTATAGAGCAATACTAAATGGCTTATGTTGAGCTTGGCATAACAAGAATCAATAAGAATCTCTGAATATAAAATGTCCATATTGCCCTTAACAATTTTTTTCCTGCCCAAGAAATTATTGTTTTTTTCCCTCCTATGGTGCTCCATTTCCTGCACAAATTCAAGAAAAGGCATTGCTGTAATTCAACAAGCCATAATTCTTGTTGATTCTTGTTGTGATAGGCTTAGCATGAGTCAAATATCTTTATTGTATTTTATAACACGCTATCAGCATCATTTTGTTATATTTCATCAATCTTCTTTCTACCGTTTCTTTATCAAATTGCTTAAAGAAAAAAAGATAAATTGATCAAATCACCTAAAAAAAAAGGATAACTTGTGGTTTACAATTTGTGAGTTTAAATTTATGCATCAAAAGGGAATTCTTTATATATTATTGAGTATTACATTGATTTGATTAATCATGTTCAAGTATTCAATTATATCGAGTATTAAACATAATTGAATAATTGACTTATATTTAATTTAAATTTGATTAATAAAAAAAGCCAATTAGTACTCCTTGTTTGAAAGCGATAAGAGTTATTACTCATAAAAAAAAAAAAAAAATCGTATTACAAAATTCTATTGCTTGAAAATTATGGTAGCCAACTTCTGAACGAAATTTTAAATTTGTATTACAAACCATAATATTGTTTACAATAACCAATGGCATAAATTGTATTCCCTCTTTATAAAATTATGGTAGCCAAAAAATCGTATTCTCTCTTTATTTCTCTTTAAGGTTCATTTTAAAAAAATAAATAAATAAAAGAAAGAAAGACCATAGTCTTTCAAAAGCTTATTATGAATGGATATATTTATAATTGCAGGATTTTAAAATTAAGAGATTTTAGTAAGATATATTTTGAATTTATAATCTTTAACATTACGATCTTAATAATTATTTGTTATTGACATTAGATCCTATAATACATTTGGTTGTTGTGAGTCTTGGAGATCAAGGATCTAACCAAAATATTGCAAACGCAATAATTTTCCTCTATTGAATATTTGACAATTAAATATTCATTTATTTTTTTTAGAATGGATTGAAAGAAAGTTACAATTACCAAAGATTCATCAATCAATGGATGCCTTCATCGTTGCAAAGCTTGTGAAACTATAAGTTATTATAATTTTTATAGTATTAAAATTATTATTTTATTATTGTTATATATTGGCATATATTATCCATATGGTACAAATTTTGAGAATTGTTCATTTATTTTTAAATATAATTGAGATATTGTTGTTATTATGATTGAATCCTATATTAGCTCCTGATATAGAATTGTTAATGATAGTTATATTTAAAATAAAGAGATATTAAAATATATTTAAAATATAGAATATACTGCTGAAGTAGCAACATTGAGAAAGAATATTTTAAAAGATATTTTCGATTTATTTCATATCATTTTTATCACTGAGCAAAATAAATAGATATTAATAAAAATCATGAGGCCGCCAAACTGGATTTTGTTCTATTCCCTAAGAGAATGGAATAATATATATATGGGTGGAGTGATGCCTACCTAACTAAATCTGATGTGTTCTCTAAATTGAATGCAATAATATATAATTTGGGTGTGGGTAGGAATTGTGACGAAAATATACTTGTCATTGAGAATGCCAATAAGATCGTAATTGAAGTAATAATCTTAGCATTTATGGTGGCCACATAATTAAGAATAAATTTTACCATCAAAAGTGATACAAATAATGTGGCATATATGGATATTGTTTATGTACTTGTTGTATGCCAAAATATGAAAAGACAAATTTAGCTTTGATAGTAAAAGAATATTTAAAGACTCCGAAACAAATATTGCTACCTAGAGGAATGAATTTTATGCATAATGCATTATTCCAAAGATATTCATTAAAATGGATATCATATGAAGATAATGATTGAGATAATTATGGTGGTAAACTAGAAGTTTACAAATCTAAGTACTTTATTATTTGGCATGATCAGTTGGACCATCCCGATTAATAATGATGCAAAAAAGAAAAATTTAATCATTATATTGATATTTATTGAAGAACCAAAAGTTTCTTCAAATTTAATGAATTTTTCATGCTTAGTTTGTTCTCAAAGCAAACTAATTATTGAGCAATCACCAAGTAATGTTCAAATCAAACTGCTTGCATTTTCTAGAATTTATAAAGTGAAATTATTGATCAATTCATCCATCATGTGGATTATTTAGATATTTTATGGATACATCCAAAAGATAGTTACATGGTTATTATTAACTTACAACCTGAAGTTTGTAAAGATTATTATCAACATGCAATCAGAAGTTGGTATGATTATTTACGCAAATAATTTGATTAAGAATACAATTTTCAGATTATGTTATTAAGACAATATATCTTGAGAATGATGAAAAATTTACCCATCAGCCCTTTAATAATTATGGAATGTGTTAATTAGGGCAACCTGTTATTGCTTTTATTTATACTCAAAAATAATTAAGTAGAATCATTTATCAAATGATTGCAATTAATTGCAAGACAATTATTATGAGAACGAAACTCCCTATCTTGGTAGAGGGAAATGCTATCACTTGTAGTAGCACTTACTCGCATCAAGCCGATACATTATTATAAGTCCTCCCCTTTATAATTGATTTTGGATCAAGAACCAAGTATTTTCCATCCATAGATTTTTTGATGCGCGTCATATGTTCTAATTCCTCTATCACAATGCACTAAGTGGGTCCTCAAAGGAGGTTGAAAATATATGTTGAGTATAAGTTTCTATCTATGATTGAATGTCTAAGAGTTTTTTATAAGACATTTATCAAATGCTAAATTTTGTAATTGTTATGAATCTCGACATTAAAGGGAGAAAAATAAGCAGATAAAAGAATATATTAATTGAAAAATGATTATCGTTATTATATCTTAATCCTTATGTAAGACAGTGTACATTTAAAAGTCTAAAAGATAATTTATTTGCAAAATATTGCAAATTAGTTGCCAAATATATACTGATCCAACAGGAAATAATTAAATCTCACATACTAGTTGCAAATGCTCTTTTTAGAATTAAGTCTCTCGAGGACAAACTACCTATGCTAATGAGTCTAAGGCACGCCTGAAGCGTGGTAGACCAATTGGTTCTAAGGATAAAAATCCTACAAAAAGAAAAGAAGCAAATATGCAAGATTGTTAAGTTCTGAAAGAGCAAACTGTAGAAGAAATTTCTAACATGAATAATAAGTTTCCAGAAGATATTTAGGTATCTGAAATATTGAAAATGATGACATCTCAATAAATAATGTCATGTCTAAACAAAGGTTGAACTGATATAAAAATAAATGTCAACGATATTTTTGAATATAATGTAGCACTTGAAATTGTGCAAAATAATGAGGATATTGAGTGTTGTCTATTTGAGAACATAGACAAGAATTGATTTCCAAAATAGGACGCATGTGGCATTCAATTTACTTGAAAAGTAAAGTTTTGAAATTTTAGTCTGGGTATCAAGAAATGTCAAGCCAGTATAATACAAATATATATTTCAGCAAAATTGAAATGGTGTCAGGAGATATAAAGCAGAACTTGTTGCATAATTTTTTTACTAAGAACTACTTTTATTATGAGCATAAATACCATCATTCGGTGGACACTGATAGCTGGTATTTTTATAGTATTTTTAATACAGTTTTATTAGGATTTTTAGTATTTTTTAATTACTTTAATTAGTTTTTATTTAGTTTTATTTATGTTTTTGTGTTAAGTTTCCTTAAATCATATTTCACTTGATCTTGAGGAATTTTACAGGATTTTTATAGGAAACCAGCTTATTTCTTGTCTAGGCACTGGGAGAGTCCTAACTGGGAAGAAATACAAAGCCTAAACAGTTTCCTATCTCTAAAAGATTTCCTAAACGAATAAGAAGATAATCCAGAAAGTCTATATAAATAGAGAGACTAGCCATAGTTAAGGACACGATTCATTGTATATTCCATCTTTTGTTCTATTGTTTTCTCTCTCTCTCCAAGACTTCAAGTATTCAAGATTTGTGTTAAGATTCAAGGAAGCCGCCCAAGCCAATTATTAACTAGTTTTTATTTCTAAACTCTTTTCTTGTTTTATTTTCAATATTCATGTTGATTATGAGAATATTTATAAGTTTAATTGAATTTTATTTAATTACTATGTTGAACTAAAACTCTGATACTAGGGATTTGATGTAGCTTAATTTTGATTCCAATTTATAATATTAGATTTGCTTTTCCTTGTTCATGATATAATTTATTATTGAACTTAATACTTCCAGGCAGAGTTTCTCCCCTGGATTGATTTATTTCATTAATCACTGTTGGGAGAAGGCTTTTTGATATGAATAGGGTAATAAATTACATGAGAATAATAACTTGATGCAGAAGCTATATGGTTTGACTCATGGGGGGCTTTCATAAGTTAATGACCTTAGGTTATGAATTCATAAACAAACCATAAAACTTAATGATTTAATTCATGTTTGATTGCGCTATTGGAAGATAGGTAATTAGACCGGTTTAAAATAGCTAACAATACATCGGGAGAGCTTGTTAGTGATTTTAGGGTTGTTTCCCCTATTTAAACAATTAAAATTGATTATCAAACTAATAAAATAAATTGGATAGAATTAAGTGAAGTGAAAATCCCTAGTAGCTTTAAATCCTTGATTTCTTTTCGTCAAATATTGTTGCTTGATTTCCTTTTGTTCTTTTTTTTTATTTGTTTAATTTAATTTCTTAAAATAATTCCCTTTATTGCCGTTTAAATAATAATAAGTTAACATAATTTTGGTACTTGGTATACAATCATTGTAGAAACGATACTCTACTCATTCTGTATTACTTGTTGCGATTTTCGTACACTTGTGAAAAATTACTGTCAAGTTTTTAGCGCCGTTGCCGGGAATTGGCGTTACCAATATCAATACTAATTAACCTATTATTAATTTAGACTTTTTTTTTCTTATTTTTTTGAGGTTAATTGAAATATTTGTTTATATTATTTGTAGTTTATTTTATTTTATTTTATGAATTTTTTTTTCATTATTTTCTTGCAAAGTATTTTGAGATGTTTCATAAGCAAGTAGTTGAAAGTTTTATTCAACAACATTCAAAGCCATTTTATGCCGCTTGGGCGAGATTTAATGAATTGCTGGAGAGATTTTCTTATCATAATTTTATAAATAAATATCTCACTTACATATTCTACTGTGGATTAGATGAAGAAACTAGAAATTGGGTAGATAATGGATTTTCGGCAACCAGTATTCACCTTCTGGAAAGTAGCTATGAAGATGTACTTTACATGTTAAATGATATGGCTGATTTTGAGTATCGTTGGCATTGGGATCCTTCACTGCAGGGTTGGAATCACCAATACTCTCTGAATTTTGAATATGAAGAAGAGAAGCAAAAGAATTTAGAGGATTTGATTGCTGCCTTTACTAAATCTCACATAGAATTTATGAATGAAACTCGCGAGAGTTTTAAGATTCGACAAGCGGCAATAAAGAATTTGAAGGTACAAGCAGCGAAATTGATAACCATGGCAACTAATGGATATCAAGATGATGAGTGCAAGGAAAATTCTGAGGAAACTTCATAGGAAATTGCACCTTTAGAAGACGTAAAGCCTACATGTAAAGAATGCAACTCCTTTGAAGATGGATTAAATCTCACTTTCTTGTTTCCAGACATGATTATTAATGACCATGAAAAAGGTGAGGTACAGCTAGAAGGGGTATTGGGTGAGATTTTAAATGAACACAAGCAGCAAGCAATATTGGTGGATGAAAAAATAATTGAGACTATTGGTTTAAGCTCATCAATGGTTTTTATACATATACCACCAGAAGATCCTTTCTTTCCAATGATACCACCTTTAATAAATTGTGTTCTCCATGATTTAGTACAGTTTTTTCCCCAAGTTCATCATTCAAAGTGAGATGTTGTTGATAAGGCGAGCATAAATTTTCCTAAACTAGCCAATCTTGAGGGCATTTTCAACCAAGACCCATGTGTGATATTATATGATACATACTATGGGCGAAAGCCATTATTTGATAAATGTCTCAAAAATCGAGTATAAAGACTTTAAACAAAGCGCTAATGGGAGGCAACCCGTCATTTTCTTTCTTTTCCTTCGCAATTTTATTTTATTATTATTATTATTATTTATATTTTTCATTTTGTTTCTCCATTTTTAAACCATTATTTTTTTTTTATTTTGGTGTTTTATACTCATATTGTAGCTCAAGAAAGGATTAAAGATGCTTAAAAACTGATTAAAATTGCCAAAGTCAGGCTCTAGCACGGCTAGGGCGTGCTACCCAGCACCCCTGTGTTGTCTCCAGAGAAAAATATACCCATAATCAGACTCTAGCACCCCCAGGTTGTGCTATCTAGCACCCCCAGGTTGTGCTATCCAGCACCCCCGTGCTACACAGCACCCCCTGGCAGCACCCCCTGACCATGCTGCAGATATTTTTTATTTTTTTATTATTTATTTTTTTTTTGAATGTTTTTTTTGTCCTTTTATGCCTTAGACCACGTGCCCACATCAATGTTTTGTTTTTTTTTTATTATTATTTTTTTCTTCTCTCTTTTATTTTGACGTAAGTTCCTTTTTTTTGTTTTATTTTTTTCTTTTTCTTTTTTTTCTTTTTTTTTCTTCATTCTCTTTTATTTGACATACTCAATCTATTTTTTTCTTCTATTTTTTTTATTTTTTATTTTTTTAAATTACTTATAATTGGAATTTTCCTTTCCAGTTTTTTTTTTATTTTATTATTTTTATTTCGATATTTTTTTTCCTAACAATTATGTCTATATTATTATTATTATTATTATTGTGTTATGTTGTTCTTTTCCATTTTCAGAATTTAGCTATTGGAACCATGCCCGGTATTTCCTTGTCTTTGATTGTATTTTTCAATACAATGGTGGTAAGGTGTTCTTAACTCTATTTTATTTTTATACCTTGTTTTGATAATATATGATAAGTTTGAGGAATTGTTCTTATTTTTGCACACATTGGGGACAACGTGCTAGATTAAGTTGGAGGAAGGAAAATTTTAGTTAAAATTTTATTTTTTTCATTTTGTTTGTTTGTTTTTATTAGCTTAATATGGTTGGAATAATTGTGAGCAAGCTTGAAAATTATCATAATTCAGTAACTTTGATTTAGTAGTTTTTCTAGTCTAGTATGTTTGAACTTTAATTTTAATTTTTGACTTAACATGATTCTTTGGTTTAACTATTTGTTTCTAAGATTATAAACACTAATTTTTGTGAATTTTATGATATATAAATATGTTTTAATCAAAATTTATTTAATCTTGGCATTCCTAGAACAAATTGGAATTCCTTTGAGACAAAATTTTTAAATGCTTACATTTAGAAAGAGATGATTTAGGCATTCTTTGTTGAACCCCTCATTTAGCCTAGGCCAACTAAGTTAAAATATGACTTTTGTAACCAATTTGAAGCCTATATCCAAATTTTATTGTTCACCCTTATTAAGCCTAGCCATTAAACCAATTTAAATTCCTATCCTAAGTGCAATAATGTATAATTGAAGGATTTGGTTTTTATTAAAACATAGCAACAAAAAGGAGAAAATTTCATTAATACTAGCGAGTGGACCAATTAGAAAACTCAAAGAGAAACACCCATAGAAGAAGCAATCAATCAATCAAAGAATTCAAGTTTGGGAATTGAAGCAGGGAAGAAATTATCAAAATATTGTGAAGAGACCTTGCCAAAGTATCTCTAATTTTGAGCTAGTGAAGAACTTCAAGTTAATCTCCCTCTACAAAAAAAAAAAAAATTTGACGTAATGAAAATCTTGAGATTATGCATTCTTTGTGCTTTTTGTCTATCCTTTTATCCTTTTTCCTTGTTTAGCTAAAAGCATATCCCTAATACCCCATTACAACCTAAATAAAGATCTTTTGATCTCTTAAATTGTATGCATTTCAATTGTGGAGAAGGGATGACTAATTTTGCACATGGGAATATTGAACTTATGTTGTTAAACATCTTATTTAAAGGTTAAATAATTTTTGTGAAAATTCATATTCTATTTGTCATAGGTTGAATAATTATTCTATTGAAAATCTTATTGACTTATGTTTAAATTAAGGAATGTGTTTCGTTGAAAATTGAATTTTTGCTAGAATATAATCAGCATAGGAAACACTTGATTTCTTCTCATTTTAATTAATTTTGATATTTTTGAAATTGTGAATAATTATCCCCAACCATATTAAGCTAGCTTTTTTAGTTTGTTTAGCTTGTGTTTTTCTTTAGTTTTTAGTTTTGTTGCTTGAGGACAAGCAATTCTTCAAGTTTGAGCAATTTTGATAGGTGTTAATTTTATAGTATTTTTAATATAATTTTTATTAGGATTTTTAGTATTTTTAATTACTTTAATTAGTTTTTATTTAGTTTTATTTATGTTTTTGTTTAAAGCTTCCTTAAATCACATTTCACTTGATCTTGGGAAATTTTGTTGCATTTTTATAGAATACCAGCCAAAATACAGAAAAGAGTGTTTCTAAGCAGAAGCTAGCACGCCCAAGCTATGCCAGATAGCACGCCAGTGTTGAATGCCTGACTTCATATTGGGCCGAAAATGACAAATCTAACTCGTGCCTCTAGCATGGACCCGCATGAGATGTTTCTCTAACATGCCAATCAAGTTTAAATCCTATTTAGATGCTAGGAGAGTCCCAATTGAGAAGAAATACAAAGCCTAAATAGTTTCCTATCTCCAAAAGATTTCTTACTCAATAGAGATTCACTTTCCTAAACGAACACGAAAATACTCCAGAAAGTCTATATAAAGAGAAAGACTAACCATGATTAAGGCGAATCCATTCATTGTATATTCTATCTCTTGTTCTATTATTTTCTACATAACTTTCTCTCTTTAAGACTTCAAGCATTCAAGTTGGTGTCAAGATTCAAGGAAGCTGCTCAAGCCAATCATTGACTAGTTTTTATTTTTAAACTCTCTTTTTGTTTATTATTCTTTATGAGATTATTTACAAGTTTAACTGAGTTTTATTTAATTACTATGTCGAACTAAACTCTCATACTAGGGATTTGATGTAGCTTAATTTCGATTTCAATTTATAATATCAGATTTGCTTTTCTTTGTTCAAAGTATAATTTATTATTGAACTTAATGCTTCCAGGCAGAGTTTCTCCCCTGGATTGATTTATTTCATTAATCACTATCGGGAGAAGGATTTTTGATATGAAAAAGGTAATAAATTACATGAGAATAATAACTTGATGTGGAAGCTATATGGTTTGACTCATGGGGATTATCATGAGTTAATGACCTTGGGTTATAAATTCATAAGCAACCATAAAACTTAATGATTTAATTTATGTTTGATTGCGCTATTAGAAGATAGGTAATTAGACCGACTTAAAATAGCTAACAATACATCTGAAGAGCTTGTATAAAACTTAATGATTTAATTCATGTTTGATTGCACTATTGGAAGATAGGTAATTAGACCAGCTTCAAATAGCTAACAATACATCGGGAGAGCTTGTTAGTGATTTTAGCATTGTTTCCCCTACTTGAACAATTAAAATTGATTATCAAACTAACAGAATAAATTGGATAGAATTAAGTGAAATCAAAATCTCTTGTAGTTTTTAATCCTTGATCTCTTTGTCATCAAATTGTCTTGCCCGATTTCTTTCTATTTTCTTTTATTTCTTTTATTTTAATCTCTTAAAATAATTCTTCTTATTATCGTTTAAATAATAGTAGGTTAACACAATTTTGGTACTTGGTATTCAATCCTCGTGGGAACGATACTCTACTCATTCTTTATTACTTCTTTGCGATTTCGTGCACTTGTGAATAATTACTGTCAAGTTTTTGGCGCCGTTGCCGGGGAAGTTGTTTGAAGCGTAAAACTCAAGTTCTCGAGAAATTTATTCAATCAAATTATATAGATTTCTTTATGGATTAATGGATAATGATATCCATGAAATATTGAAAAATGCTTGAAGTAAGCAAATCATGATCCTGAGAAATATATTCAAGATTTCTATATGAATTAAAAAATCTCAATGTATACAATATAATCGCCTTAATGATATTTATGACTGAGCAAATATTATATTGTTTTATTAATATATTCTATTTATATTTTATTCTATTATTGAAAGTATAATTCACATACTTTCATACTTTTGATATTTACTTTATATGTTATCAAGGGTATAGTGCTCTCTTTATTAGTGAATATTTATTGAAAGAATATTATTATACGTTCATGCAATTTTATAAAAATATTTGAATATAAATTTGCCATTATTTAGTCATGAACATTATAGATTCCTGAAGAGCTTTCAAAGATTATAGATTCCTCAAAAGAAGAAATTGATTCAGATAAATATTTGATTCAGATAAATATTTCAATATGTTCAAAGTACGTGCAGTATACTTGTCCAAAAAGGAACTTTCTATAATATTATAAGAAGACAATATTTCATATACACATCTCTCTTGAAGAAAGAATATGTTAGAGGAGAAAAGAAAAATGTATTTCACTAAGATTTTCTTCACTCTTGGTCTCCAAAAAGAATTGTGATATTTAAGTTCAACCACTCAAGTATTGATATTATTGATTTACTCATCAAAACACTTTCTACAAGCTTTCTGCCGCAAGTTTTGAAGGATTGATACACAAAATTGGACTACATAAACTTAAAGATCTCAAGATTTATCTTCATGAGAGGGAGTAAATACACACTGTACTCTTTTTCCCTTTAACCAAGATTTTTTCCCATTGAATTTTCGTGCTAAAGGTTTTTAGTGAAACACTATTTCAACGTGCATTTAAGAAAAGAATAATATACTCTTTTTTCCTTTACTAATATTTTTTTCCTCAGAGTTTTTTCTTAGTAAGGTTTTAAGAAGACATATTTTTTTAACAATGGACATCCAAGGGGGAGTGTTATGAAATTAGTAGATGTCCTATATGGGCTAGAAGTCTGTACTTCTAGTTAGTGGGAACTCTATCTTCCTAATTTATATAGGACTCTATATTTTTTATTGGGGTTTCACTTATGTGCCTATATATACGTATCTTCTCATCAATAATAAATACACTTTCGTATCCTCTCCATATTCTCTCTATTCTCTCTTTATTTCTCTCTCTATTTTTCTATTATTTTATAACAAATAATAATAATGAAAATAAAAATTTTAATTTTCTAATAAGAAAGGCAACCAACAAAATTAATGGTACTTAGTAACATAATTATAAAATAAGTTTTAAACTATAATATATTCCAATTTACGCTTTTATGAAATAAAAAAGCAACAATTTAAAAGGTAAGGTCTACTAAATATATAAATAATTTAGTATTTATATTCAAAATTACAAATCAAATTAAATTAATTCAAATAATTCAGGATTACACACACATATATATTTGATATTATTTACATGTTAGGTTAGATTTGCGAGCTCACTCCAATCCAACTCGTAAATCATAAAGATGAGTGACCCAACTCAATTCGATATATTTTCACACCTGACAGGTTACATTGGATTGGACCGGATTTGAATAGGTCATGTGCAATTGTAATTCTTGGTTACCTGCTTTCAGTAAAATGTATGATAAGAATCAATGTCTATGTTTCTTCTACACAAATAATCAAACAGTGTATATGCGGAAAGAGAAACCTAATAACATGAAAATATACCCAATTCAATTCTAACAAATGCATATATAAGGAAAAGAAAAATGAAAGGCTAGAAAAATTAGGAATAAAAAAATTTTAACAATTGCATGTAACAATTAAATATCAATTATATGCATAAACTTTACATGTTATATATCAGCAATTTAAGAGTTTTAGTTTAAACATCCTATGAATTTTTTTTTAAAAACAAAACAAAGGACTACTAGATATGTTAGTCACTGTCACCGTCGGCTCGGGTTACCGGTCAAGTGTTGAGGTCCCAATTTAAGACATCCCCGAGCACTGAAGGGAGACGCTGCCCCCTCGCTGCATAATCGTAGCGTTGCGGTCCTCAACCTATAACAGTAAAGTGAGCCATGGCTTCTAGGCAAGAGAGTCAATATTTAGACATCATGTATAACGGAATGCTGTCATGGAGGATCGAATCTAAATCAAACAAACATATGATCGATGCTTTTACAACCAAGCCAACACCTCGGATGGTTATACATCCTATGAAATTGAAAACATGCACACAACCAACACAAATTAATGCATTATAATTGAAAATTATACATCCTATGAAATTGAGAACATGCACACAACCAAGACAAATTAATGCATTATAATTGAAAATTGGTCCAATATTTTGGAACTTTTAGTCATAAATCCAGTAATAGAAAGGCAAGCACATGGAGATGGAGGTTCTGCTAAAGAAGAGTGGGTAATAAAATCTAGCTAGATGAGCTGGTCAGAAACATGTTTCATGCTTATGTCCAGGACTTATCCATAATAAATTAGACAACAAATGCAGGAGAATAAAGTTGCTCTAATGCACTTCCATATAAAAATATTAGTTCAGGAGACAAGGTGGAATTATTATATACTGGGTATGATTTGTTAGTATATAATAAATGTTATATAGTAGGTGTGGACAAGTGTTTTGTCGAGTAGTAATGGATAAAAAACACCACATTGGTGTTATATATATGTATATATATAAAGTCTTAACGAGTTTATTGTCTGAAGAAAACGAATAAATAGAAAATGTTTTCAGTTTAGAAAATAAAACTAAAGAAGCTTCAATCAAAAATTTTATATGATACCCCATCATAGATTATGTATAATTTATTACAATTTAAGTGATAATAAATTTTAAATTTTAATTTTCTACTTATAATTATAATACACCATAAGTAATTCTATTGTCATATTATATGTTACATAAATTTTGTTTCATATTTATAAAATATTATGTGAACTTCTTTATCATTCATATATTATTATTATTGTGTACGAAATCTACTAATGTAATGATATGCGGCCTAATACATAAAATTGGTCTTGAACATTACCCTTTTTTGGGAAGGAGAAAAAAGAAAATATTAGAGGCAGAAAAATAGTAGACAAAAATAGAGAGAAATTGCCAACTTTCTTTTCATAGTTATTTTCCATTTTGTATTTGCATAGAATGAGAAGAAGAAAATAAATTTATTTTTCTTTGTTTGAAAAGGGCAAAGTTTTTTTAGGAAAAAGAAAGATTATTATTAAAAATTGACAATTGTGTCCTCACTTAAATAATGAGGTATTTAAGAAAGGTTCAAAGTTGATTAATTAATTTCCGGTATTTGTGTAATTTAATAAAAATGAGTAAAATTTACACTTTCCTCCATCATTCTCTCTACAATTTGGAGAGATCCAAAATATATGGGCCATGGTGAAAAATAAGTGAAATATTACTTCTTTCGATATTTTCCTCCATTTTCCAAATAAGGAAAATACCTTTACCTAGATAGTTTCTATAGTTATTTTTCATTCCTTAAAAAAAAAAAAAAAAATACTCCTGTCCAAATAAAGGGTTAGGGTTTTATTCCTACGGAATACTAAAGCTGTCTTCACTTGTAGAAAATTGTAGTTTTCTAAAAAATTTTTCCAAGAAAACAGAAAAACAGATTTTATGTTCAAATTAGTTAATTTTCTATTTTTAAAATTAGTTTTCCAGAGTTTTTATTTATAACAAAAGATATGTTTTCCAATTTTTTTTCATTTTTAAAAAATCACATTTTCATAATTAAAATGATAATATCTATAAATAATTTTTTTATAAAATATTTTCATTGCAAAAATAAAAATCTTTAAATAATATAAAAATTTATATTATGCTTTAATAAATAAAACATTTTATTATTATAAATACAGTCTTTATTTTTAAAAAAATTTACAAAATGATAAAAAATGATATCATTATTATAAATAATCGATAATAAAAATTCAAAAGCCTTTACATAAAAATTTTTAAATTTATTTTATAACATTTTATTTCTTTTAATTATAAAGTTTATGAATAATGTTTGTGAAGTTAAATTAAATTATGATATTATATTATTACCAACTAAACACATTTTTTATTTTCTGTTTTTTAATTTTTATTTTCTATGAAAAATATTTTCTTAAAAAACAGAAAATAGAAAACAGAAAACTGTTTTTTATAAGTAAACACACCCTAAAATTTTTGAGAGACTTATCAAGTTCAATTTTTATTATAACTAGGCACTTTCAGGTAATCATGACTTTCTAGAAATTATTGAAAAACTTACTTAAACCAGATCTATGACTCAATTTATGAACCAAACTAATGAAACTAAAGCTCTGTTTGTTTCCGGAAAATAAATATTTTTGAAATAACTTATTTTCCGTTGTTTGGTTACAATATTGAAAATTAGTTAAAAAAATTAAAAATTTCGTATTTTAAAAATTTTATTGTTAAATACGAGAAAAAATGGAAAAAATAGTAAATTATGAAAGTCATTGATGCTTGTTGGTGGTGGCTGATAGTGGCCGGTGACGGGTGGTGAACGGTGACTGGTGGTAGTGGCCACCGGTGATTAATAAATTAAAAAAATATGAATTTATAAAGTTATAATAAATTTATCAATATCTGAAAAATGTTTTCCTCTCTTGCAAATGGGAAGTCATTTTCCCTAAAGATGACGTAGTTTTCCTTTGATGTGGAAAATATTTTTCTTTGACTTATTTTCCTAAATGCCCCAAACAACTGAAAATCGTAGAAAATATTTTTTTGCTAGTTATTTTACGAAAACAAACGGAGCTTAAAAATTTTTTAAAAAGTATTCCAACTTTATCTCTTTTTTTTTTCCAAATGTATGGTGAGAAATACCATTATTTCAATAAAAATATTTAATTTTATTAGTTTGATCCATAAAGCATATATTTAGTCTAAATAATTTTTTTCCATAAATTATTATTACTAAAAATTACACCCACATCAACCTCACGGCGCATGGTTATCACTAAATATTGCAAATTCATGGACATAATTGGTCTGTCGAAAACATTAATGTGCCATAAAAATTCAGAAGCAATTTTATATATTATTATCATGTACAGACAAATGTAAATCTATTTAAGCTCAAACAAATAAAAAGTTGAAAAAGATGATTTATCATTATCTTTATTTAGCATTCTATTGTTTAAAGAATTTTGACTATGTTCTTTTTATTTTTTTTTTTAATAATCGAACCACTTATAAGTAGTAGTCTTTTTACAACGTGGGATATACACGTGGATTTAAAAAAGGAAAAAAACCTGATTTTTATTATTTTAATTAGGGTAGATTTTTATTATTTTTATTACTATTAGCATCAGACTCAAACACAAAAAGGGGAAAAGATGCCATCTCCGTCAACAAAAGGAACTTTCCGGCCAACCAACCATTTGAGACACAGTCAATTGGTTGTTTTCATCAAAGGGAAGCTAATGCAGTTTCCTCATCTCCTCCCTTGCTCTCAGCATCCTGTCTTCGTCTCTTGATCACAAACCATAAAAGGCAATTCACTGGAAACTACAACAAAAGCTACAAATTGTTGAGTTTCTCTTTTATCTCCTTTTTTTTTCTTTTTTTTTTTTTTTTTGGTTTGGAAATCCCAATTTCTCTTCCCATTCTTGTTTCTCCTTCACTTGCAAGCATTCACCCATAGCTTAAGCATTTGATCCCGATGATGAGAATCGAATGAATGGGACTGATAAAAATTAATTAAGGATATTATATTTATTTGGTTCTGGTTCGACTAAAAGAAAAAGAAGAAAGCTTTAATTGTTTTTGTTATTTTGTTTTGTAAATCTAAGTATTTAAAAGTTTATGTGATTTTAATTTGTAAATTAGGATCCTATAATGGTGGTAGATAAGAAGGTAAAGGAGGCGGTTGAGGTGCTAACGCCAGTCCCGGTGCCGGCAGTGGAGAAGAAGACAGTGAAAACGGCTTTTGCTTTTCGCTATTGATAATTACAGCTTTGTGCTTTTGCTTGTTCTCTATGTTTTTTAATTTCTTTATATGAGTTGCAATGCTTAGTCAGCGCTGATTCAGTGTTTGTGGACTCCATTTGTTAAAAGTTAACAGATACAACAATTTAATTTGAATGGATAGCTAGCTAACGGGGGCTAGAATTGATAGTAATTAATTAATATATGGTATCAATTGATAAAATTAAAAGAATTGACTAAATTTAATAAAAACTTTAAAATTTAGATTTTTTTTTGTCATTACGCCAAATTAAAAATGATATTTATTATATATTATCTATATTAAATATTAAAAGGTAAAACTTTTATCTATATGCAGTTATTTATGATAAAACAAATTACCATCTTTATTTCCAATAAGCTAATTATCTTTATCTCTAATTTGTAACCCTTTTTTAAATGTGTCTTGCAATCAAAAAGGCCATTGAAATCGTTACTGCAAATATAGAATGAAAAGGGCCATTTAAAAAAAATTAAAAATAGATTAACACGCCAATATATCTATATTTTTAAAAATACAAATAAAATATATAGAAAAACAAAATTAAAATTTTGAAAAATTTGGGTCCTTGATGCCCCAAATTAATTTAGTATCAACAAATTATTTTAGTAACCTGAAGAAGTAGTTACATAAAACTACTATGTCTATGCATGAAAGGTACGTTCTTGAGCATAGTTATCCAACAGAGCACAATTAGTCATAGTTTTGCACAGCAATGGAGTTGGAAAAGATTACTCAGTTTCTTGAGCGTAAGACTGTTTTAGTCACTGGGGCAACCGGATTTCTTGCAAAAGGTACGTTCTCTTCCTCCTCTTCAATTCAGAATGTGGAACCAGAAATGCTTCAATTTTAATTATTTTCTTGGTCTAATTAAATGTAGTGTTCTTGGAGAAGCTATTAAGGGTACAACCAAATGTGAAGAAGCTTTATCTTCTTTTAAGAGCTGCAGATACTTCTTCTGTAAACCAACGATTCTATAATGAGGTATTTAATATGTTGCATGGAAATTTCCTTTGACCGCCGTTTCCGCATTTCGAAAAATGTTTTCTACACGAAAATGTAATTGGAAACTTCTTGAAAATATTTCCCCTCTCAATGCGTTTCCGTAAACTCAAAAGCTCATTTCTCTCATTAAAATAAATACAAATTCATAAAATATGTACTTTTATGAGTGCGAAACATGTAATTATTTTAAATATGATTAAATATTGATCGGACTTGACTTGTTGTTGAATATATTTAATGGTTTATAATAATTTATTTTTTGTATTTATAAATATAACTCTATATTTTTCATATTTACGTGTTTCTCCACGATTCCATCTCTATATTTTTAAAAATACCTTTCCCCTATGTCCGTTTCCACATTTCCGCATTTTCCATGCTTCCCGTTCCTGTTTTTGTGCAACATAAGATATTTATTATTTTTTGAACAAAGGATTTGAATTATATAATACTATCTAACATGTTCTTTAGACATGAGATTTATTTTTTAACAGTCATATTATCAAAATAATGAACACAGTTGTTTTCATTTTCTAGCAGCTCAGGACAGCTTATTTCATTTACAGCGTTATAGATAGATACCCCTAGCTGCATTATCAATCATTTCTACAGTCCACAAATGTTATAGATATTGAACTTTCACTTTCACTTTATAGGTGATGGGGAAGGACTTGTTTAGGGTTGTAAAGGAAAAATTGGGTGCAAATCTAAATTCTTTTATCGCAAAAAAGATTGCCATTGTCGCTGGCGATGTCAGTTATGAGGACTTGGGGGTGAAAGACTCTTCCCTGAGAGAAGAAATGATTAATGATTTGGATTTTATCCTTAATTTTGCAGCCACCACCAGATTTGATGAGAGGTAATTAATTTGCTGATATTCACTTTAATTATTATTTTATCTTATTATTTAACATTTTTCACTTTTGAATAATTAACTTTTGTGGTACAGATATGATGTTGCACTTGGTACCAATACATTGGGAGCTAAGAATGTTTTGTGCTTTGCCAAAAATTGCCTCAAACTGAAATTGCTTATTCATGTATCTACAGGTTGGTATAAAAAATAGAACCAAACTCATTTGGTTAATTAGGTCAATTCGATTTTTATTAAAACTAAAAATGAATTTGAATGAAGCCTGAAAATAAATCACATTACACAATCTGGTGGGTTTCTTTCAGAAAATAATTTCAGAATAAAAAATAAAAAAATTAATTTAATTTAATTTTTACTGATTATATAAATTGTATGAATGATGGAATTAACTAGTGCAAGTTAACAATGATTGACATAGTTTACCCAAAATCAAGAGGTTTTTGTGTTTTTGCAGCGTATGTTTGTGGGGAAAGTTCAGGGCTTATAATGGAGAAACCATATCAATTGGGAGAGGCACTCAATGGTGTCCTAGGATTAAATATTGTGGAAGAGAAGAAATTGATTGATAGAAAATTAAATCAACTTCAACGTGAGGGAGCTACAGAAGCAAACATTAAAAAGGCTATGATAGATATGGGGATTGAAAGGTAATTTACAATTAATTTTACTTAGCTTTTTTTTTTTTTTTTTTTCTGACGCAGTGTTTTGATCTAGTGAAAATATTATCCCTATTATTTATAGTATTCGACGGCGTAATATTTATACTAGTTTGGGATAGAGGATTATTAAATGTTAATCTCTCTAACTTTGATGAAATGCTAATAAAACAGTTGAGGGTGACTAAAACAGTAAGTAATCGCGGATCTACGTCATAAAATAAGGATTATTAATTAAGGACATGAAGCTCCTAATGAGCAATGGCGGATCTACAACATGAAATGTTTTATTTTTTTGAATTTTTCTATTAAAATATATGTAATTTATTTAAATTTATCAATAAATTTCAATTTATTTATGTTTTTGATCTTTCTTTTTCTAAAAGATTATATATTAACTCCGGATAAAAATATTTTTAGATCCGCCATTGCTAATGAGTGTGCAATTTATATATACTAACCTAGCTTTAAATTCTTATTATGTTAGAGCAAAAACCTATGGATGGCCAAACACATATATATGTATTTACCAAGGCAATGGGAGAAATGATTGTAGGACATTTGAAGGACAATCTGCCAATAGTGATCGTACGTCCAACCATGGTTACTAGTACTTGGAGAGAAACTTTTCCTGGTTGGATTGAAGGTGTAAGGTAATTATCAAAAATATATTCAAGATAATTAATGAATTTTCTTGAACTTGTATTAGTATTCATTTATATATAATCATAACATTCGTTTATAATATTCTTTCATTTTTTTACATACGAAAGAATGATTAATTATACATATCTGCGTGGTTGCAGAACCATCGATGCCTTGATTGTTGGTTATGGCAGTGGAAAAATGTCGTTCTTTGTTGCTGATCTTACAGCAATAGTTGATGTGGTGAGCAAAAGAAAACAAATATATCTTCTTATATTTCGATATTATTCAGCAAATAGCTATTAACATGATATAATGAAGACAAAATATTTATACTGTAGATTTTAATTAGTATATCAAATGATTTTAAAATTTTTCTTTAAAAATCCCTTTCACAAAAAGCATTTCAAAAATTATTTTTTCTAACTAGATTTTGCTTTGCATAAATATTGATCAAAGTACATATTGAAAACAAAGAAAAAGAATTAAAAAAAAATGTGAATCTAATTAATAAAAAATATTAAGCGTTAAATGTTTTCAAGAACTAATTAGATTTAGTATTTGCAGATACAGGCAGACATAGTGGTGAACACAATAATAGCAGCGATGATGGTTCATGCAAATAATCAACCATGTCAAGTAGTTTATCATATAGGATCATCAATAGCAAATCCTATAAGATATTCTAATTTTACAGATTACTTGTACTTTTACTTCACAAGCAAACCATGGATCCTCCAAAATGGGAAGCCAGTCAAGGTTGCTAAACCTACAATTTTGACCACAATGGCTAACTTTGATAGATATATAGCAATTCGTTATTTGCCTTGGTTAAAGGTAAGTTCATATTCTCCTATCTAGTTAAATAATCATGCATTTGTTAATTTTCTTGTTAGCGCACTAGTAGTTTTTTTTTTTAAAAAATAGGGTTTATTCTATAATAATTTTGACTAATTATCTTTAGAATCATAAATAATTTAAATTGTTCGTGAATTGATCAAGATTTATGTTAGAAAGAATGCTTATTTGAGTTCATTTCATAAGTTTAATAATCTGAATTTGAGCCTGTTTATTATTGAGCTTATTTAATAAACAAGCGGAGCTTGAGCTTTGAAATTGCAAGCCTATTAAACATGTTAAAATGAGTTATAACACGTGAATATAATTTACGAAACACAGAAGATAGCCCAAAAATTGATCAAAGGCAAACAATGTTATTGCCAAGGAAATCTCTTTCTATTGTATTTATGCTAACTATTTTTTCTTTTCAAAAAAAAAAAATCTTGCAGGTACTAAAATTAGCAAACAAAATATCTTGCGATTATTTTCAAGGCACATATAATAATCTCAACAGAAAAATCAAACGTGTGATGCGCTTAGTTGAGCTGTACCAACCATACCTATTTTTTCATGGAATGTATGTAATTGTTGCTCAATATATACTAGAAATTATATTGTTTTCCAAAATAAATACTTATATTATTAAATTTTAATCTTCCTTTTTCTTATTTTGCAGTTTTGATGACTCGAACACAAATAAGTTACTAAGAACAGCTAAAGATAATGGTATGGAGACAAACAACTTTTTTTTCGATGTCAAGTCTATTGATTGGGATGATTACTTTATAAATACACATATTCCTGGTATTGTAAAATATGTTCTCAAATAATAATTGTTATCAAAGCAATGAATGTCCTATATGTACTAGAAGTCTATTTTCCTAATTTGTGTCTAAAAATCTATTTTCCAAATCACGGTACTCTACCTATATATATATATATATATATATATAGTTTCTCATCGATAATAATAATGCTCATATTTTTTTCTTTATCACCTCTCTACAGTTTTTCGTACTTTTTTCATTATTTTATAACAGCATGATTTTGTTGTATCCTTTCGATTTTCCTTCTACTGTTTTCTTGATCAAATTACTTAATAAAAAATAAATTGATCAAATCATTTGAAGAAAGAATGACTTGTGGTTTGTGATTTGTGAGTTCAAATTTATGCATCAAAAGGGAATTCTTTATATATTACTCTGAACGAAATTTATTACTCATAATATCTTTACAACTTGATGTATTTTTTAATACAATGGAGGGTAATAAACCCATTAATAAATCATACGCGGCCAAACAGCACCCACACATTCAGCATCAAGAAAGAATTTAATCTCAGTGAAAGGAATATCCAGCAATCTCAAGCCCATAGAACCTGCAAAAGCATCCTTTGCTAAACAATCTATAACATTATTGGTATCTCTAAATCTTAATTAAAATGAACTTGTCATTGCTTGCTCAGTAGCTCATGAATTGCGCCAACTAAATTTACTCAACCGAAACGAGCTATGCATGTTGCCATGATTTGCACAAGTAATTGTTTCCAACTCCGATCTCAAGCAACAACATTGAATACTAAATCCAACCTATTAATTATTGTGTTTGTTTTTTTTTTTTTTTCTTTCTGAGAAAATAGCAATGAATTTGTTGACTGACAATTTGAATGGAGAAACATGTACGTGTCAGGAGTGTCAAGTACATAAACTGAAAATAAAGTGCGCCTTTTAAATTGTGAATTTGATCCATTGTATACATTGCACCGGTTGTATAATTAAAATAAATTTGAGCAGAGAAAAATGTAAAGAGAGATTGATTACTTAAAAAGTAAATGAAATTTTCATTGCTTGTATTGAAAATAGAGTTTGTATTGAAATGAAACTGTAATTACAAGACGATGTAAATGAACAGTGCTTAGGAAAAAGATGGACAAGGCTTTGAAAATTAAATTAATTGACTCATTGGAGAGTTTTGTTTTCAAAATTAAACTAATTGACTCATTAAAGAATTTAGTTGAATTTGTCGGAGAATTTGGTTGTATCACTTACGTTGTTCCCTTGCTCCTTTTATAAGCTCTCCATACAGTTACCTAAATGATCCACTAACACATGTTTCTATCATTAACTCCTTTAGTCTCCATTTCTGTACGTGAACCACCATCGGAGGGATGCCTAACCGCAGCTCACAGCTCACGTATTCTTTATCTCTTCTTTTTAATTAAATAATTAATAAAAATTAATTAATTCATTACATAAAACAATATTAGTTGGGCTCCAATTAATTATAAACCCAAAATATAGAGCCAAAATATCAAAAATCACAAAATGGGTTCAACAATTGTCCCATATTAGGCATATGCTTAATATATAGCCCATCTTGAAGATCCAAACTCATTGAGAAACTAAAAACTCAAAATTAAAATACAATCCCAAATAACACTCTCACTCTGCAAACTCCCAAATTCTAACACTACCCAACAAGCATTCACCTCCTCTTTCATATCTTAGGTGCCGCTGTTTACCAGGTAAGTGCTCCATAGACAAATCATAATTCACCATTGTTGAAGGAAAAAAAAAAAATGCATTGCTGATGGTCTTAGCGTTTCACATGGCCTTCAAATGGCTAACTTCTAATTTATTCCCTTCTCAATGGCTTTGCTTGACCTTACCATCGTTGAAGCTTTTAATTGCTTTGGCTTTAGCTTCACAAACGTTTTTCAACCCTTTTCTTCTCTTTATATATATATATATAATACAATATATACATCTTTGATGGCCTTTTTTGGCCCACCTTGCACCTGCATACTGCATTTTTCTTTCCTTCATTTTTTTTTCTTTTTTTGTTTTTTTAAATAATACATATAATAACCAATACAATATATATATATAGAAAAATGGATCTTTTTTGCGTGGCAGTGAATTTGTGAGTGAAAATTAAATGATTTGGTGTCTGTGTTTTATCTGATGAATTTGGTAATTTAAGGCTATAAAACCAAATAAAAAATTATTCCAAAATTTGGAGTAGAGGCATCAAGTTTTCCGACACTAATTCCACTGGCAACCATTTTTCTAAATTTCAGATAAAATATTTTCGCACTTTGACAAAAAAGAAAGATTAGTTTCTCTGACATGAATATAAATTTGGATTATGAATTATGTACCTTTAATTTTCTAGTAATTATTCCACTGCTTCATTTGCTAATTCCTCATTAGGCAGTGCCATTACTAATGCACAAGCTCCTCAAATAAGTTTTTCTGCCGAACTTTGCACCCTTCCTTGTTGTCATTTGCCTTTTCTAATCTTTTATTAATTTGCAGGTTCTTCTCCATAGATATTACAGCCAGATGAGATAGAGGTACTTTTAAACGTCTCAGAGGTACGAAATCACCATTCTGATATATATCTTATAGGAACGGATGAAGTTTCTACCTCTCAAGAGACATTTGCGACTGGTTCCTCATCCTCTCCATTAGTTGTTTTAAAGATATTTTCGAGTTGAGGTGACTTCACCGGCTCATACGTCCTCTCCATCAGTAAGGTAGTCATGCTCATACGTCCTCTATTTAGATTTCGTTCTTCTTGAGCTATTTATATTCAATTTGTTTTCATTTTTTATTTTATTTATGTTGTCTTCTTCGGTGTTGGCTACGGTTCCAAGTTTCTATAGATTTCTAGGTTTTAGGTGAGTTATTTAATTTATTGATTATTGTATAATGCATTTTGAGGTATTGCATTTGATTGATTTTCTAGGGTCTTTCTTTTAATATTTGAATTGACACACACACACCGTACTTACTTGTTTTGACTATATATAGCCACACCCCGAAATCCAAGTTAGTCCTTGAAAATCCTTCACACCGGACCTAAATCGAGCAAACCAAAATCAATGTAAAAGACACCGATAATTTGCATTTATTTGAGCATAACTCTTTACTTGGGCCTAGTTTCCCTATAAACTCAATATCAATGGAAAATAAACATCGAGAGCTTTCCAACGGTAACTTACAGACCAAAATTAAAGGTCAAATGGCCTTGAATCGGTCAAACCAATTGGAAACCAATTGAACTGAACTAGGTCAGCCAAAACCAAGCCAACCTCCCCAAGCATAGCCAGTTGACCACTAAGGAGGGCCGGTCGACTGCCACCCTTCGGCCAATCGCCAGTGTCAATCGGCTGGCAATGGTCAATCGCCAACCATATTTCGCTAAAGTTTCCAATCCCACATCAGGAAATGTGCCAGAACCCCCTAGGTCCGAATCTCTATAAAATCTAGTCTATTTTTCAGTCCAAAGACACAAAAAATCTTTCTGAATAATCTTGCTCCTTGCAAAGTACATTCTAAAGGCCTTAGTTGAAATGTTCCTTTGCTCTTTAGCTCTCTTCTCATCTCCTTCACTTTTCTTCAGTGTCCTAAGTGAGCGAGGCAATATTCCTCCGATTTGCTTTCTACCTAATCTCTTCTTTATCCTAGATTTAGGTCTCCATATCTTTGGCTTCAAGCCTCCGTGGCTCACCAAGCCTTCATTAAAAAGTCTTATTTGGGGTTTACGCCCTCCTTGGTCTCCTAAACCTCACTTGGTTGAGGTTTTCCATTTTGAAATCTAAGTTAAGCTGAAGCTCCGAACCAGGAATGTCCTAACATCCCCCATTCCTAAGAAGAAGGAGAAGCAAGTTGGTCAGCCCTCCAATTCACCATCTGGTCAAACCCATTAATTTAGCCAAAAGACTTAGGTAAGCCCTCTATGGCTCTCTACTTTGAATATTTGTTCTCTTCTTTTAAGATGGCTCCAAAAAGCCTTATGTTTTTCAAATCCGGCAATATAACTCCAAGATTTTTTTTTCATAAAACAATAATCCGACGACTTTAAAACATGAGAAACAAGGTCTTTAATGAACATGTTTTCCTAATTAAAATCAATTAGCTCTTATTTTGCAATAGGTAGAACTGCTTGGTCCTGATTCTCATTTTGAAGGATAAGCAAGTTGTAACGGCCCAGCCCATGTGTGATATTGTCCGCTCTGGGCCCTACGGCCCGCACGGTTTTGTTCTTGGGGGAAATGGGAAACTTCCCAGGAGGTCACCCATCCTAGGATTTCCGTTAAGCGAGCACGCTTAATCTTGGAGTTCTTCCAACTCTCCAACCATTTCACCACCAAAAGGCCTCACACATGTTTTCAACCGCCCACCTTAAGTACATCACTTCCCTCTCGCACTTAACCGATGTGGGATTCGCCTAAGGTGAGTGCACTGTGAGTGCACTGTCACTACAGCCACCGCTCACAGCCACCGCTCACCCCCCCTTGGGGACTCAGCGTCCTTGCTGAGGTTTGCCCCACCACCGGCCAGAGGAGCGAGGCTTTGGCTCTGATACCAATTGTAACAGCCCAGCCCATGTGTGATATAGTCCGCTCTGGGCCCTACGGCCCGCACGGTTTTGTTCTTGGGGAAATGGGAAACTTCCCAGGAGGTCACCCATCCTAGGATTTCCGTTAAGCGAGCACGCTTAACCCTAGAGTTCTTCCAACTCTCCAGCCATTTCACCACCAAAAGGCCTCACACATGTTTTCAACCGCCCACCTTAATCCTGACTCCCGGACCGGTGGTACTATTCACAGACCGGTAAAACTATTATTTTAGACACAGAAAAATTAGGGTGTTACACAAGTAGGTAGGCTCGCGTCTATAAAACTGAGTTACGAACCAAATCCTCCAAAAATCATTTTTTCCTCTTCTTTTTTATTTAATGTAGATAAGAAGACGTGTTATTGCTATAGAATCCCCATGAAGAGGCTAGAAACAATACTCCCTAATGTTATTGTTTTATTTTTCATTTTTCTTTATCATTTTCTTTTTATCGCTTTTACTTTACTGCTTTTCAATTTATGTCATTCTTTTTCATCTAAGCTCTATTATTTCATTTGAGGTGGAACATTAAACCCAAGGCCAATTAAAAGAATATTTAAACCAAAAATCTAGTCTCGGAATTCTTCTTGGTTTTATCGATTAATGCACCGTTTTTCTAAGTTAGAGTCAAACAAAGGTTTTCCACAAGTTTATCTTAAAAATGAATTTTTTTTTACAAGGATCTTAAAAATGAAATTTATGTGGTGACATACAAACCCATCCGTGAACCTAAATCAAATGAGTGTTTTGATCATTTTTAGCGAATTTGACCTTGAGCTCAGGTCGAGACCTCATATATATATATATATTGTCTGCTGAGTCGAAAAACCTAGTATTTTGGCTTATTGTTTCGTGGATTATGGAAATGAAACATCAAATTTATTTTGTATATATATATCTAGTTTTTTCTATTTATTTTGTTTTATACAGGTTTCATTTTTCGATTTGTTACTTTGTTTTTTCCATTTATTACTTCATTTTTTTTTTTTTTTTGAAGGAGACTTCGGTGATGTCGTTTGTGTGTGGGTATGACACAGATTCACTAAGGTGTTTTTTTTTTTGGGATTTTTTATTTTATTTTTGATAAAAAATGTCATCTTTACTTAAGTTGCCCATTTAATTTATGTACTTTAACAAGTTATTGACGTTGGCCCAAATTAAGCCCACTTCTGAAAGAAGCCTTAGAGATCTTATAATAGCTTCGGCCCAATTTCATGAAAAGAGTTTTCTAATCTATATATAAAAGAGGGAATGAGGAGACAAAATATTACCTATAATAACCTTAATAAAATTTTAGAAATCCTAAAATATTATTTTGGATAATCGATAATAATTTTAATATATTAAATAACATGAATTTTTAATAATGGATAAATTATGATACTAAATTATTAATCAATTGACTTTTTTTAATAATTTTTTACTAATTGATTTAAAAAGTTTATATTCGATTAAATCTCGGTTACATTTAATTATTTCTCAGTTTCAAACTGAATTAATTACAAAATCAATCAATAATCATATTTATGTTTAATGGTATCCAAAAGTATTTGTCTAAACTTTAATTTCTATAATACATGTAATTATTTATTTTATTCCAATATCGAGATATGTCCAAAACTTTTTCTTTTAACATTTATATAAACTAAATTATTATACAAAACAATATAAATATTTCAAATACACAAGAAAATACCATGAAAAAATAATTTAATAATTTATAATACTAAAATAAATTTATTTTCTCAAATATGTAATGTGGTTGGATATTTAGTATAACATTGTTATTTAATATAACACATGATATTTTTTGTTAAAAGAAAAAATATGAACATATTATTTTTTTCATAAATATATATATGATAATGAGACATTTGAAAATTTTATATTTTATTTTATAAATTTATTTTTTTAAATATTTGATTCTATTTGTATTATAATTTAAAATCTTTTATTTAGGAGAGATATTAGAAAAAGAAAAAAGATATATTTTTTGTAACAAGTTTTCTGATAGAATGAATATACATAATTAAGTCTTTCAAAATTTTAAATTTTTACTTTCAAAATTTATTTTTAAATAAAATGAACATATGTGTATGTAAGATAACGAACAGTTGAAAATTTTAATTTTAAAAATATATGTAATATTGAAACATATTTATTAGGTGATATTGTAGTTATAGTGAATTTTAGATAAATGACGATATACATTAAGCTGAAATGTGTGTGTATATACACATTGTTGATTTAAATAATATAAGCTAAAAATTATAATCAATATTTAATATTAAATAATAAAAACAAGTATAAATAATAAGTAAAAAAGGACATAAAAAATTGAATGAGTATGAATAACGAGTATAGTCAACGTGCAATGCATGTTATAAAGTCATACAAAAAAATTTCACTACAATTAGTAGCATGCAAAAATCTTAAAAAGAAGCAAATCACGCAATGACGTACAATAATCCTTAAAGTTGTTGCTTACACATAAAATGATTTTTGTAAGCTCAAAATATGAAAGTAAAATGTAAGTAAAAACAATCCAAATATATATACACATTAAGTGCAAGTAATTGCTGGATTTTGTATGCCGTCACAGGTCACTTTGGCATTGGAACATAAAGCAGATTCAGTTGAAGGTTCATTGCCTATGTAGGTTAAATCAATATCAGAAAGTTCTACTCCTTCACAAGGAAATGCTGAGCTACATTGTAAATCAACTGCTGCAGCTGAAATTGATGTGCCCTTAATGTTTTTGAAATGAACATCACTAACCTTCACCTTAGAATTAGATGGTTGCGCCTGCATAATATTACACAACGCTTTAAATAAATGTTGTCATAAGATTTCATCTTTTTATTGATAGGATTCCCTGAATTAATTACCTCCTTATCTTTGATACCATATTTCTGATCTATGATAATCGGGTTCTTTACATCATTCATGATAATATCCTGGTAAACAATGCCAAAAGCATTGCTGGGACCTGAATCGGAATATGTTTTGATTCTAGCACCGTTTGTAGTCTTTGAAAATGTGCAGTTAATCACAGTAATCCCGCTCACATCGTCCTCATCAGGATATTTGCCAAGGCTTCCGACACTAGACCACAATGACGGAAAAGGAAATTGAAAATTTCATAATATTATTCTTAAAAATTGGAAGTACCCAAGAATAGAAAAGATTTAAAGAAAAAGTTAATTACCTAATGCCATGTCCCGGGCCACAAGTAACTTGGGAAACTGTAAGATTTGTGGTTCCATCTCCGATTGAGACGCAATCATCACCAGTTCCAATCATACTGTCAGTGACACTGATAGAACTAGAACCGCTTATATGTATGCCATCGGTGTTCGGACTCTCGTCTGGAGCCGTTATGGTGAGATGGTGGAAGGCAACATTCTGACATTTTACAACGTGGTAGTGGAAGAACATGCTATTGAGGGAGGTGATCTCAGAAACTTCTGAGTTGGTCACTTTATGGAACCTAAGCGACTAAAACGATATCCCAAAAAATCAAAAAATCATTTCAATACTATATAATTAAAAACAGCAACATAATTGATTAATTAGATGCTTACAGCAGGAAGCTTCTGGCAATCCTCGTTTGATTTGCAGTCATTGTATTCCCAAACAACGGGTCCTTGGCCGTCGAAAGTTCCTTTACCGGTCAAAGTTAAACCGTCGATAGATTCGAAGGTCATCCATTCTGGTGAAGTATATTCGCTGAGATCAGTGCTAGCCTTTACACACCCTTGCACCTCAAAAATCACAGGCCCTGCACATGGCCCTTGAAATATAGTAGGGCCTGTTAAAAATGTTCCATCTGGAATAACAACTTTTGCAGGAGCAGTGGATGCGCAAGCTGCCTTCCATGTTTGTATAAATGACTACATCACATTTCTACCATTAGTGCTTAATATAATTTATAGCTACATTGAAAACCTTGTTAGAGTTTGAAGTTCTGATACGTCTTACCATTGCATTATTCGTTTTATCGTCTGCTTTAGCACCATGTTCTGTGACGTCAAAAACTGTAATTGCAGCACCGCTTGTTTCTCCAAGGGCACGTCGATTACGGAGACCCACAATGGTGTGGCTAAGTGCACCATTTGCCAGACAAGAAAACAAAGCTAAGACTAGAAAAGTTATAGCCTTAATCTCGAAGTTTCCTGTGCTGGCCATGGTGACTTAAGTATCCAGACAACTACTTTTGTTTGCTTTTACTTTGCTAATGTTTGAAAAATCTCATGAATTTATACCTTCTTTGAATCTATCTATAGTAATCTAATAGAAAATAGACTTGGTCCTCCTCCTTTTTCTTTGATGCATTGTTTAAATTTAGCACTATTATTTAGTCGATCGTACATGGAAAACCCATGTCATTTCTCCTACTTGTCTACCATCCGCCTCCTTATTAATCGGGAAGAAATGAAAGGTTGAACCACTTCCAATACAAGGCCAAAATTATACATGGGTCTATTTTTATGAGTCTAAGACAAGAGCATATTTTGGCTAAGCACATTTTAACATATTACATTTCATCTTCCTACATTGATATACATATTACATATATGTACACACGCAACCAAGCCAATAAAAATACCGAGATGGTGGTGCAGCCGGTGCTGGCACTGTTAGTGCTGATTTGCTGGTACGATATTTTGCAATTATGAAACCACCATATGTGAAGACTGCCTTGCAGTCAATAGTTTCCTTGCTATGATAATAATTTTGCAAATTAGCAAGCTAATTAATATGATGGTTATAAGGCCTCGACTTTCTGCTTTTACTACAGTTGTCAAGTAAAGCGAATGCTTCTATTCCAATTTCTTTTATGTTGCTTGAAAAAATCATGTTCACTAAATTTCTACAACTCTCCCTACTTACACAAGGCCATAGAGGCATAACCCATTTTATAGAATTAGAGCTTGTGATTCCTTTTCATTTTTGTTTGATGCACTTTCGGTGGCAACTTCCAAGATGCTTCAAGTTTAAATTCGTATCTATCATCTTCTTTTGTGTGGTTAAGTTAGTATTGCTCAAACTTAATTATTCACTTTTAAATTCTGAGCTTTGACTAGAAAGAAAAATGTGGATCAATAAGGACAATAAAATTTAAAGTAGAGTATTTGGCAGTTGGCACTTGATATAAACTCCAAATTTTCTTCGAGACACAATGTCTCCAAGCTGAAACAAAGTACTTTCGTACTTTTAAATTAATTAACAAAGAGGGAGGTGACGTGACAAATAAAAGAATTTAGAGTATAAATCTAAATTTAGAGTTATAATAGGATTAAAAATTATCGAAATGACTAAAATTGTTTCTTTAAATTATTTCTTCTCAAAAAAAAAAAGAAAAAGAAAAAATTTTTTTAACTCTAACCACTGTGGAATAGGAATTTATAAAACATGTTTATATGCTAATGTTATTTTTAAGAATTCTCCATGTAACCAAATGCTTAATTATATTGTTTCAACATAATAAAACATATGAAGTATGAATAACTAAAGAATATCAATTTGGTGAGTAAAAGGATTCAAGGTTTCTCTCAGGCTTGAGTTTTCACTAATTTAATGAATGTTATTTGAAGTGGAATGATATCATTTCATCTCATTTGTCTCCGTTAAGTTACCATAACATGTCTTTTCTCTTACACAATCATCTATCTGTACTATATATAGTGGGAATGAGAAGAAATTTTAAAATATCATATTTGATAATTGATAATAATTTTAGTTTATTAAATAATATGAATTTTTAATAATTAATAAATTATGATGTTAAATTATTAATCAATTGACTTTTTTTTTTATTAATTGATTTAAAAAGTTTACATTTGATTAAATCTCGGTTATATTTAATTATTTCTCAATTTCAAAATGAATTCATTACTAAATCAATCAACAATCATAATTATCTTTAATGGTATCCAGGAGTATTGTTTAAACTTTAATTTTTATAAACATGTAATTATTTATTTTATTCTAATACTCGAATATGTCTCTAACTTTTTCTTTTAACATTTGCGTAAACGAAATTATTATACAAACCAATATAAATATTTCAAATACAAAAGAAAAAATCAAGAAAAAATAATTTAAGAATTTTTAATACCAAATAAATTTATTTTCTCAAAGATGTAATATGGTTGGATATTTAATAGAACAAAGTTATTTAATATAACACATGATATTTTCTTTTAAAAGAAAAACAGTATGAACATATTATTTTGCCATAAGTATATATGATAATGAGACATTTGAAAATTTTATATTTTATTTTATAATTTATTTTTTAAAATATTTGATTCTATTTGTATTATAATTTAAAATATTTTATTGAGGAGTGAGATAAGAAAAAGAAAAAATGTATATTTTTTATAACAAATTTTCAAATAGAATGAATATACATAATTAAGTCTTTTAAAATTTTTAAATTTTTACTTTTAAAATTTATTTTTAAATAAAATGAACGTATGTATGTGAAGGATAACAAACAGTTGAAAATTTTAGTTTTAAAAATATATGTAATATTTTATTCTTATATCTATGTATCTAAATATATTGAAACATATTTATTAGGTATTGTAGTTATAATGAATTTTAGATAAATGATGATATAAATTAAGCTGAAATGTGTGTGTATATACACACTACTATTTTAATTAATTAATCGTTATATTCACATTAATCTTATATGAAATTTTATATTAACATTATAAAAATTTAAATAATTATAATCAATATTTAATGTTAAAAAATAAAAAATGAGTATTAATAAAAATTTAAAAATGACATACAAAATTGAATGAGTATGAATAACGACTATAGTCAACATGCAACGCACGTTATAAAATGACTAATAATAATGAAAGGCGCCAAACTAGTCCAATGGTTTTAATAATCGAAATTCCATCAGTTTGGATTAATTCAATTCAGTTAAAAATGCCATTTAATTAGGTGGAACGCTCACTCTCTAGGATCAATGGCTAGAGTATATTTAATTGGTTCTTGGTGAGAAGATTGACTAAGAAAATTTTACTTGTCTAATTTGAATTGCCGATTTTCCCTTCGTTTATAAATTCACCTTTTTTCTTTTTTCGACTGGCAAAAATTATTAAGGATAAGAAGGAAAAAAAATATCATCGCTCATCTTTTAAACGACAACTTAGACTAATCCTTAGCATACCTCTCTAACTATTGGAAAGTAAAAAATAAAAAAGATTACAATAGCTGAAATAGCTTAAGTAGTAAGTCATATTTAGATCTAGAGAATCTATGTAAGGGTTTTTTTTTGTTAAATTTCATGTCACTTAAAAAATGAAATTTTACAAAAACATTTTAGTAATTTATCAAAAGAAAAATCACAAAATAACAACTATATAGGTGAAAAAAATTCACAAAATTTATATGTTAATTGAACAAAATTGAAAGAATATGAAATAAACTAAAAATGCCAAATGCATAAATTCACTTTCGTACTTTACATAAGAAATCTTATGATACTCTTAACTTCATGAGGGACATATTATGCCCCTAAAATTATATATTTTAGTAATATTGCAACCTTTTTCATACTAAAATAATAGTTCTTTTTTTAGTATTTTTAGTTTTTATATGCAAAATATTGTTTTTATATGTGGTTAGCACAACTTTTAGAATAATAATTTTCATATTTTTCAACAATTCAATAAGTGTTTAATTGATCTAAATTTAAAATTTTGAGTATTTAATAGAAAAAATTTTGTATGTTGAAATTATTTAATCAGTACAGTTTTATAAATTGGATTATTCAATCAGTCAAAATAAAAATTGAGGGTGTAACAATATTTTTGTAAAGTAAGAGGTTAATTTATGCATTTGGCCCTATTAAAAATATTTACAAAATTCTGGATTGATAAGAATTAAAAAAAAAAGAAAAAGAAAAAGAAAAGAAAAAGAAAGGCGTATTAATGATTGAAACAAAGATTTATTACACATGTAAAAGTCATATATCAAAATAGGCACACCAATTATTCAATAATGTATAACAAATTTATCTTTTACAACCATTTGGAAATTTTCATTTCAATCACATCCTAAGATTCAACATATAAAAAGCACACAAGATCAACCCTTGGGTTTATATTATTTTAAATTTTTCTCAATTCAAATTTTTGTGCACACCTAAAAATCTAGGTTCTAGGTTGTAATAGAGAATAGATGAAAACATAGACCATGTCATAAATTGAAATAATAGAAACATGAATTTGTCTTCAGTGACCAGCTCCAGGACTTGGGACCGAATTAATTAATATCCGATCAATCTTGGAAAGATGAGAAACTATTAGCCTTTCATATGCAGAAATTGCATGGACTCTATCATTAAGAGAAGGGGATGGATTGAGGTCATTGCCCTTAAGAGGGACAATCAAAGCAGAAGAATTGCCCTTAAAAGAAGTAGTTTCTCTCTTCTCCATGTCCAACAACTTTCTTCCTTCAAAACAAGGTACATTATGACAAATCAGGACAAGAAGAAGAAGAAGAACAATGCCTAAGGTTGTGCTTACACGAACCATGTTTGTTATGGTTACTAGAATCTTATACTAAGAAAGTTAATTGATATTTGGGTTATGTAACAGAGGAGATGGAGAATATTGGGTAGAGGGGTTTTGCTATTTATAAGATTATTACAGATAAGAATCGTGAGGTTTAAGTAATTTATAGTTTGGTTGAGTTAGTGTATTTGAAGAAAAACAAAAGTACAGTAATACAAAATTTCCAAGTTTATCTTGAAAGTTCTTGGTGGGATTTGGGCCAAAGCATTTGGGTTAGGTATATTTGAACAAAGTTTTTTCTTGCTAATTTTCATTCATTTTTGTCATGTGTTTGTTTTACACAAAATGCTTGGAGTGAGAAAGGTAAGTAAAGCAAAATTGGGTAATCTAGTTGATAAGGACATGGGATCTGGTGTTTCTTCTCAATTCGAGTAATTAAGCTCTGCTAGATAATACCTCCATGAATAATATTCTTAAATACACTGCAGATGAAAGAAATAACGCATTTAGTATCGTTTGAAAAGAAATTGTTCTTCCAAATGTGTATATATTAGTTCATTTAAATAAGGGAGAGAGAGCCCTTCAATCGCCTGAAAATGTGATGTAATCTTGGTGACTATCTAATTCGATCGTATGAGTGAAAGTGCACCTTTAGTATCGCCTGAAAATAAGATTTAATATTGGTGAATATACATTAATGCAAAAATTTCTACAAGGCTTTTAATAATAATAATAATAATAATAATAATATAGTAGCAAGGAAATTTTTTAAAAACAATAGAACACTTTCTTCTAAGTTCATGAAACATTTTTAAGAGTTTTCAATATGGAAACCATTGGTCTCCAGAAGTTCTTGTGGTACATAATTAGCAATGAAGCATATTTCAGTAGAACCTTTCTTTCCATTTACATTAATTTATTCATTTGGAATTTGATACACCAAATTAGCTCTTCTTCTTCCATTTACATTAAATTGTTGACGTAAGATTCTTTATTAGTTTCATTTGCTGACAATAGAAAAGAAATCCACAAATTTGACAATTAACAGTATTATTAGTAGTGCAATCTTAGATAATATTGGTTACGTGTAAGTCTTCACCTTGTAAGCCTTACAGTACTGTTTATGAACATTAAAGATCCAAAGTATCCATGCCTCTTTTTTTTTCCTTTGAAATTAATGGCTCGTCACCAATCAAACGTAATCTTCTCAAATTCTATAAATGATAAGAATGAAAGGTATCGAATTCGAGTCTTTTTCCATCATAAAAGTTAATATTAGTCAAAAGTAAAGACTATACACTATTGACCCTCGAACCTTTAATTATCTGCTTTTATCGGGTTAATCAAATCAAATCTAGAAACTTTCTAGATAAACAAAAAAAATATTATTATTACTATTATTTCCTTGTTGATTTTTATTGGTAATGTTTCAAGAGTTGTTTTGTTCAAATTATCTGTTATTTTAAGAACATTAAAGAGTACTACTAATTGATTTTTTTTTTTCGATTTTACTCTTATTTTTCTACTGAACAAGATTATAGTTTTTATAATTTCCTAATCCTAAAATATATAGTATCACCTCTCTCTTTCTCCTTTTAATTTTGGATACAAATAACGAAAAGTGAATTATTTAGATTGAAAAATTAAGTGAAGTAAAAGATAATTTAATTAAATTAATAAATATTTATTATAATTTGGATGATTTAATGGTTTTGCTAATCACCATAAAAGAACTTTAAATGACGTATAAAAATAGACGGAAGAAATAATTAATAAGAATTTACCAGATGCACTAGTATTTACTACCTTTTAAAAAACATATGACTTTCTAAAATTAGAAAATATCAATATTTTGATAACTTTATATTAAATTAAGTGATTTTAGTGGTCAATACATGAAATCAACTCAAACATGCTATCATAACTTTTCAACAATATTTTAAAAAACGGATGGCATGTTGAAGTCGCTTGATGAATGATCGCGATTAAATTGATTCAACTCGATTTAAATTAGATTTTCGATTTAAATTAGATTTTGTTATAAAATGATACGCAATCGAGAGAATATAAACAAAACAGAATAGAGAATATAGAAAGTGTCATCCTTATTCATCACAAAGGTATCTTTCCATAATGTAGAGGAACCTCTATTTATATGAACAAAATACATCTCACAACATTAAATAGAATAATAAATAGATTTATAGAGAATCTAAACGGGATCATTGAGAAATTAAATGAATATCAACGTGATTATAATATTCATAACGGATTGTCATTTAATTTTTTTATAATTATTTATAAAAAACTAACAAAATATAGTTATGAATAATTTTATAATAAAAAATTTAATATAATTATAAATGTAAATCTATAATAACTATTTTTTGCTATTCATTATCCCAACCAAATATTATATGTTCAACATAATAATAAACATATCAAAATATAAATTATAATAATTTAATGTTATAATAATTTTTAAAATCATTCATCATTCATATAAAATATAAAAACATGTAGGTACTACTAGAGTCAAGAATGTGTTTTGTACGTTAAAACTCATTATATTAATAATTTCTTTTCTAAATATAGTTTATTAATTTTTTTATAATATAATACTAATAATAAATTATTGAATTAAAAATAAATATATTAATTAGGTCTTTTTTTATTTTACTATAAATATTATGTATGTAGAAAAATGAATAAATATTGCAAAAAAATCAAAATGGAATGAAAAAAAAAAAAAACCTTTATGATTGAAACAATATGAAAAGTAAAAATAATCATAACTCAAGTAAAATAATATCTTTAAGACTAAAAACTAAAATGATAAGAAGGAAAATTTGACATAAAATAATAAAAAACCCTATAGCCAAAGAAAATAAAATTATTATGGTGATTTTTTTATAATATAATTCATAAATTATTCATAATTAAGATATAACTCGTACGTCTTATGTTCAACTATTGGAAGTATAATAATAAATTTAGATAATAAGTATCAATTTTTTTAATTCTTTTAATGAAATTATTTTTATTTTTATTTTTTTAGAATTATATATTATAAGAGTTAGCTAACATAGCTAAATTAATCATAGATATCAATTTATCATTTGTTATTTAATCATTTTATTATTTTACTAATAGTTTTATTTGAACTAAATTAAAATTTTTTAAGTCATTTAAATTAATATAAAATAAATTTGTATAATTTTCTATCAATTGAGTTAAATATTTTGACATATACTTCATGTTTCTTAACTGAATGTTTAACTTTATTGGATAATTGATTTTTATTTAGGGTTAAGATAAAACAAAATTTCTGATTTTCTAGTTTAATATGTTTAATTGAATAGTATTAACCAATCTAATTAAAAATTATTATATAATTTTTTTATCAAGCAATAAAATTAAAAGTTTTCTAATTAGGATGAGACTAAATTATCATTAATAATATTGTTAATCAATCAATAAAATACAAGTAAAATTTAAATTTCTATACATGCAGAAAAATTATGATTTACTATTATATTATAATATTGGAATTCCTATGGCTACCTTACATCCATCGAAATATTTGAAACTAAAAAAATAAAAATAAAAAATATTATCTTGACAAATATTAATCATACAATTCAAATAGAATTTACACTTTTATTAATAAAATATAAAATAAAAGGGAGGAAGAAAAGAGAAAAGGATGCAAAACAGGTTGTAAATATTAGTTATAACTTTTAGCAACGGCTAAAAATTCTATTGCTAAACCATCTGTAGAACCCTTTCCCAACTCTTATCGGCGGGAGACGAATGAAATCAATTTATATTATAATTTTTATAAGTCATTTTTATTAAGGAAAAAATGTGTATATTCCAAAATTTGAACAAGTACTTTATAGAAGAGCTACAGTACACTATAGCCATGTGATCCTTCTGGCATCTAGGGAAATGGTGGGTGGGAGTCTTTGCCAGCCTTTGACCTTACGCCTGCAGCTTCTATTTGAGCTCCGGGAACTGGGCTTCATTTGGCATGCTCATTCTTAACTTCTTCCCAAAATCTCTACTTGTTTAGCTCAGCCATCACTTTTATTATTTGTTATCTCCCCTCAGTATTCAAGTAATAGTCTATGTGTTTGTTACTCATCACAGCTTCAACAGTGCTACCTTCTCCTCTACATTTTCTTCTCTCTGAGCTGTTATTTTGATGATTTTTCGGCTAACAAACCACTGAAAGCTGTTGCACAACCGATCTTGGCGTCCACTTCATCTTCTGTGTGTTCTCCATCTCAACGTTGCGCCTCCACCGGCCAAAATTTCTGGCAACGCTCGGACTTGGATATTGAAGACTACTTCTAGTTCCTTTCTAGAAAATTATAAATTTTCTAACCTTTTGTGGCTACTTAACAGTGTTGGTGTGATTACCAGTCTTTAATGCAGAATGACTGGTTTTAATTAACAGTTATAAAATTGTTTCGTCTCTCTTCCTAGAGAGTTCTTCTGGTTTTGGTCTTGTCATTGACAAGTTTTTTCTCATGGCCGATGATAAACATATTTCTGTGGAGATGGCTAACTTATCAGTCAACGGTAAGGAAGATGATGGACTAGTTTTTGAAGAGGACGAAGAGCTCTCTACAGGTTCTGACAACTCTCTCTATCTGGTAGGACATTTTCTTACCGATAAAACTATCAACTTCCAGGCTATGAAACAAACCCTTGCTTCCCTATGGAGGCCTTTCATGGGAATGTCAGTCAATGAGGAGGGAAATGGGTTTTACCGTTTTCAATTTTATCACAAGGTGGACGTGGACAGAGTCCTTGATATGGCACCATGGACTTTTAACAATCAACTTTTGATTCTCGGTAGAGTTGAAGGTAATATCACTTGGTCTGAAATTCCTCTATTTGAAACTCCTTTATGGGTCCAGATTCACAAACTTGGTGATGGGTTTATGACTGAACGAGTGGCAGTCCGTTTGGGCAATGAACTTGGTTCTTTTCTAGAGTCCGATCCCAATAATTTTACAGGGCCAAGACGATCCTATATGAGATTGAAATTTTTACATGATATCCGTAATCCTATCCGACAAACACTGAAGCTCCTTGCAAAAGCTGGAAATTGGTTCTATCCCACATTGGCATATGAAAGATTACCCAATATATGTTTTCTATGTGGTTTCCTTGGACACACTGAACGGTTCTGCCGTAAGCTCTTGAATGCAGGAAGTGTTTCGTTGGTCAGAAAGTTTGGTCCGAAAATTCGAATGTCTAACCGGCGAAGCCTACGAATTGGTGAACGGTGGTTGAGGGAGGAGACAGGTGGGTCTTGGGATACGGCTACTCATGATGATGGTTTTGAAAAAGCCACTAATGATGGAAGCTTTCAAAATTCGAATAAGAAAGGCAATATGGTTGTTTTAGAAGGCATGATTTGCGAAGATGATTATGCTCCTATGGTGGATGACTCAGTAGGGAACATTTCAAATGTGGACCCAGCATTAGGTGATAGTTTTGACATTATCATGGTAGACCCAAAAAGGAAATGAATGGAACTTGCGCCCACCATGTTGTATGATAATACTCTAGCTATTTTGGGCAGTACTTCAGTTTCAAAAAATAGGCCATTGGAGGGTTCTGTGAGTCAGACTCGCCGCTAGACATGAGTACCATCAGTTGGGACTGTCGTGGGCTTGGCAACCCACGAGCAGTACGTACTTTACGGGACATTATAAATGATAAGAAGTCAACTTTTATTTTTCTTATTGAGACTCTTTGTCATTCGAATAAAGTTGCAGAAATAAAGACTTTTTAAAATTATGATGGTTTTGTTAATGTTGACTGTGTTGGCCATAGCGGCGGTTTGGCATTATTGTGGAAAGGTGTTTTGTCAGTTAATATTATTAGTTTATGTTCTAGATATATAGATGTTGAAGTGGATTTGCCCCATTTTGGTGTCTCGCGACTTACAGGCTTTTATGGTGAGCCAAATAGAAACAGAAGAAATAATTCTTGGCAGTTACTTCGTGTTTTAGCTTCTCACAGTGATTTGCCTTGGCTGTGTTTAGGCGACTTCAATGATATCCTTGCTTCGTCTGAAAAGAGAGGGGGAAGACCTCATCCTAATCATCTTATTTGGGGATTTCAAGCTGCTATCTCAGATGCACATCTGCATGATTTTCCTATGTCTGGTTATGCCTTCACTTGGGAGCATGGTCGCACTAGTGGCAATTTAATTGAGGAAAAACTTGATCGTATTTTGGCCACTGACTCTTGGCGCCGAAAATTCTCTCAAGCCCAAGCTATGGTTCTTGATAAATCTTCATCCGACCATCTCCCAATCTACCTTGAACTACGTCACTTTGTGCCTCGGGCTCAGGCTAGACGATTCCGTTTTGAGAATAGCTGGAGGAGGGAGGCTGCTTGTAAGAATCTGATTATGGGTTGTTGGTTGGAGACGGTGAATTTGGCTTTAAGTGAAAGGCTTTCTCGGTGCAGAGCACTCCTTGAGATTTGGGGGGAAGAACTTCGCCATTATCAGAAAGGTGAATTTGCGACTTGCATGGCTGTCATGGTTGCTACAAGAGGTTCTCGTACCGCAGGAGATAATGTCCAATTTTTGGAGGCGAAGAACAGGTATCAGGAATTATTGTTACAACGAGAAATTTTTTGGAAACAACGTGCTAAAGAGTTCTGGTTACGGGAAGGTGATGCTAACACCCGTTTCTTCCATCGAAGTGCTACAGCCCGACAACGACGAAACTGGATTTCTGCTCTGAGGGATGAATTTGGAACCTGGTGTCACTTGAATTCCGGGTTAGAGGACCTCATGGTACGTTACTTTACAAATGTGTTTGCTTCCTAGAATTGCACCTCTACATTGGTTTCCGATCTTGTTCAGCCTGTTCTCACTGAGGAACAAAATGAGTTCTTGTTAGCTCCTTACTCAATTGAGGATGTTCGGGTAGCTGTGTTTGACATGAAGGCCGACAAAGCCACAGGTCTTGACGGTTTCAATCCCGGCTTTGACCAAGGCTACTGGGATGTTATAGGTAATGATATTGCTCAGAATTGTATCGAGATAATTCACAGTGGGTCTATCCCTGCTCATCTGAATGAGACTAGTTTGGTTTTGATTCCTAAGACATCATCCCCCGAGTCTATGTCTGATTTGAGACCGATTGCCCTTTGCAATGTTCTGTTAAAAATCATTACCAAGATGCTTGCAAATCGTCTTCGCACTATCCTTCCGCTCTTGATTTCAGAAAGCTAGTGTGCCTTTGTTGCGGGCAGGAATATTCAGGATAATTGTATTGTTGCTTTTGAAGCTTTACATGCATTTCACAGGAAGACTAGAGGTTCTGATTTTTCTGCAGCCGTCAAAATGGATATTAGCAAAGCATACGACAGAATGGAGTGGTCCTTTCTTCGGCAGATGCTAGCTAATTTGGGTTTTAATACTCTATGGATTAATCTTATCATGTCTAGTCTAACTTCGATTAAGTACTGGATTTTGCAGAATAATAGAGAGCTTGGGCCCATTCTTCCCACTAGGGGTTTGCGACAGGGAGATCCTTTATCCCCGTACTTGTTCATCATCTGTGCTGAAGGCTTATCCAACATGATTCAGATATCTACTCAGCATGGGGCTCTTAGTGGTTTTCGAGTTTGTCGGGGTGGCCCATTAATTTCTCATCTATTTTTCGCCAATGACAGTTTGTTGTTTTTGAAGGCTTCAATTCAGGAATCACAATCTCTCAAACATATTTTGGCTATGTATGAGGCAGAATCAGGTCAGCAAATAAATTTCAACAAGTCTTCAATTACTTTTAGCACTAATACTCCTCGGCACCCCCGACATCAAATATGTTCCTTACTTCAGGTTACAGAGAAGGATACTTTAGGTTCTTACTTGGGTCTACCATCAAATATGGGGCAGAATAGACGAGAGGTCTTTAATTATATAAAGGATCGAATGCAGAAGCGTTTAAACTCATGGGAACTCAAGTCTCTTTCCCGTGCAGGAAGAGAAGTCCTGTTAAAAACGGTTCTTCAGGCTTTACCTAATTATCTTATGAGTCGTTTCTTGTTACCCAAGACTTTGTGTACCGAATTAGAACGTATCATGAATCAATTCTGGTGGGGTAGTGGGCGAAATTATTCGCAGGGCATTCATTGGCTTGCTTGGGACAAAATGGCCATCCCAAAGTTGTTCGGAGGGCTTGGATTTTGAAAAATTCATGAATTTAATATAGCTCTTCTGGGTAAACAGGGCTGGAAGCTTATGGCAAGCCCGGATTCATTGGCTGCACGCGTTTTGAAAGCAAAGTATTTTCCGAATTGTAGTTATCTGGAAGCTGATCTCGGCTCAAATCCAAGCTATGTTTGGCGAAGCATTTGGGGGTCAAAGAGTTTGATCCAAAAAGGACTATATTTGCGGGTTGGTAGTGGTTCCAACACATTTATTTGGGATTCTCCTTGGCTGCCTGACGAAGAATGTTCTTTTATCTCCACTCCTAGACCACTAAATAATACTGCTTTCTTGGTTTCGGATCTTATTGTGCACAGAAGATGGGATGTCGAGCGAATTAGACGCTTATTTAATGAAAGAGATGTTGCTTGTATCCTCTCTATTCCTTTAAGCAATCAGATGGGAGATGACCGGGTTTGTTGGAAATTTGATGCAAAAGGTACTTACACAGTCAAGAGTGGTTACAGGTTACTTCTGCATAATCCTCTTGCATCACATTTTATGTCTTCTATATGTTGGGCTCGACTATGGAAGATGAAGATTCCTCCCAAAGCACTTAATTTCATTTGGCGTGCCGTATGTGATGTTCTACCTTGTAGGCGAAATTTACGCTCTCGAAGGATGGACATTCAAGATATTTGCCCTCTGTGTCTTGGACACTCTGAAACAACTCTTCATATTCTTGTCAACTGCCCTTTTTCAAGACAGGTTTGGACTCTTTCCCATCTTGGGTATCGGTGGTCTTCGGCTACGTCTTTTGGGGAGTGGTTTCAGCAAGCCTCATCGTCATCCACTTTGGAGAACTTGAATTATATTTCTATGGTGTGTTGGGCATTATGGGTCACTAGGAATGATATGGTATGGCACCAAAGAAACAGGAATCCAGGGGCGGTAATTCTACTAGCAACGGGTGTTTGGCGAGCATGGAAGGATGCTCAGCTTCATCGTTTGGTAGTTCCTTCTCCAGTCACCTTTGTTCGTACTTGGACTCCACCTCCGTTTAATTGGTTAAAAGTGAATATAGATGCCTCAACTGGAGTGGCTACTGGTTATGTGGGTATTGGCATAATAGTTCGGAATTCAGCCTTTGAGTTTATTGCTAGCAAAGCATGGAGGTTTCCGGGGTTTTTCAGTGCTACGGTGGCGGAGGCCATCGCCGTGCGAGAAGCTTTGAGCTGGATCAAAGATCACGGATGGAATTATATTTTGTTGGAAACTGACTCTCAGTCAGTTGCCAATGCCATCAACAATGTTTCTACAAATGATTCGTTTGCTTTTGGTTTGATAATTCAGGACTGCAGATCTCTTTTGTCTGAGATACCAGTCGCTAAATGTAATTTTATTTATAGGTCTGCGAATGTGGCTGCACATAGGTTAGCAGTTGGAACACATTCCGAAGCTGGCTTGGGAGTTTGGGATTCTATACTACCTCCTGTTCTACTTGATTTCTTGATTTCATAATAAAATATTTCCCATTTTAACTTAAAAAAAAAAAAAAGTAGTTTATGTCTTAATCAATTGCCTATTTAGTATATATAATAAACATTTAACTTTTTTTTTTTAAAAATTAAAACGGTCCTATTTATAGCAAAAAAAACTGGATCAAATCGGACCTACCTAACTAACAATGTGCTTGATTTCTATACCTACCTTCTTGATTGCTAGGTTTTGATAGACTAAAAGAAAAGGATTTTAACAGAAAAGAAAGGAAAAAGAAATAAAATAAAATAAAATAAGAGAGGAGCACATGACTAGAATTTTTAGTCCAACCTTGTCTTTTTCATTTTTTTTAAGTGATTTTTATTAATATTATATAATTCCATTTATTTTTTATTGTTTGTAGTGATTTTACTAACAATATGTATGTTTATTTATTCTTTTTTCCGATTTTACCGGGTATCCTCGTACCATTTTAGGCATGAGACTTATATTGTTTTTGAAATTTGTAACTAACCTTCTCTATAATTGCTTTTCCATGAATCGGACCCCGATCTTGTAGAGTCCGTCCACCAGGTGCATCTTATCACTTCAACTTATGGATTAAATCTATATAATTTTAGAAAATTTTAAACTAAATAAACTGCTAAAACCAAATCAAAGTTGTAGAAACAGTTTCAAGGATTTGGATACTCATAAAGATTTGATTTGGTCTAAACTTTTTCAAACCGATACGTTTGATATGGTTTAAATAAATTTTCAAAATCGAATCAAATCAAACCATACAATACTCTTTATTAAATTATAAGAATGAATTTGAGAAAATTTAAATGGATGATATGAATCATAAAAATGGATTTGAGAAAATTTCATTTTGAATTTCAAACTCACTCTCGTATGCACGATATGATTTGAATATAAAATTTGGAACCACTTTTTTCTGCTCAAAGTGATAAGTGACGAATACTAAGAACTCGAGCTGAATTAATGCAAATCATTCCTGAAAAGGGCAGCATCCTAACTCTATTGAGTGTGTTAAGAGTCAAAGAAAGTGAATTCTGCCTAACTTTAGTATTTAAGGAGTCAATGGAGTAAAAGAAAGTATTTGGACTTTGGACTAAAATGCGATCAGCATTCTTGTACATGACTTTTTATTGACAATTCTGAAAAAGACACCAAAATATCACTGCTCAATGAGCATGATTGGCAAATAAAAAAAGAAAAAAAATGTTGGCAGATTACACTTTAAAGAAGAGGAATGTCATGGGAAAAAATGTGTCAAACCTCTTTAGGAGAAACATTGCAGGAAAAGAAAATCTGGACTCTCAAGAAATCAAGACATGATGTCTTCATTGCAACTTTGTCAGTTCGATAAAGGCAAAGAATACAAGGCGAGTGGTCGGAACAATTTTAGCAGGGTATGTTTCTCCCAAGTCCTAACTGCAACAAGACCAACAGATGAAATTAGAAGTACTTTATAAGCACCAAAACTACACTATCTTTGAACATTTTGCATATCAGACCTGTGAAAAATACTCCAATTTTTCAATAATTTTAGAGCGATTGGAAATGTTCAAACATTGATTTGATGCTGGGAATAAACAAGAATAACTTTTTCATTTTATTATCAAATTATATGAAGGGCATGTCCATGGAAGTACAATTAATGAGCTAAAGTAGAAAAATCATATACAAACAACAAAGGAACTCATGAGCTAGATCTATCCCCTATGACAACGTGGCTAAGGCATAATCAGAAAATAATACCATTCAGAATCAGAGGTTTCTATTTTCTGGAATTCTTCATACAAAGCTAAGCTTCAAATTTCTTTCAATTTCTATTAATGGTGCAAAGGAAATGGGAAGCTTTATCTTACACCACATATATATGCAACACGCTTGCTTTAAAGCCATAGTAGATAATTTTGAAAATTCCAAGTCCGTATGCTCAAATGCCTTCCAAAAATCAAGCAATTAACTGAAGCAAGAGAAAATGGCATGTAGTTTCATCTATTTGTTATCTTTGAGTAAGAGTATATGGAGAATTAATGCACATATATAAGTAGGTTACCATGGAATGTTGGGCTTCATATTTATAACCATACATAGGACAACTGAAGATCTTCAGCAAGAAATTCCCGAAATAGGCAGATAAGAAATCGTAAAGCTTCTTACAATAGAGAGAAATGTCGTGAGCTTGAAAAGGAAATAGAAAGATTAATCATCTGATATCATCCATGGAAAGCCCATCAGTCCTTCTATTAACCAAACTCGGCAACTGTCTGGTATAATAAGACCTCACAGCAGTTTCCATCCCATTCAAGCAATAACAATATCTTCAGTAAGGAATGCACCATCCACTTTTCTTTTCCAATGTGAAGAACAGTATCTAGACAACAAGTTAAGCAAGCATATTGATAGTAAGGAGAGGAAAAAGCAAATATGTGCATGCAATGTAGCTAGAAACTGCTGACAGAACAAAAATTAATCTGATTGGCATAATTTTCATTCATGAAAGTATCAAACTATCGACAACATTGGAGGTGCTAGAAAGCTTATTGCCCTTGCATACCACAGCAATGGCAATATTCCACAAATCTGCATCGATTACATTTGTATTCCCCAGACTATTCAAAACAGACCATAACAAATCCTCATTCCTTTCCTGACATAACCTATTAACAAATCTATGTATACTAGAAGAATGAGGTGCAAAACCCTTGAAAATCATCTCATCCAAAACAAATGCTGCTTCCTTGAACTGCATCCCATCACAAAGTACACCAAAAAGGATCCTATATGACACAACATCAGGAGCACAGCCACGTCTTGGCATATCTTCAAACAAATCATTTGCTTCACTCCATTTCCCATCCTTACATAACTCACCAAGTATCACATTATAACTAATTACATCTGGTTTACAACCCTTCTCGATCATTTCATCCAAAATTTTATAAGCTGATTCAAAATCCTTATCCTTGCAATACCCATTAATCATTACATTGTAAGTCACAGTATCAGGCTTGCAACCATTGGAATTCATTTCCTCCAAAACACCAGGAACTTCTTCTTTCCTTCCAATCTTGAGGAGCCCATCGATCAAAGTGGAATAGATGGCAGAATCTAATTTGACTCCATCCCTAACCATCTCATCCTTAAGCCTAAAAGCTAAACTAAGCTCACCAATCCTACAAAGTCCCTTCATTAATGATGCATAGACGTATGCATTAGCAGACACACCATAGACCTTAACCATATAATTCTTCAACTTGAAAGCCTTTTTCAACTTAAAATCCAAACAAAGCCCATATATCAGAGTTCCAAATGTCACCACATTAGGAGCAAGGTCTCTATTTTTCATTTCGTCAAACACCTCCCATGCATCATCTAACCTCCCATCTGCACAAAGCCCGCGAATCAATATATTAAAAGTGCAAGCGTCTAGTTTAACATGTTTCTCAATATCTACAAACAGATTTCTTATTCTATCGAAATCTTTACATTTTATGAACACATTTAGTAACGAGTTAAACGATTTTATAGTTCTTTGGCAACGAAATAAAGGCATTTCGTCAAACACCTTGAGCGCATTATCAGGAAGACGAGCCCGGCCATAGAAGCCAATAATATTGCAAAAGAAAGATTCTTTAAGTACAAAATGTGTTTCGGCTTTGAGTTGGAGGAGGATTTCCTCCATTTCATGGAACATTTTTGCACGTCCAAGTTTGGTAATGATGAGGTCGTAGGAGAGAAGAGAGTAGCGAAATGGTTTTGAAGGTGTTAAAGAATTTGGGTTTGGGTTAGGGTTTCGGAAGAGGTGGAGAGCGAGTTTAGGGTCCTTTTGGAGACGAAGAAGAGAAGCAAGTCTAAAGGAAGAGATGGATTTTGGCGGCTTCATTTTCTCGGTTGCTGTGTTTTGAGAAACAAAACGAGCAACTGAAATTTAAAAGATGCAGAGCGTTGGTTAAACGGTCCAATTCTTTTTAGAATATTTTGAATTCGCATCTAACATAATATATGGGCTTTCTGCTCCTTCAATTCAAGGGGTTATCACTTTATAACCCCCAAATTTTAACTTATTACATAAAACTCACTAACTTTAATTTTGTAGTACAAAAATCCCCTTGACCACTTCCTAATAATGAATTACATCGAAAAGTTGATGTCCCTAAAATAAATTAACCGCACATAATCGACATAAACTCACTAGCGCTCTCTCTCTCCTGTCTCTTCTCAATTCTCATTCCTATTATAATCATTCCCTCAACCGAGTTGTTCAATAGCTTCACAGCCACTGTTATTATAGATCTGTTAGCTGGTAATCATTTGAGTAGTTGGGTTAACTTTTTATAAAATGTTATTTTAACATCTAAAAGTTAATTAAAACGCTATATTACTGAATACTATAAAAAATAACTTTTGATATTTGGACCATACAAAAAGCTATCTGAAAAAGTTATTACCGAATACGATCTATATCAATCTTCTCGTCCTTTTAATTTTCTAATCTAAAATAATCTAAAATCTTCATTTGTTTAATTTAACTCGAGTTTAATAGAAATAGAAGAATCATAATTCCTCCAAAACATTTGATTTTTAAAATTTCTAAAATTATCATTCTTTGTTCAGCTTGAATAATTAGTATCATCACTGAAACTAGTTTTTAGCTAAGTGAACACGTAAATAAATCGTTCTTCAGTTGAGAGACTCTCTCTCTTTTTGCTCGTAACCCGCAACTCTCTCTCTCTCTCTCTCTCTCTCTCTCTCTCTCTCTCTCAATACAGTCAATTTGTTTTGCAGTGGAAAAGGGGAGGAAATAAAATAATCAACTTTTTCTAAAATTCAGAATTTATCTTCAAGGTTTTTTTGTTGGGTTTCAATATCAACAATAGGCAGGGGAATAAGATAATTATAGCAAAATAATTATTCTAACAGAGATCCGTTTAAACGATTAAAGTAATAAAATTATTTAGAAGAATACCTTTTTGCAGATTCTTCAAACTTCAATCTACGCGGCTAAGTTGTTGCAAACTATAAGCTGTTCAATTGTCCGGCCTCTAATAGTATCTACACGAATGGACAATTGAAAAACTCTAAAACTATTTTAGAGGATTGAAAAATTAGAGCATATGATGGTGCTAGCTATCGTACGCTCTATGTTTATTTTTGTGACTATTAACAACAACTACAATCTTTAAACTGTCTCTTAAACATATTATATATATATATATATATATATATATATATATATATATATATATATATATATATATATAAACCCTAGGTCATAAATAAATAAATTATTATTATTATTTATTTATATCTTTTAAATAAATAAATTATAACTAAAGTATAACTAAAATAATTATATCATAATACATATAGTAATAGGATTTTCAATTTAATCAATTTTATTTATTTATTTAACTATTTAAATAAATCAATTATAATTTAAATATTAGATTTAATCTAAAATTTATCTTAATAAACTAATAAATTTTAGACATAATGTTTAGTTTTGTGATTATGAACAACAACTACAATTTTTAAACTGTCTCTTAAACCTTATATATATGAAACCCCTAAGTCATAAATAAATAAATTATTATTATTATTATTATTTATATCTTTTAAATAAATAATTATAACTAAAGTATATATGTGTTTATTTATTTATTTAAACAATTAAAATAAATATATCATAATACTATAGTAATAGGATTTTCAATTTAATCAACTATGTTTATTTATTTTAACTATTTAAATAAATCAATTATAATTTAAATATTAGATTTAATCTAAAATTTATCTTAATAAATTAATAAATTTTAGACATAAATTAATTAAGTCATTACTTAATAATTTTGGTAAAATTATAATTAAATATAAATTACAATTTTGCCCTTAATATCCCAAAACTTATTTATAACCAAGTCATACTTGATTTGATTTCTTGTTTTCACTTTCTCATATTCATTCTTATGTGTATGACCTTCTAGGTTCCAAATATATTGGTAACAAATATAAATTTAATTAATTAATTAATATTTGAAGGTCAAGTGCATTATCTAGCAACATGTCATGACTATCCAAATATTTGAAAAGTCAAAGTAGTTTGACTTAACTTTTCAGTGCATGATTTATCAGTGCAATTAATATCCCTTTATCATTAATATTTTGATTTAGTAATTAGGCATGGAGTGTGTCTATTTTACTAAATTATGTTAGTTATCTTAATCTTAGCCATTGATCATTTCAATGAAATTCCAAATCTAATTTGTTAATTTCATTCCACCTTGCGCAATGATTTCTTAATCAATACTAATAGAGAAACAATTAGAACATTTTTTTCTGATTTACCCAGGGTGATGAATCCTCTCTTAATTACACAATTATCTCCATACAGTTCTTACTATGTCCAATAAATCATTGCTCATTATTCATGAATGAGTAATGTGAATGAAGAATCAAAATATAGTCATCCCCATATAAGATAGATTAGTAATTTCAAGTCAAAGGATCACTCACACAACCATCACTTGAGTATTCTATAGACACAGGTAACTCTCTATATGGAATTCTCATGCAGGTCAATTCAATGGATATGTTTAAATAACAAGCACCTATATATTAGTTCTAGATATAACATATATCTCAGCTTATGAGAACAACTGCTTCCCTAAATAAAGAACATAATATATACCGGTCTCAACAACTCTAATCATCATCCAATAATGAGAAAATATTAACTAGGAATATTTAAAGCCATTGCTTTAATACAAAATAAAACTCATAATTATAAGTACATTATAATTTACTTTACAAAGCAATATTCTCTCATGGACTTTATCTTTTACCAAGATTCAATCAATAGAATATATATAAAAGATAAATAAATGCCTTTTATTAATAATAAAATATTTATTACATGAAATTTTATATTCCAAAATATAACCAATCAAATTGGCTATAGGGCATATAGCTGACAATCTCCCGCTTGTACTAAAGCCAATTACCCATATGTTTTATCCTATGGCATCAATGTATCCATGAACTCTTAGTTCATTAGTTTCTCCATAGCTGAAAAGTATCCTTATTTTTAAATCCTCAAGGATAGTTTTAATAACAGTGCAATGACTTTCATCCGAATCAGATTGATATATAGATAGGTATCCTCTTTTGGATTCCTCCATCTAAACTGTTTTCACACTTTATGAATATATGTGAATTCAGATAATCCTAGCAGCCTATCGAATCTATCCTTATAAATTTTAATACCAAGTATATAAGCCGCATCTCAAATGGAGAAGTTATTAGATGACCAAATTTTTAGAGTAGTTGAATATAATCTCCTATTTAATATGTTATTAACATACAAAATAAGAAATATAATTGCGCTCCCACTAACTTTCTTATACACACAAAGATCATCCACATTTTTTATGTAATCAAACTATTTGATTATTTCATTAAAACGGATTTTCTCATATCGCAAAGGTTTGCTTAAGTCTGCCAATGGACTTTTGCAGTATGCATATTATATTAGGAATTCTTTTAATTCAAAAATCATTAGATTTGCTATTTAAGAATGCATTTTCGATATCAATATGACAAATTTCATAATCATAATATGCTACAATTGCAAGTAAAATGTCAAATATTTTTCCCTTATATTTGTCAGGTTTGAGTGTCCACTAGAAGGCCCAACCTTTATAGGAGTACGACTCATCCAAACAGATTTAAGCGGTGGTTCTTTAACCAATGTTTTTTTACTGTTCATCTAACGTAACAATCTTTTATTCTAGTTCTATCTTTAATGTATGTTTGAGGTTCCTAAACTTTTCAAGTTCTACTTGGCTCCCACTGCTTCCTTTAAGGATAAATTTTCTTTCTAGAAAGGTAGAATGTTGTGAGATAAACAATTTTCTCTCAATAGGATGGTAAAAATAATATCCAATAAATTTTTTTAGATATCCCACAAACTTACATTTGTCTTATTTAGCTCATAGCTTATCAGATCCCAAATGCTTCACATAAGCGTGTTGGCCCCACATCTTATATGGAATCCTATCAACATATTTAGATGGAACTCTATTTAAAAGGTATATCATATTATTAAGGGCATATCCTTAGGAGAAAATTCTGCAAGAATCATCATGGGTCGTACTATATCTAATAAGGTATGATTCAAATTTTCTGATAGATAATCTCAAAATGCTTAACTTAAGTATTTTCCACCTTAATCGGATTGAAGTGTTTTAATACTTTTAGTTAGTTTCTCAACTTCATTTCTGAATTCCTTGAACTTTTCAAAAAAATTCATATTTGTATTTTGTTATACATACACACAACCATATCTAGTATAATTATCAGTAAATATAATGAAACATTCATATCTACCTATGGTCTGGGTAGTAATTGGTCTACATACATTTGAATGTATTAGTTAAAATAATTCTTTTGACCTTTCACCTTTTCACAGAAAGGGTGTTTTAGTCATTTTACCCATTAAACATGATTCACAAGTTTCATATGATTCATAATCAAAAAGGTTCAAAGTAACCTTCTTTATGCAACTTAGTTATTCTTGTTTCGATAATGCTAAAGATAAGATAAGTTTTATCATCTATTTTAGACTTCTTGCTGTTTATGTTGATGAGGAGTCCATCAATAGAAACATTATATAAATCATCTCTATTGATTACAGTTCCACAAAAATATCTTTATTATTAAAAAGAACTACTATTGTTCTCAATAACAAAATTTGCATCCATTATTCAAAACTTAATGCAAAACTAAAACAATGTTTCTACTAAGTACTAAAATAAATAATAATTATTTAATTCTAATACTAAGCCAAAGTATGTTCTTACAGCTAATGCAACAACCTTTACTCCATAGGCTACACGTAGGTCTATCTTTCCTCAATTTTCTACTTTTTTTTTAGTTCCTGCACGTTATTAATATAACAATCATATAAGGTATCTAATACCTAAGAGCTAAAAATAGAAGGATTAATTTCAATCATAAACATATCTGAAGCAGAAGCTTCTGCAAGCTTCTTTGCTTTCACAGTCGTAAGATCCAACTTGCTCATATAAAAATTCAAAATGAAATGTGAATAATTGGGTAGTAAGGACTATAAGACTAAGTCAATACCCAACTTGTAACAGCCCAAATTGACCAAGATATTGTCCGCTTTGGGCCACAGGCCCGCACGGTTTTGTTCCTGGGTGTCGACACAAGGTAGGCCCGTACCCTGCTTACACCTTGGCCAAATCACCCAAAAGGCCTATTGACAGTCTAAGGTCTGTCCATACTTATGTACATCACTTGCACCTTGCACTTAACCGATGTGGGATTCGCTTAGGGTGTTACATTCACCCCCCTTCGGGACTCAGCATCCTCGCTGAGGTTTGCCCCACCACCGGCTAGAGGAACAAGGCTTGGGCTTTGATACCAAGCTGTAACAGCCCAGACTGACCAATAAACATAAATAATTTAATTCTTTATACCATAAATCCTTTACTTAGACAGTAAATCACCATAAATACTTTAGTTCTTTACTTAGAATATCAAATAAACTTATAAGTAATAACATTAATAATCTAATTCTTTCAAATCATAAATTCATTACTTGAACATTTATTATACCGCTACATATACTATTTATTTTTAAAACCATGTACCGAAATATTATGCTTTGAAAATTCATTTGATTTCCAAAGAAAGGTTTACTAAAATAATATGATCTCATTCGTTTAATTGCCTGACAAATATTTTCCAAGGGGCTCGCATACACTTAGGAGAAAGAGAAACAGATAGGTTTTCATTAACTTTTTCATAATGGCCTTAGGTCGCTAACCTTTTCATAACATATAGAGCGTGTCTGCCCTAACATATGAAACCCACGTGCCTAGCATATGATCATAGCTTCTTTCGTACCCTCCTTACACCTGAGCCAAACCACCCAAAAGGCCTCTTGACAGTCTAAGGTCTGTCCATACTTATGTACATCACTTGCACCTTGCACTTAATCGATGTGGGATTCGCTTAGGGTGTTACACAACTCATGGTCCATTATAATGCCTAATTGGCCCAATTTTTCAATATAGCCAATCATCTTCATAATGTGAACACAAACTAAAGAACCTTTTGCCATCTTACAGTGGAACAATTCTTTATAGGTCTCATACCTCTCAAACCTACCTTGGGAGTGAAACAGCTCCCTAAGATGTAAGATAATGGTGCGAGAATCCATATTCTCATGCTGCTTTGAAGTTCAGAACTCATGTTGGCTAACATCATACATGTTGCCTGCTCGTCATCAACTGTATGATGAATGAAGTTATTCCTTCCTTCTTCAGTAGCATCATCAACGGGAATATCAGGTTTGTTCTTGTCAAGGACATATAACCTCTTTACTTGCTTGAGAATAATTTTCAAATTGCGATAACAGTCAATAAGATTTTTTTTAATAAATATATATAGGGGTATGCAAAACTATTGATCGAACCGAATCGATCCACATTGGTTTGGTTTGATCAGTGTTCAAGAGAGCTTCGTTTAATCTTTTCATTCGATTTGAACCGAATTTGTAGTTCGATTAGAGTTAGTTGCACAGAAATTCGTCAGTTGGCCTCGAAACCAAACTGAAGTGGAAAAATCAACCAAAATACGATTTGGCTTGAACAGGTTTGGTTCAGATGTCAATTTTGCTTCGGTCCGTTATAAGAAAAGTTTAGTTTGATTCAGTTTGAACAGCACCAACCATTTGCTCGGCCCTAAATGTATTTGATAATGAGGCATTTGAAAATTTTTTAATTTTGTTTTTAAATATTTGATTCTATTTTTATTATAATTTAAAATATTTTATTTAGTAGAGAGATAAAAACAAAAAAAATATATTTTTATATTAATATTCTTTTTTCTTTATATTTGTAGGTTTAATTAGATACATTTTTTCAAAATAAATTTTCAGATAGGACATACATGATTAATCCTTTCAAAATTTTTGAATTTTTTACTTTTGAAATTTTATTTTTAAATAAAATAAACATGAGTGTGGTCTAATGTCAAATAGTTAAAAATTTTAATTTCAAAAATATATATAATATTTTATTATTATATCTATATATCTATATACAAAGTTGAAGTAAAGGAAAGTTTTATAAGTATGAACTCGATATTCTCTTTTCTCAACATTTTATTTTCTGTTTTTTTTACAAATTTTAGAAATAATTACTTTGTATTTTTAAAAAATTTTGGTTGGATGATTAATTTAATTGTTATATAATTAACTAATTAACATATGTTAAAAAATTATTAAATTATTAAAAGGTATCTTGCATATTATATTCTTTATATCTCTTTTTTCTCTAATCAAGTTTGAAATCAATAATTCAATAAATATATATGCGCATACACAATAAACCATGTTGAGTTTTAAAGTTCCTTAACAACTAAATTATTTCAAAATGTAGGTTGATATTTATTTCTTATATATGAACAAAAGTTTACTATATGATAAAATGGCACAAAACTAGTTTTTAATTAATTTTAAAATTATTACAACTCTAATTTTTCAGTACCACAAATTGGATGAAAAAATTTTTATATTTATTTATAACTAATTTTCTATATTTTTTATTTCATGGGTTAAAATATAAGACTGGTTGGATAGGGCTAAATAGAGAGAGAGTGAAAATTCGAAGCAGCATATAATCTAAACACAGTACTTACTGGCTCACAATTTACTTGTTTGTAACTTTAATTAGAATAGTTAAAGGGCTTGTTAGATGGACTTCACTCATAATTTACTTGTTGCATGTCAACAAGCACACTTAGTTCATAAAGATTTTATTGAGAAATTATGTGTTTTGTTCTTATTTTCCTTTCTTATGTCTCTTTTTTGAACCCTTAATTTTTCATTTAAAAGAGCTTCTTGATTTATGTTGTTAAAGACTTGCTCCCTACATTCAGTAAAAATCCTCGCTTCTCTTATATTGTCTATTTTTAGAGTTTATTCACTTTCCTCTCAATCTCATTTCTCAACCACTATAAAAATTTTGATTATTACCTATCGAAAAATCTATCGATAAATTATAAAAATCCGTCAGTAAAACTCTTGTCGTAAAATATTATCAAAAAAAATTTATTCCGTCAGAAGATTTATTAATTCCGTCGATTAATTGATTGTAAGATGTATCTGTACTTTGGTTGGTAATTGGTTTGCTAAATATATGGTTGGTATTGCGTCGGTAATTTTCATTGATAAATGGTCGATAATCCGTTGGTATTTTTAAAGAGATTTTTAAAAATTATATTAGTTTTAAATTTTAATATTTCATTATTAATAATCACATTAATTGAACAAATTATGTCTTATAAATTTCACCAACTAAATATAATTAATAACTAAGCTAGATAAACAAGATTAATTAAATAAATACATAAAAGTAAAAAAAATGAAGAAGAAAAAAGATGAAGAAAGAAAAAGAAAAAAAAGTAGGAAAGAGGACAAAAAACGGGCATGAAGAAAAAAGAAGATGAAGGAGGAAAAAAAAAAGAAGGTGAAGGAGAGGAAGAATGAGGGAAGAAAAAAACGAGAAAAAGAAGAGGAAAAAAAGTTTAAGAAGAAAGAAAAATGAGAAGAGAAAGGGAAAAAAAAAAGTAAAAATACGAAGGAGAAGAAGAAAAAGAAAGGGAAAAGTAGAAGAAGAATAAAAAATGAATATAAAAAAATAAGAAGAAGAAGGAGAAATAAAATGATAGAAAGAAATGAGGGGGGAGAAAAAGATGTGAAGAAGAAGAAGAAAAAAAAAAGGAACATATGAAGAAAGAACAAAAAGAAAGAAAAGATGAAGAAGTAGAAATAAAATGACAAAAAGAAATGAAGGAGAAAAAAAGATGTGAATTTATATTGTAGGTTCAGTAATTAACGAATGAAATTCCATTGGTAAATTAAAAGTTTTGTCATTAATATATTCATTTTGCCGACAATTTATGACACAAAAATATTCAAAATTTACCAATGGAATTTTCGCCGCTAATTTTAAATTTCATCAGTAAATTTTACGATTTATTGTCCATTATATCGCCTAAATTTTTAAATTTTTGTTTTCAAATTTTGTCAGTAATTGATCAATAATCCATTGGTAAATAATAATGGATTAGAGGTGGAATATAATTTGTTGGCAATCTATCGTTACTTGAGTGGTAGTCCGTTAGGAAATTAATAAATTATAGGTGATTTATGGTGCTTTTTTTACCTAGAAAATTTAAAATTCATCAGTAAATTTCGTTATAATCTATTATTAACCCATCGGTAAAATAAAAAATTAGCGCGAACATTTGGTGCTCTTAATTACCTACAAAATTCAATTATATCGGTAATCCATCGCTAATTACCAATGAAAAAAGTTCTGTCAGTAATTGCCAAATTTCTTCTAGTGAATCAAATATGTGTCAGTGCCTCTTTTTTTTCTGTAGTTTGAGCTACTCTGGTCATAAATTCAAAAATTTCAACCCTGATGATGAGTGAATTTGAAAAGCTCGAAAAAAAAAATTTCCTTAAAACAATATGCTGAATCACTTAATATTTCAGAAATAAGGGAGTCGACCATATAATATTTTCTTAACAATGCCACTGATCTTGCAAACCAAAAGAAATTGAAAGTCAAAGATCGTGAAGATTTTATTTCAAAACAGAAGAATAAAAATTTGGCTCGCTCTGTCTTTAATAAAATTGATGAAATTGTTGGAGAGGTAAATGTTCAGTCTTATTTTTTATTATTATTTAAAGTTGTTCATATTTTAATTGACTTTTATATGTTTTATAATTGAAATGGACATGTAGAAAGGAGCCACAACACTCAACAAATGGAAGAAGATATGGAAGAAGCTAAGAGATCCAAGAAAATGGTGGAAGATAAACAAAGACCTTATTAAACTTTATTGGCTCAAGGGTCAATTTTCTCATGAGATTTTGATGATTTTGCCAAAAAACAAAAATTAATATTCTTGTATGTGCTAAAATTATTTTATACAGATTTTTAATACGGAAATTTCTAATGAAATCAAGCTCCTATAGTTCAAGATTTTTTAAAGACCTTGAAGATTTCTTTTAAGATATTTTAGTGGTTAGTATCTTAGAAAATATTGTAGGATAAAAAGAATATTCCTTTATAAGCACAAAATATTTCTATCTCTCTTAAAATTATTTTGACTTTTTTCTTTCTGTAGTAGGAGCTACTCTGGTCATAAATTCAAAATTTTAAACGCTGAACCAATATTTGTTCAAAAAAGAAAAAATTTACCTAACGATGAGTGAATTTGAAAAGCTTGAAAAAAAATTTTCCTTAAAACAATATGCTGAATCACTTAATGTTTCAAAACTAAGGGAGTCGACCATATAATATTTTCTAAACAATGTCACTGATATTGCAAACCAAAAGAAATTGAAAGCGAAAGATCGTGAAGATTTTATTTCAAAACAGAAAAATAAAAATTTGGCTCGCTCTATCTTTAATATAGAATTGATGAATTTGTTGGAGAGATAAATGTTCAGTCTTATTTTTTATTATTATTTAAAGTTGTTCATATTTTAATTGTCTTTTATATGTTTTATAATTGAAATTGACAGGTTGAAAGGAGCCACAACATTCAACAAATGGAAGAAGATATGGAAGAAGCTAAGAGATCCAAGAAAAGGGTGGAAGACAAACAAAGACCTTATTAAATTTTATTGGCTCAAGGGTCAATTTTCTCTTGAGATTTTGATGATTTTGCCAAAAAAAAATAATATTCTTGTATGTGCTAAAATTATTTGATACAGATTTTTAATATTGAAATTTCTAATGAAATCAAGCTCCTACAATCCAAGATTTTTTGAAGACCTTGAAGATTTCTTTTAAGATCTTTTAGTGGTTATTATCTTAGGAAATATTGTAGGATAAAGAGAATATTCCTTTGTAAGCACAAAATATTTCTATCTCTCTTAAAATTATTTTAACTCTTTTCTTTCTGTAGTAGGAGCTACTCTGGTCATAAATTCAAAATTTTAAACCCTGAACCAATATTTGTTCAAAAAAGAAAAAATTTACCTAATGATGAGTGAATTTAAAAAGCTTGAAAAAAAGAAAAGAAAATTTCGTTAAAACAATATGCTGAATCACTTAATATTTTAGAAATAAGGGAGTCGACCAAATAATATTTTCTTAACAATGCCACTGATCTTGCAAACCAAAAGAAATTGAAAGCCAGAGATCGTGAAGATTTTATTTCAAAAAAGAAGAATAAAAATTTGGCTCGCTCTGTCTTTAATAGAATTGATGAATTTGTTGGAGAGGTGAATGTTGAGTCTTATTTTTTGTTATTATTTAAAGTTGTTCATATTTTAATTGACTGTTATATGTTTTATAATTGAAATATACAGGCTGAAAGGAGCCACAACATCCAACAAATGGAAGAAGATATCGAAGAAGCTAAGAGATCCAAGAAAATGGTGGAAAACAAACAAAGACCTTATTAAACTTTATTGGCTCAAGGTTCAATTTTCTCTTGAGATTTTGATGATTTTGCCAAAGAAAAAAAAATTAATATTCTTGTATGTGCTAAAATTATTTTATACAGATTTTTAATATGAAAATTTCTAATGAAATCAAGCTCCTACAATCCAAGATCTTTTGAAGACCTTGAAGATTTTTTTTAAGATCTTTTAGTGGTTAGTATCTTAGGAAATGTTGTAGGATAGAGAGAATATTCCTTTGTAAGCACAAAATATTTCTATCTCTCTTAAAATTATTTTGACTTTTTTCTTTCTGTAGTAGGAGCTACTCTGGTCATAAATTCAAAATTTTAAACCCTGAACCAATATTTGTTCAAAAAAGAAAAAATTTACCTAACGATGAGTGAATTTGAAAAGCTTGAAAAAAAATTTCCCTAAAACAATGTGCTGAATCACTTAATATTTTAGAACTAAGGGAGTCGACCATATAATATTTTCTTAACAATGCCACTGATCTTGCAAACCAAAAGAAATTGAAAGTCAAAGATCGTGAAGTTTTTATTTCAAAACAGAAGAATAAAAATTTGGCTCCCTTTGTCTTTAATAGAATTGATAAATTTATTGGAGAGGTCAAAGTTTAGTCTTATTTTTTATTATTATTTAAAGTTGTTCATATTTTAATTGACTTTTATATGTTTTATAATTGAAATGGACATGTTGAAAGGAGCCACAACATTCAACAAATGGAAGAAGATATGGAAGAAGCTAAGAGATCCAAGAAAATGGTGGAAGACAAACAAAGACCTTATTAAACTTTATTGGCTCAAGGGTCAATTTTCTGTTGAGATTTTGATGATTTTGCCAAAAAAAAAATAATATTCTTCTATGTGCTAAAATTATTTTATACAGATTTTTAATATGGAAATTTCTAATGAAATCAAGCTCCTACAATCCAAAATTTTTTGAAGACCTTGAAGATTTCTTTTAAGATCTTTTAGTGGTTATTATCTTAGGAAATATTGTAGGATAAAGAGAATATTCCTTTGTAAGCACAAAATATTTCTATCTCTCTTAAAATTATTTTGACTCTTTTCTTTCTGTAGTAGGAGCTACTCTGGTCATAAATTGAAAATTTTAAACCCTGAACCAATATTTGTTCAAAAAAGGAAAAATTTACCTAATGATGAGTGAATTTGAAAAGCTTGAAAAAAAAATTTCCTTAAAATAATATGCTGAATCACTTAATATTTTAGAACTAAGGGAGTCGACCATATAATATTTTCTTAACAATGCCACTGATCTTGCAAACCAAAAGAAATTGAAAGTCAAAGATCGTGAAGTTTTTATTTCAAAACAGAAGAATAAAAATTTGGCTCCCTCTGTCTTTAATAGAATTGATAAATTTATTGGAGAGGTCAAAGTTTAGTCTTATTTTTTATTATTATTTAAAGTTGTTCATATTTTAATTGACTTTTATATGTTTTATAATTGAAATGGACATGTTGAAAGGAGCCACAACATTCAACAAATGGAAGAAGATATGGATGAAGCTAAGAAATCCAAGAAAATGGTGGAAGACAAACAAAGACCTTATTAAACTTTATTGGCTCAATGGTCAATTTTCTGTTGAGATTTTGATGATTTTGCCAAAAAAAAAATAATATTCTTCTATGTGCTAAAATTATTTTATACAGATTTTTAATATGGAAATTTCTAATGAAATCAAGCTCCTACAATCCAAGATTTTTTAAAGACCTTGAACATTTCTTTTAAGATCTTTTAGTGGTTAGTATTTTAGGAAATATTGTAGGATAAAGAGAATATTCCTTTGTAAGCACAAAATATTTCTATCTCTCTTAAAATTATTTTGACTTTTTTCTTTCTGTAGTAGGAGCTACTCTGGTCATAAATTCAAAATTTTAAACCCTGAACCAATATTTGTTCAAAAAAGAAAAAATTTACCTAATGATGAGTGAATTTGAAAAGCTTGAAAAAAAATTTCCTTAAAATAATATGCTGAATCACTTAATATTTCAGAGCTAAGGGAGTCGACCATATAATATTTTCTTAACAATGCCACTGATCTTGCAAACCAAAAGGAATTGAAAGCCAAAGATCGTGAATATTTTATTTCAAAACACAAGAATAAAAATTTGGCTCGCTCTCTCTTTAATAGAATTGATGAATTTGTTGGAGAGGTGAATGTTCAGTCTAATTTTTTATTATTATTTAAAGTTGTTCATATTTTAATTGACCTTTATATGTTTTATAATTGAAATTGACAGGTTGAAAGGAGCCACAACATTCAACAAATGGAAGAAGATATGGAAGAAGTTAAGAGATCCAAGAAAAGGCTGGAAGACAAACAAAGACCTTATTAAACTTTATTGGCTCAAGGGTCAATTTTCTCTTGAGATTTTGATGATTTTGCCAAAAAAAAAATAATATTCTTGTATGTGCTAAAATTATTTTATACAGATTTTTAATATGGAAATTTCTAATGAAATCAAGCTCCTACAATCCAAAATTTTTTGAAGACCTTGAAGATTTCTTTTAAGATCTTTTAGTGGTTATTATCTTAGGAAATATTGTAGGATAAAGAGAATATTCCTTTGTAAGCACAAAATATTTCTATCTCTCTTAAAATTATTTTGACTCTTTTCTTTCTGTAGTAGGAGCTACTCTGGTCATAAATTGAAAATTTTAAACCCTGAACCAATATTTGTTCAAAAAAGGAAAAATTTACCTAATGATGAGTGAATTTGAAAAGCTTGAAAAAAAAAATTTCCTTAAAACAATATGCTGAATCACTTAATATTTTAGAACTAAGGGAGTCGACCATATAATATTTTCTTAACAATGCCACTGATCTTGCAAACCAAAAGAAATTGAAAGTCAAAGATCGTGAAGTTTTTATTTCAAAACAGAAGAATAAAAATTTGGCTCCCTCTGTCTTTAATAGAATTGATAAATTTATTGGAGAGGTCAAAGTTTAGTCTTATTTTTTATTATTATTTAAAGTTGTTCATATTTTAATTGACTTTTATATGTTTTATAATTGAAATGGACATGTTGAAAGGAGCCACAACATTCAACAAATGGAAGAAGATATGGAAGAAGCTAAGAAATCCAAGAAAATGGTGGAAGACAAACAAAGACCTTATTAAACTTTATTGGCTCAATGGTCAATTTTCTGTTGAGATTTTGATGATTTTGCCAAAAAAAAAAATATATTCTTCTATGTGCTAAAATTATTTTATACAGATTTTTAATATGGAAATTTCTAATGAAATCAAGCTCCTACAATCCAAGATTTTTTAAAGACCTTGAACATTTCTTTTAAGATCTTTTAGTGGTTAGTATTTTAGGAAATATTGTAGGATAAAGAGAATATTCCTTTGTAAGCACAAAATATTTCTATCTCTCTTAAAATTATTTTGACTTTTTTCTTTCTGTAGTAGGAGCTACTCTGGTCATAAATTCAAAATTTTAAACCCTGAACCAATATTTGTTCAAAAAAGAAAAAATTTACCTAATGATGAGTGAATTTGAAAAGCTTGAAAAAAAATTTCCTTAAAATAATATGCTGAATCACTTAATATTTCAGAGCTAAGGGAGTCGACCATATAATATTTTCTTAACAATGCAACTGATCTTGCAAACCAAAAGGAATTGAAAGCCAAAGATCGTGAATATTTTATTTCAAAACACAAGAATAAAAATTTGGCTCGCTCTCTCTTTAATAGAATTGATGAATTTGTTGGAGAGGTGAATGTTCAGTCTAATTTTTTATTATTATTTAAAGTTGTTCATATTTTAATTGACTTTTATATGTTTTATAATTGAAATTGACAGGTTGAAAGGAGCCACAACATTCAACAAATGGAAGAAGATATGGAAGAAGTTAAGAGATCCAAGAAAAGGCTGGAAGACAAACAAAGACCTTATTAAACTTTATTGGCTCAAGGGTCAATTTTCTCTTGAGATTTTGATGATTTTGCCAAAAAAAAAATAATATTCTTGTATGTGCTAAAATTATTTTATACAGATTTTTAATATGGAAATTTCTAATGAAATCAAGCTCCTACAATCCAAAATTTTTTGAAGACCTTGAAGATTTCTTTTAAGATCTTTTAGTAGTTATTATCTTAGGAAATATTGTAGGATAAAGAGAATATTCCTTTCTAAGCACAAAATATTTCTATCTCTCTTAAAATTATTTTGACTCTTTTCTTTCTGTAGTAGGAGCTACTCTGGTCATAAATTCAAAATTTTGGAGGAAGAGCAAGATAGAGGTAAAACGTTGAAGTCTTCTTATTCCGTTTTATTAGACATTGATGGGGTGAGTCACGCGGACCCGGCTGCATTTACAATAACAACAAAAGAACCATATATTGCAAAATTTCAGACATTTAAAGGAAAAATAAGGTAAAAGAAAAATTAATTGCCACAAGTTTCATCTAGCATTGAACAGTAAACTGGAAAGAATTAAGAAAAGAAAAACATATAACTTTAAGACAATGGCTTCAAACGTACATAAAAAGATAATTTCTCACGTAAAATACTCTTTCAGCTCAGTGAATCATGCATGTGCAACTTAATTCTAAACCCACATGATGGAAAACATAACTTGACTACATGGAACTCTGTACAAGTTCAGCAACATCTTGCTTTAACCTAAATAAAGCCACAAAACTTTAAATAGAGGCAAGTTTCCAGAGAAAAATAAATAAAAGATCTTTCCTGAATGGGGAAAATGAGAAAATTTGTAACAGGCCATTTGTATTGTGTAATCATGGACAATGAAGCATTTACAATAACAACAAAAGAACTATATATTGCAAAATTTCAATATATTTGTCTTTTACTCTATGTGAGAATCTTGAAGGTCTAGTTTTTCTTGAATTAAACCAAAGCTATTACGCTTTATTTTCTATTAAAACACCATGGGTAAACACAAGTATCACCAGTCTAAAAAGAGATCATTTTCCTCTTCATAGACCCACAACTAGGTCCCAGACTCAGGCACGTGACATTCAACCACCCAAAACTTCAAACTTCAACAAAAAAAGAAAAAATAAAAAAAGCAGCAGGGGTCAACGGTGAGAGTGGTATGAAGCTGTGAATTTGATTTAGAAGAAAAAAAGTGGCCATGAAAGAAAAATTAAAGAACATGAAACACAGCCGTAATAGAATTAAGGTATGACACTTAAAAAGGAAATACCCAAGATAAAGAAAAATAAAATAAAAGAAAGAAGTGAGAGAGTTCTTGTAATTGTTGTTGATGGTGTAGCGAAATTAGTATGGTTTCTTGAACATTTTTAGGGAGAGAAGAGAAGAGAAGCGAAGTTAACCAAGAGATAAAAACAAAGTGAAAAATTAAGGACGTCAGAGTGTATAAAATGGGTTTTTGATATGTCTTCCTTGTGCCATTAAAGAATTGATTCGTGCTCTCTGCAACTTGATTTAGAAGGTGGTTTGTTTTTCTGAATCTTGGAAAAAATTAGCTAAATCAAATGAACTCTTATTCAATTATGAGGAGAATGCATTTTGTTACAGGCTTTACTAGGTATGGAGAAAATTCAAATGTGATTAGATAAGATTTTGACAATTATGGAGTGAAACTATCAATCCATTTAATACTGATGGGTTCAATAGAAAATATGCCAAAGAATGGTTTTAACTATGGCAACAGTGGAAAGAGCATTCTCTGATAGGTTTAACTTGCAAAGTTTCTTTCACTTTTAAGTTATCTTGGCATTGTAGAAGTTAAATTTATTATTATTTCTTTTGAATCTGTTAATTGTGTGAAGCTCACATCCTCTGACCAGAAAAAGAAAAGGGGTGAATTGCTGATATAGGTACAAATTGGTGACCAAATTGGAAAAAGTGAAAATTGAGTTTTCTTTTTATATATTCAACCCAAATTCAACCTTCTTCCGAGAAAATTAAAAAGTTGAAATACAACTAATACAATTAACCCTTAAAAGAATTAGCAAATTAACCCTTAAAAGAATTAGCAAGTTCAAGTCTTTTCTTAATCATTTAGCCTTTGTAAAAAAATAAAACTAAAATTAAAACATTTTCTTAATCATTTAGCCTTTGTAAAAAAATAAAATTAAAATTAAAACGTGCAAACGGCGGCCCTAGCCGACGGGGTGACTAACACACCTAGTAGTTTCTATTTTTTTTTTTTTTTTTTTTTTTTGTCAAAAAAAAAACCATGCAAATATAACAAATAAGCCAGATCTGAAGAGGAAAAAGAAAAAAAAAATGATTTTAAAGCTAAATACTGCGTGCCCTTTTAATATTAGGTGGTGTTATGTTTGAATTCCAACTTCTACAGAACCCAAACTTCTATCTACAACCCAAACCATGTACCCAGTGAGAAGTGATCAAAATGTCTACAGTGCTTTTAAATTAAAAAGAAAAGGAAAAGAAAAAAAAAATAATACTTAAACGTATACACATACAACCATATAAACAAGGCAGAAATAAACATTATCCTTGCTAAATGTAAATTGGGAACCAATAATTTTGAGTCCTGTCTTTACATTAATACAATAGCAACATTTACATCATCGGCTTCCTCAACCAAACCAACATTGTAAAATGATCTGAAACCAACTACTAAAATTAGAACATTGAAACAGAACTCACAGCTTCAATAATTATAATAACACATAACCTACTCACATGCCAGTTTTGTGCCGAAGCTCGTAAGACATATTGCAAATGCTTGAAAAGCGGACAAAGGCTGCCGATAATCCATGGTGAAAGTATCATCTCCTACCTTCCCAAACTGCAAGAGTACCGTCTCCTCATCACCTTTCCCTCCTGGCTGACTTTGGTCCAGAGTGGCAACCAATTGAAAGTTTTTCACTGATGCTACAGTTACCCGGCCATGGAAATTCAAACACCAGCATTGCAAATGTTCATGCCACCTTGGAGCCTTGTTGCGCAATACTGTGCAGCCACTAATAGAAGACTCTGTTTCCTTCATCTTGGAGTCATCAAGATGTTTGTCATTAGTATTTACTTGCAATTCATCAAAATGTTTGTCATTAGTATTCACTTGCGATAGTGGACACTTTAGTGAGCAAACCATCCTTCTTGGACCTCTTGATTTTAAGAGGTTAAATTTGTAAGAGACCTGTCCAACCTTGAAATTTCCTGCAGGGACCTGGGGGCTTATTTGCTTGCTTGCAAATCGGCGGCTAGCTCTGCTGCTAGATGGCTTAGCACCACTGTGTGGAGGCTGGCTATCATAGATTGTAAAATTGGTGCCAAGAAAGTCCGAACTGTAAAATTTTGATTGAACATTAGAATTTTATTTTCCATCTAATGGTCATAATCAAAATGGCTCAAACAATCCTATTCCATCCACCCCCATTTCCACCTCATGTCTCAACGATAAAAAAATAAAATAAGTAAATGAAGTTAAAAGAAAGAAAACCAGAAACAGAATACTCGCACTTAGTCAATTGTGTATTGACTGATATTATAAGAATTTATTAAACCCAACCAACATGGTAATTTTAAACCATAAAACACTTTGAATTAGGATCTTCCTCAAAAGATTCCCATGATGAGTGCAAAGAGTAAAAACAAGCTCCCATCAACAACGAACTAGCTAACCTTGACAATACTACATATAATGAGTGCACAGGGGACAATGTAGTATAATAATAAAATTTGCAACAATATTAAAAACAAAATGTAGTTCATCTGCAGCCAAAGTCTATCACTAACCTATAAAGGGCTACTTTTTGTTTACATGACACCTATAGTATCATAGTAAAATAGCAAATCTGTCATCACTTTCCAGCTGAAGATGAATTTTCACCTAAAGCACATTTACTTTCATTATTTTCCCATTGCCATATGAGAGCAAACAGATCACACAACAGGATGTCCAAGAAGGATACCAAGCAGACATGCAAAGTACTAAGTTAAACATAGACAAGAGGGTGCAAAGAAACCTAAAACAGACCGCACTATTAATGAAAAGTTGAACAGTTTTAATTCATTGTATCTGTTAATGTATACATAACCACTTCTCGTCCGTGAATAAATTACTTGCCTATTTTGGTAAGTGAATTTTCTAATTGACAGGAAGAGGCATGTTGAAACTTGGAACTCCTTAACATCCCCTAAAGGAATGCAAGTCCATTGAAAAGATGTAGGCAAGTAACCATGAATTTTAAAACTAAAAGTTTCACCATGATTGAAAAAGAAAAAGGGAAGAATAAAAGCTCTCCAGATTTTTAGCATTTTAAAAGAATTTGAAAACTCAAGCCAGCACTTCTCAAAAAGTCTCACCAGAACCTATATCAATATAGTACCTTACCTTAACTTTCCAACATAAGCATTGCTCCCTTGTGATAAGTCATCAGCATCAAGTGAGATGATATACTCTGTGTGAGCACCATGTCTATACCTCCTTGCTGCTAGAAGAAACTTCCCCTTGTCCATAAATGCTAGGAAGAAGAATAAAATGAAACTCTTGAGCTAACTTCAACTATTTACATTATACTATAATTTATATGGGGCCAACAGAAAACAACTAGAAGATATATATGCTAGAAGAACTCAACAGATAATAACAAAATTGATAAAAGTCCACGTAAAATAAATTTTGACAATATATAAACCTCTCACATTAATAAAATTCTTCATTACAAAAGATTCATTATGCCGTATAACCTTTCCAATTAAAATTTACCAGTGTTCTCAAACTCTATAATATGTCGTCTGATGGAACTCTTATAACCATAAAATAGTAGCGTACTAAAAAAAAAGAAAGAAATTTAACAGTTAATAGTTTTAATATCAAAATTTTACTTTATTACATAACAGCTATAAAACTCAAAGATTGTCTTGTTATGTTTAATTAGAGGTTATCATGTTAGTCAATATTTAGGTGAGACAATTAAATGAAACAAGATTTTCTGTTGGGAAGTCAATAATATCAATTTTAGACCAAGTCAAGTTGACTTAGAAGAGCCTTTTCTGATAAACTGTCATATCCTCCATATAGAGAGAAGTCGATCTAAAGGTTTGACAATAAATCCTTTCCCTTTCAATTTTGGTACCAGCAAGTTCTTCATTAACAATTACCCAGTCAAAATTATGCAGCTGTACAATACGCATACAAGTAAATCCTCCAAAGAAGCTTCTTACTTCCACTTTTAGTTGTAAAAATAAGTCCACCAACAGCTACTTACATGGAGGAAGAGCAAGATAGAGGTAAAACGTTGAAGTCTTCTTATTCCGTTTTATTAGACATTGGTGGGGTAAGTCACGCGGACCCGGCTGCATTTACAATAAAAACAGAAGAACCATATATTGCAAAATTTCAGACATTTAAAGGAAAAATAAGGTAAAAGAAAAGTTAATTGCCACAAGTTTCATCTAGCATTAAACAGTAAACTGGAAAGAATTAAGAAAAGAAAAACATATAATTTTAAGACAATGGCTTCAAACGTACATAAAAAGATAATTTCTCACTTAAAATACTCTTTCAGCTCAGTGAATCATGCATGTGCAACTTAATTCTAAACCCACAAGATAGAAAACATGACTACATGGAACTCTGTACAAGTTCAGCAACATCTTGCTTTAACCTAAATAAAGCCACAAAACTTTAAATAGAGGCAAGCTTCCGGAGAAAAATAAATAAAAGATCTTTCCTGAATGGGGAAAATGAGAAAATTTGTAACAGGCCATTTGTATTGTGTAATCATGGACAATGAAACATTACATGAAATGGAAATTGATTTTGTTGCAGCCAGTAAATTATGTCAAGGCCTTCAACAATTGCTCAAACAATAGAAGTTATTCGGTTTCAAGTTTCAAAATATTCCAAACCCTTCTTCATCACCCCACATTTTGAATTAAGATTTATAATTATTGATTTCTCAATGAAGAAAATAGCAAAATCAAGCATAAAGAAATTAATCAAAACACGAGAGAAAAGAAAATTGAAATTTCAGTAAAGAAATGCATAACCAGTAAATATATATTCAGACCCGAAAGTCGAATTAACCAGAAGATCAATTAGTTATTAAACGTACAGAAATAATAAACGGAATACCAATTGAAAATGTGAAACAATTGTTTAATTATCAAAGAAAAATTGAAATCAGATATATTTTTTAACTGAAAATCAATTCCCAAAAAATAAAAGAGTAAAGTAAAACCTAACATTTAACAATTCCCAATCGCTCACTAGAAAACCTCAAAAGTTCTAAAACGAAAACAAAATCCAAAGAATTATTTTCCAAGAAAATATAAAAACTAACCTGTTTAAGGCAAGAAGGGAAAGTGATTTTGCCGTTATTGCGAGGAGACTTAACGATCTCCTTAGTGATCTCTCTCCACTTCTTACAAACACAAGCACATGCTACGACGCTTTGTCGCTGAGGCCACCGATCCTCGCTCTCCTCCACTCGTTTTATTATCTCCCCAAGCAATTCAGGTAACATACTCGCCCACCCATCGACTGGGTCCGACTCAGCCCACGACTCCGACCAGTTGTCGCCTCCGAGTCGACCCGAAACCACCGCAGCTCCGTCGTCTTTGTGATTATTTACAGACTTGAACGACCTCGAGATCCTTCGTGAGAGAATCGATTTCCTCAGAGACATTAGAGACTGGTAAATTTTCCTTTTTCTTCCGAACCAGAGATTGATTTTGTATTTTGTATTTTTTATTTTTTTTGTTGCCTTTTGTTTGTAGGAAGAGGTTTGTGCATACAGAGTAACAAAGCTGTGAGATAACTGTTTAGAACAGCGACAGCAAGACAAAATTGTGGACAGGTGGCATGAATAGAATGGTTGAGGTGAGACTAAGCGTGATAATAGTAGAAGTTTGACGGAGAAAAAGGACGGGAGTCTCTGGTTGTTGTAGTTGGGGAGTTTTGACTGGGTCTAAAAAATTAAATAAAAACAATAAAAGCACAACGCCCCGACTTTTACCGTGTCTGTTTGTTGTGCATGACTGGCATAATATAAGTACGGGTTTGGAACTTAACGTCGTTAGTTTCGGCTATTTAAAATCAATTTTCAATTTGTACACCCTTGTTAAATTTTAAAATTTTTAATTTTTAATTTTATTAGTTTCAAAAAATTTTGATTCAAATATAACAAATTTAATAAAATCAATAACTCTCAACTCCTTTCAACTTTTGCTTATCCTAAATACAAAAAAATATATAAATTTATGAACAAATTATGTAAATTCAAATAGATTCAAATAAAATCGTTAAACTATAATTTATATTTCATAGAATTTATGAGTAATTTAGAATTTTAATTTTTTACATGTTTGATCAAGTAAGAAAATCATTATACATCATATTGTAAAGAAAGTTTACTTCATAACCTTTAATCAAGTGGCTTTACTTAATAAAATGAGGGATAACTTGAAACTAATTTTAGAAAAAAAAATGGTATATTATAAAAATTGTCGGTAACCGGTGGTGGTGGCCCATGGTGGCCAATAATGGTAGATTATAGTGAATAGTAATTGATGGTAATGATTACCGATAATTAATAAATTAAAAAAAATGAATTCATAAGTGATAGGAATTAATAAATACGCTGAACGTTCAAAATAGGCCGAACATTCAAAATGGGTCGAACATGCAAAACAGCTGAACATATAAATGGCTCAAACATCATTTTTAATGTCTTGGTCAACGAGTCATTTAAACTAGACAATTAATGTGTAAGATTTTCATTTATCATTTATGACCAAGATCCTTGTTAGACAGTAAAGGTCTTTTCATTACAGTTAGGAAATTTCTATAAATATATATGTATCATATCTCATCAAAGGATTACAACATTACAACTCAATTGCAATTCTAATATTTCTCAGATTTACTTCTATCAAATTGGTGCAGTAAGCCTGGAACACACCTTCATCATTCAACTTCTCTTTTGAATCAACTCAATAATGCATCCGATGATTCTCAAAATTTGTTAGGTGGAATTCCCATTGATGCTTTGGATGCGCATGCTATGATTAATACCACTGGGGTTCCTTCAACCTCAAACCCACCACCAGCGACAAATCTGCAGGTGCTGAAAGCTTTAGCAGAAGCTTACAATAACTTTGTCTAAATCTTGGAATGCTTTATGCATTCTCAACCTCGTCCTCGACCTTCTCAGAACCATAACTACTCACTTAGAAATGGGAAGGGGGTTGAGCAAGATGAGGAAAAGGAGCAAGAATATCAAGGTGAAACTGAGTCATCCTGGAGGATGAAGTCAACATCAAGTCTTCCAAAGGAAACAAGTGATGAATGTTTTCAAACCAGAATCAGAGAAATTCTCAAAGCATACTGTGTTACTAGAGACAACAGTGACTATGAGTTTAGAAATGATTCCCCATTGTCTCGAGAAGTATTGGTAGAGTCTTTCCCATCTAAATTCAAGATGCTGACATTCAAAACATACGATGGCACCACAGATATGAGGAGTCTTTTGGTGAACTTCTGAACGATAATGCATATTCAGACAAGAAAGGATGCTCTTTTCTGTCGAGCATTCCCGGTGACTCTAAAAGGACCAGTACAAGAGTGGTACCAAATGCTCAAGACAGGCTCAATTAGTTCTTTTGCAAAACTGACCTCAGCCTTCAAAGCTCCGTTTATTACATTTATTTCGAGCAAGAAGATATCATCAAATTTGATAGATCTTTGAAAAATTATCTTAATAAATTTTAAAAATTGGCAATGCAAATTGAATATCTAAATGCAGAAGTGACTATTAGTGCAATGGTGAAGAACTGTAAGTATGAGAAATTATTTGATTCCATTAACATTGACCCTCCACTTTCTTTTGCAGAACTAATATCATGAGTGAACAATTATGCCGATTAGATAAAGCTTGGAAGACACAGCAGCTAGTTAGGCCAAATCTCCTTTTGAAAGGAAGAAGGATGAACTAATAAGAAGACGATCACCACCATGGTTTGTAAGACCACATCTTGCTCAGTCAAATTACACGTTTAGAACGCCATATTCTCGAGCAGGGTATATAGAGGACAATGCTTCATGCCCTTAACTCGCAGTCAAACATACATTTTGGACTGGATTCAAAGGCATCATGAGGCTATTTATGTTACATATCCTAAAAAAATGCATAAAGAATCTCTAGTATATAGTGATAAAAGTAAGTATTGTGATTTCCATAGAAACGTTGGACATGATACTAAAAACTGTTGGCAATAAAAATAGAGATAGAAAAACTAATCCAAAGGGGAGTGCTTAAACATTTTGTGCAGGGATGAATAGAAAACAGTACCAATGAAAGAAAAGAGCAAAAGTTATCCCCTAAAATGAAGACAATTGGTGTCATTAATGTGATTTTTAGAGGCCCCACTAACAGAGACAGTAATACAGCTCAAAAGAGGATTGCGAGAGAGATCTATTCGATTCGTGAGAGAATCCCAAGCAAGCAACCTTCAATAACCTTTAATGATGAGGATGGCGCAAGAGTGCAACATCCTCATGCAAATGCATTGTTGATTCAAGGAATCATTGAAAATTACAGGGTTAAGCACATTTTGGTTGATGATGGCAGTGCAGTAGATTTAACGACTTATGATGTTTTTAAAGCATTAAACTTGAAAATTGATAAATTTAAATATATTCGAACACCATTAGTAGGTCTTGTAGGTAAACATGTTCAATTTGAAGGATCTATTGATGTGACTATGGAATTGTGTGATGAAGAGCATACTAAAACATTCCGAGTAGACTTTGTAGTTGTTGATATTCCATTTCCCTATAATGCTATGATTGGCCGACCAATATTATATGATTTGAATGCTTGTACGTCAATAAAATATTTAACATTAAAATTTTCAGTTGATAATGTTATTGCAGTAGTCGGAGGGGACCAACGAGCAGCAAGAGAAACGTTGGTGTTTGGTGTAACTGCAGGGAAATTCTTGGGATTCAGATCTCTCAACGCGAAATTGAGGCTAATCCACTAAAAATACAAGCCATATTGGATATGCGACAACCTCAAACCATTAATGATGTACAAAAATTGGATGGGCGTATCAAAGCTTGGGAGATTTATATCCTGCTCAGCAAGGAGGTGTTTGCCATTCTATAAGACATTGAAGGATGTACAGAGTTTCGAATGGACAACAGAATGCAAAGATACATTTGAAAAATCTGAAAACTTTTCTCTCTTCCCCACCTCTTCGTAGTAGACCACAATATTTATCAGTAGCAAAAGAAATGGTCGCTTCTGTTTTAGTCAGGGAAGAAGGAACCGAGCAATTCCCAATATATTCTGTAAGTAAGGTTTTAAGAGGGGTAAAGGTATTATTAATTGAAAAATTGGCATATACAATATTGATTACTTCAGTAAAGCTCAGGCATTATTTTCAATCACACACCATTTAGGTTCAAACTAATTATCCTTTGAGAAGGACGTTTCAAAGGATTTAGACGTCAGGCCGAATGCTTTAGTGGTCAGTCGGACTCGAAGAATTTGACATACAATATATACCTAGAGCAACACTGAAGGCTCAAGCACTTTTAAATTTTGTACTTGAGTTAAGAGGAATTGCAGAAGAAGAAGAACAGAAGAGTCTACCCAAATGGCATTTGCAATTGTATACAGATGGAGCATCAAGTTATACAAGTGTTGGGGCAAGAATCATCCTACAAGGACCAAAAAAATTAAAATTTATTATATTGTGCAACTGAACTTTGAAGCCAATAATAATGTAGCTGAGTATGAAGCATTGATTCTAGGAATTAAATTGGCACAAGAGGAAAGACCAGAATGTTTATCCATTTATTTAGACTCGCAATTGGTGGTTAATCAATTGATAGGGAAATTTGAAGTCAAGGAACCTATTTTGGTGAAATATAAAGCCTTGGCAGTGCAGTTGTTATCCCAAATTGAAGAATAGGAGGTACATCAGTTTCTAAGGGCAAATAATTCAATGACAGACAACTTCGCTAAAATGGATTCATAAAAAAATGAATGGATAAATAACTCCATACAATTAGAGATACAACAAACACCGAGCATTAAATAAAAGCAAATAATGGTAACCTCAACTCAGCAAGGATGGATGAAGCCGATAGTAAATTTTTTAGAGCAAGGAATACTTCTAGAAGACAAAAAAGAAGCAATCAAATTATTAAGGAAAGTTGCAAACTATGCTATAATCAACAAACTTATACAGGAGGTCAAAAGCAAATCCTTGGTCCAAATGCCGAAGTGAAGAGGAGGCTGATTACTCAGTAAGTGAGGTATATGAAGGACTGTGCAAAGCACATGAAGGGGCATACACCATCATAAGGAAGATTATTTTGCTTGGTTATTTCTAGCTAACTGTCACAATCCATTTCCGTGGGCCAGATCGACACTAGGACCTGGGTGGGCTTAAGGCCTCCGAAGCCCGTAGTAAGCCTGTATTATTTAAAACTCGCATTCTATTCATAATTGTGGATTCAGGCCCAATAATTTATTTTACAAATATATCCAAAGTACAATCCATACAATAAATGTCTATTCTCGATTTATTCATTTACAACCCAGTTGGAATACAATTGCGGAACTCTACTCCATATTTCGCTATCCTTTGCATTTACACATTCAATAATTATTACTCCTACCGATCCGCATCTCGTTCATTCGTTCGACTCCAAGATTCTTCTTTCCATCTATTACTTGGGGAGGTTGGAGGGGGGTGAGTACTAGACTTAGTGAGCAGGATTAGAATACCCTTTCACCCCACACAATCATACAAATGCTAAAATATTTTCATGTGATCACCCGTTTAGTTATATGATCATGCAGTTTGTCACACAAATGGCAATACAACAGCAATCACAGTTATTATCACCTTCATATAATCATATCACGTGGAAATTAGTCAGTGGAGTCACTGAAACCCCCGACGAGCCGTCCTCTCACATGGCCCATCCTCTCAGACGTGTGCACCAGGGAGCCAATCCCCCATTCTGGCCGACCGGTCTAATCCTCACATGACCCGTCCTCTCATTGTTTTTCCAGTCTCTCTTTCTTTTTTCAGTACCAACAGGAGGCAACCCGGTGGTCTCCATCTAATCTAGATCATCAGGCGCTCAAAACAGGAGGCCACCCTGCGGGCTGCGATCAAATCTAGATTATCTGGTGCGCAACAACAAGAAGCCAACCTGTGGTTTCAGTATAAATAGTATTATCAGATGCACACGGGGGCGCCGATCTCCCATTTACCCGGCCGACGGTCCAACTGTCCTCACAAACCCATGGTAACCCACTTCATCCCAATTCCACACAAACAAGGCACAGCAATATCACATGACAAGTAATCAAGCAATATTTAATATCAACAAATAGTGCATCACAATATAGCAATAATGCATGATAACATTTAGCCGTGAATGCATGAATGCAGGCGGATGAGGCGAATTATCTAACACTACTCACCGTTCTTTATCGTCCTCTAAGGGGACTGCCTTTCTAGCCACATGCATCCAGCCTCTGTCCTCGCATTTCGGAATTTTTATAAACCTCTAAAATAAACAATAAAATTCTAAGTAAGAATTTTAATTTGAAAGATTCTATTTCATATTCGTTTATTAGTTTTGGTTACCAGTCATTTAATTCACTTATTAATTTAAACTATATATAGATATATATTGGATTTCCTTATTTATTTATTTATTCTAATTTATCGCCTTTAAACAAAACGTTTAGTTATTTGTTAGTAATATTTTATTATAATACTAATCAAAATATTAATATTACTACTACTACTACTACTACTACTACTACTAATAATAATAATAATAATACTAATAATAATAATATTAATAATGATAATACGATTGTTCATACGATATTCATAACGATAATAATTTTAGCCGGTACTTAATCTATTAAACTATATAGAAATTCATTACTCTTGTTTATTTATTACTCTAATAATCTTATTCTATATTTTAAATTTTTATAAATTATTTAATTTCTATAAGTAATTTAATTTATATAATTAATTTTATTTCCTACCAAAATTTTGGCGGCATTTCCCTTAAAATTCAACTATCCACCAATTAATTTTATCACCATCCAGTCAATCATTTCTCATAGCCCATTCATCGGGCAAATCAATCCAGTCAATTAATCCCATCCATTCTCCATATTAACATTAATTCACAAATTTTTCTTAAATTCCATAAATTTTATTATTATCAAAATTTCCTAATAATTATGTAATCCTAGAATTAAATTTAATTAATCAAGTAGTTTAATTAATCAACAGATCTAGCCAAATTAAATTAATTAACTACAATTACTAAAAGTAAATTAACTAAAATTACTAAAATTAATTTATACCCCAAAATATAATTTTTTTCTTGCTGGATCGGGGATTTACGCGTGCCGGATCGAAGCTACACGCACTGGGACGGCAAGTGGGTGGCGCGATCTGACTGGCAGTGGCAGAGCAGCGGCGGTGGTGACAGATCGGACCTGTCGAAGGCACGCTGGAGCGACGGCAGTGGCAGCGGCGGGCTGTGGCGTTACTGCAGAGGGCTGGTGGCGGCTTGACGAGCTGGAGATCGTGCTGCGTTAGGGGCTACTGTGCGCTGCACGATCTGGTAGAGGGTGGAGTGCCGCTGCTGGCGTGGTGCGATGAGGAGCGACGGAGGAGTGGTGCTGGCCCGCGACGGCTCCGCTCGAGCTGGTGGAGGCGCGATCTGCTTCTGCCAGCAGTGGAGTCGCAGGCGCAGGGAAGAAAAAGAAAGAAAAGAAGAAGAAGAAGAAGAAGAAGAAGAGAGGAGGAGGCGGCGCTGGCAGTGTGCTGATGGCAGTGTCGGTGGTGGACTGGTAGCATAAAAATGGTGAGGGAGATGAGCATTGAAGAAGAATAAAAAGGAGATGTTTCTAGATGGTTTGGGCTGATTCGGTTCAATTCTGGTTCGATTCAGCCCAAATCTTGGTTTTCTTTTGATTTGCCGATTCTCAATTGGTTTGCGATTCGGTTTATCACTGTACAAATTATTAATTTGCATTTAAATAATTAAATACATTTTCCACGCTGTCAGTTTATTAAATTTAAAGGAAAAATCTTTGAAAATAAAAATTCGGGTTATTTCACTAACCATGAAAAAAGATGTCAAGCAGAAAATAAGAACATGCCACTAGTGCGAAAAGTATGATAGAGTAACTAGACAACTATCAGCATATTTACAACCTCTAGGAGGTGCTTGGCCCTTTGCCCAATGGGAAATTGGCATACTTGGCCATTCCCTACAATGGTTGCGCAGAAGAAGTTTGTGTTGGTAGATGTAGATCATTTCTCCAAATAGGTAGAAGTAGAGGCATTATCTACAATCACCCTAAATAAACCATATCCTTTTTCCAAAATAATATTAATTTTCAATATTGGCTACCTAATAGTATAGTCACAGATAACGAATTACAGTTTGATTCAGCTAATTTTTGCCAATTTTATAAAATTGGAAGATCACGTTACATTTCACATCTGTAGCACATCCCTAAACAAATGGACTAATAGAAGTTACCAATAGAATTCTTTTGCAAGGATTAAAAAAGAGATTGGATGAAGAAAAAATAAATTGGGTGAGTGAATTAAACAGTGTGCTATGTACATATCGAACAACCCTAAGGAAATCTACTGGAGAAACACTATTCTCCTTAGTGTATGGGACCGAGGCTGTCATACCCATTGAGATCGACTTACCAAGTACTCGCACAATGCACTATAATGTGGAAGAAAATAATGATAAAATAAAAATAGCTTCGGATCTATTAGAAGAGTGGCATGAAGATGCAGTTATATTTGTGGAAGCATGTAAAATGCAAATAATGAAGTTTTATAATAAAAGAGTGAAACAAAGAAGTTTCAAGTCTAGGGACTTGGTCTTTAAAAAAGCTAAAACCACAAAAGGTTCAACTAGAGTAAGTAATTAGGGTTGAACTAGGAAAGACCGTACGAAGTAACACAAAAAATAGGTCGGAGAACCTATAGAATAAGAAAAGTAAGTGGGTAGAAAATGCTTTGAACATGGAATGCAGAAAATCTTCGACAATATCATGTGTAAAGATGTACTAGATGGAAGACAAGTTTATTTACCTAAGTGTTAGGATCTTAAGAACATGGATGTAAAAGGGAAAGCTCAGGGGAGCTTTAGGAAATAGCTTGATCCTAACAACTAGGTTTTTCCCGAACTTCCATGAAAAAAAAAAAAATCATTATCATACTTGCTCGTCCAAATTCAAAAAACAAAAGAGTATAATAAAAAAATACACTAATAACATGCATATAAATAAGATTACGAGCCTAAGTAAGCTCAAGATAGAACAAGTCGAGGGACTCAAAAATAAAGGCCTTAAGAAAAATGATCTTTTCATTAAAAGAAAATGGAGGTACATATTGAAAAAACCCATTAATTTGGGCGAACATCAGTATTCTCTTGCTTGGTAGAAATGTCTTCTTGATGTTGCTCAGAAGGATCAATTGACGAAGCATCAAATGGAGTAACAAGAGGAATATCACTAATGAAATCAAAATCATCATTTTAGATGTCGACTTTGAAGGGTAGCAATAACTTAATCTTGGAAACTATCAATAGTGTCCACTAAATTGTTGATACCATCATCTGCTTCTTTCTGAGCAAGAGTTAGCTCATCCTTCAACTAATCACACTACGGCTTTAGCTTCTTATTCTCTTATCAACGACTTCTTTGGCTTTCTCCAAATCAACTTTGTCCTTTTCCAATTGAATATTCTTTGAACTAGTGATCAAGGCTTCATCGGTAATTTTTTTATATTCCTCATATGCACGATTGAGTTTTTCCCTCAGGGCACCCAATGCCTGGTTATGGGTAGTAGTAGATTTCTCCAGCATTTCTTATGTAGTTTCAGCCAGTTGGTTTGCCTCATTCTTAGCTAAATCCAGTTTAGTGTAGTGAGCACAAAGGTCATGAACACGTTTCTTCATGACTACAACTTGTTGCACAAGCTAAAAAAAAAAGAGAAAAACAAGAAATATAAAAAAAAAGGAGGAAGAAGAGAACAAAAGATAAGTACCAGAGACTTACAGTGAATAAATTACAGTTCATCCCATCAAAGATAGCAATCTCCTCCATTGAATCAAAATAGTTCGAATCCTGCTCGAGCACTAATAGCCTGACAAGATCTCTGCTCATAGGACTTTGAAAGCAAGAGGCAAAAGCTCCATGCACAGATTTGATGTAAGATTCCACATTATGATGACTGAGTTGTTCTCCGGTAATTTCTAAACGAAGCCTTTTCTTCATTCATCATAGAGGTACCTCATTTTGATCAACCTTGGCCTCATCTGCATCAATTATAGGACCGGGTACCTCCATAGCAATTTTGTCCATTCCTGCTAAATCTAGAACAGAGGAAGGAGCCAGATTGGTCTTAATATTGGATGTGGTCAAGTGCTGGTTGTAGGGAGATAAAAAGGTACAAAAGATTTTGGAGGCACTTGGTGGTATTTGTTTCCTCCTCATCCATTAACACCAAACCTTCTTTGTTACACGATTTCTTCTTGGCCCGAGCAGAACTCTGCACCTCCTTTTTTCTTCATTCTTCTACTTCCTTTAAAAATTTATTTCCCGCCATATCTACAAAAAGTGACAAACGGAAAAAATCAGTTCAAAAGAGCTTCAATATATACACTATGCAAAAGTTACCATGATTATCTTTTCTTTGATATGAGCATTTTCCCGAGAGAACTACACGATATTGAAGTTCCAACAGACCCTATATGTGTATGGGTCTTTTAGCATATTCAACTAAGGTATTAATGCTCAGCTTTTCCTTATCAGTTAAAAGTCTATTTTCATGAAATGACAGGCCAACTCTTGACCAACAGGTGTTTATATTGAAATCCTCTTTACTCTTCAATATAAAAAATTTCTCTTTCCATCTCCCTTCCAAAGAGCTAGGCATTCTAGTGAATGCACCAAGATGGTCTCGGCGACCAAATGGGGATGATGTTCCTTTTCATGGTTGTTTAAATAATATAACACATTTATCACATAAGGGGAGAATTTTAGGTTGGCCTGTTGAGCTAAAATACTAAGTCCTAGTACTACTTTAATGCTATTAGGGACAAGCTGAGACATAGTGGCTCCTATTTGGTTCAAATATTCACAAAGTTCTACCTATAAAGGAAGTCGGACACCAACCGTCAAATATTCTTCATACAAAATGAAGAAAGTAGGGCTCTGCTCTAAATTAGCGCGCACATTCTCTCCTATAGTCAATAGTTCAAATTCCTCAAGAATTGAGTATCTCACCCTAATCCTACCCATATCTTCCTCCTTTAACAAAGACCTAAGCTCTAAAACTCTATCTTCTCTTTAGTGAACTATTATTCTCTTTTTGAAAACCTTTTTGGTTTTTACAGGTGTTGAAGAAGGTTTGTAAGGATGGTTAGGCAAAGGAGGGGTATTACTATCCTTAATAATAAGACTTGTGGCTTTGATTCTTCCTGGAGAGACATTTTGTGGCATCTGGTTGGAAAGCCATCAGATTTTGTGGCTTTAAAACTTGATTCCGATGAAGGTTCAACAGCAATGGCTTTACCCTTATTCGAAGAAGGAGTATGAGAACCCATAATAAAAGCAAATAAAAAGAAGCAAAGTAAATTACCTTTCTTTAAAGTGCCTAAAAAAGCTTTTGTAGGAAGAATTTATGATTGGAGGAGATGAAAATGGAGTTGAAGATGTTTTTCTTCCAAAAATGTAGAATTACATAAGGAAGAAATGCAAGATGAAGGGATACAGTCGGAAAGAAAATCAAGAGATGCGAAAAGTCAAGAGACATAAGTTAATAAAAATATATATTACTTAAAGCGTCACTGCCATTTGAAGTGCATAGATAATTTCAAAGGTCGCATTCATTAAAGATAAGACCTGATTTGATGGCTGAAAGTTTGACTAAATGTGCATAAAGTAAACTGTCAATTATGGCATACATGGAGGTAGATCAAATTTCAAAAAGTACACAAAGTGACTTAAATGCCCTAGTGATTAGAATTAGTAGTTTAATGGATGTAGGACGTTTCTTCAAAGACTGAAATAAATGATCAATGCAGTGATTTTTTGCAAGTGTACGAAAATCGCAACAAGTAATATAGAATGAGTAGAGTATCATTTCCACAGGGATTGTATACCAAGTACCAAGATTATGTTAACCTATTATTATTTAAACGGTAATAAAAGGAATTATTTTAAGAAATTAAATTAAACAAATAAAAAAAAAGAACAAAAAGAAATCAAGCAACAATATTTGACGAAAAGAAATCAAGGATTTAAAGCTACTAGGGATTTTGACTTCACTTAATTCTATCCAATTTATTTTATTAGTTTAATAATCAATTTTAATTTTTTAAGTAGGGAAAACAACCCTAAAATCACTAACAAGCTCTCCCGATGTATTGTTAGCTATTTTAACCCGATGTATTGTTACTTATCTTCCAATAGCGTAATCAAACATGAATTAAATCATTAAGTTTTATGGTTTATTTATGAATTCATAACCTAAGGTCATTAACTTATGAAAACCCCAATGAGTCAAACCATATAGCTTTCGCATCAAGTTATTATTCTCATGTAATTTATTATCCTATTCATATCAAAAACCCTTCTCCCGATAGTGATTAATGAAATAAATCAATCCAGGGGAGAACTCTGCCTGGAAGCATTAAGTTCAATAATAAATTATATCATGAACAAGGAAAAGTAAATCTAATATTATAAATTGGAATCAAAATTAAGTTACATCAAATCTCTAGTATGAGAGTTTTAGTTCAATATAGTAATTAAATAAAACTCAATAAAACTTGTAAATATTCTCATAATCAATATGAATATTGAAAATAAAACAAGGAAAGAGTTTAGAAATAAAAACTAGTTAATGATCGGCTTGGACGGTTTCCTTGAAACTTGATACAAACCTTGAATACTTGAAGTCTTGGAGAGAGAGAGAAAACAATAGAACAAACGATGGAATATACAATGAACGACTCCTTTGACTATGGCTAGTCTCTCTATTTATATAGATTTTCTGGGAGAAAATCTGACTTCGTTTAGAAAATAGAATCCTTATTAAGTAAGAAATCTTTTTGGAGATAAGAAACTGTTTAGGCTTTCGATTTCTTCTCAATTAGGACTTTTCCATCTTCCTAAATAGGATTAGATCTTGATTTGTACGTCAGAAAAATATCTGAGGTGGGCCCATGTAAGTTATAGAAGCTGGCTGGCGTTCTCAATTTAAGACAGCACCTAATTCGTAGCACGGGTGTGCTGTTTTGCACGATCTAGGCATGCTAGAGTCTGAGTTCTAAGGATGGTTCAGCACAGGCCATGCTCAGCAACACATCCAGAGAAGAATCTGTGGCACGGGCATGCCCCATAGCACGGCTAGGGCGTGCTAGCTCTGAGTCTCCAGGATGAAATGCATCACGGGCGTGCTTAAGCAAGCACGGTCTGGTGTCCTCTCAGGCACGGGCGTGCCAGATATCACGGTCTGGGTGTGCTAGATAGTACGGTCCGGGCGTGCTAGAGTCTGAGTCTCCACTTGATTTTCCTTAGTTCAGCACGGGCGTGCTAATGTGCACGGGCAGGGCGTGCTAGAGCCTGAGTCTTTTGCTTTATTTTGCTCTTTTCTGTGCCAAAACCCTACAAATTTCCTTAAGATCAAATAGATTACGATTCAAGGACGCTTTACACACAAACGTAAATAATATTAAATAAAAACTAATTAAAGTAATTAAAACTACTAAAATTCCTAATAAAAATTATATTAAAAACACTATAAAAATAACACCTATCAATCAACACCATGTTGGGGAACTTTTGATAGGAACTAACAAATATGTTGAATGTTCAAAATAGGTCGAACATGTAAAACAGCTGAATATATAAATGACCTAAGCGTCATTTTGGGATTCGTAACGTCTTGATCAAAGAATCATTTAAACTAAACAATTAATGTATCAAATTCTCGTTTATCATTTATGACCAAGATACTTGTTAGGCTTAAAGGTCTTTTCCTACAATTAGGAAATTGCTATAAATATATGTATCATATCTCATCAAAGGACACAATATTATAACTCAATTGCAATTCTAATATTTCTCAGATTTTACTTCTATCAATAACGTTATAATAAGTTTGTCAATATCCGAAAAATATTTTGCTCTCTTAAAAATGGGAAATCATTTTCCTTAAAAATGACTTAATTTTCCTTTGATCAGAAAAATATTTTTTATTGATTTATTTTTCTGAACGCCCCAAATAAAAAATTGTAAAAAATATTTTTCCGCAAGTTATTTTATAGAACAAATTAGGCTAAAAGGCAAACACGGGCATTTTCTCATGCCATTTGATTTAACATGGAAGGGTATTTGGTGATTAAAATTCTAAAATTTCAATTGAAATTGCTTGGTTAAGAATAAGATTCCAAAAAAAAAAACACTAACATGTGATGATTTATGAAAAATGTATAAATCATAATAATAATTTTAATTTATAAAGCGTTTGTTATCGAATTAAACATTCTTATAGAAAATTATTTAAACAAAAAGTTAAATTTTATAAAAAATTATTTTTTTAAGAAATAACTTTGCAGAAAATAATGATAGAAATGTTGAATTACAGTAATTTTTTTAAAAAATATTACAATAGAGAACGAAATAAAAATAATAATAAATTACACATCATTTATTGTCCATAATTTTGAATATCTTTTATTTGTTTAATCTAAAAAAATTTTCATACAACCACTATTTCAACAAATTTTTTTAATAACAAATTAATAGAATACTATAATAACATAAAAAATTTTTGAAGCAAAATTAGTTTATAAAATAAGATAATAATATTGTTAATTTTCATTAATATGGAATGCAATTTTCCATCTCTTTTTATATGGAAATGAATCTAATTTAGAAGTGCATTGGATTAGGATTGTATAACTTTTAAAAGAATTATTAAATTTAATGGAATTGGTGGATTTCCTAAAATTTCTATAGATTCCACTAAAATTCTACGTAGAGTTTTATGGAATTAATATGACTTTTTTTTTTTTTTTTTGTAGATTTTGATTGAGTTTGATGTACAATAATTTTTATATATCCAATCAATTAATTTCAAAACCTAATTGAACAAGTTAAAAGGTTTTTTTAAGATTAATTAAAAAATTGAAAAACAATGAGAGACCAAAAGCAAAATGCATCATCTTCTCAAAATTGTTTTCTTCTTCTTTAAAATCTTACCACCGTTGACAATGAAAAGTCTGCAATAGTCAATGTCATTGCCTGTCGTCCGTGAAAAGTCTGCAATGGTCAGTGTCACTGCCGATCGTCCTGTGCTCCTAGAATAGTCGCGATATAATCGAAAGACAATAAACTTCTTGTCCCTTGATTGAATGGCCACCGTCTTATTGAAATCATATATATATATATACACGTGCATTGAACCAGAGCTCGCTTAAGGAGGCAGTGCACATCGAGGCAGGCCTCATGTACAACTCGCTGGCATTAGGCCTGCTGCTTGTGGCTCACGGAGTCTAGCAGTTCGATCACAACAACAACAGACTGTATTCTTTAATTCTTCAACTATTTCAAAGCTTTTCCATTTTTTTTTATTTAATCAAATCAATATTTAATTGAAATAAATTCACAAAACTTTCACAAAATAATCAAATTAATTCTGAAAATTACAATAGCATTAATATTAATTTTTTTCAAAATATCAAATTCTCAACGCATAGATTAATTCGAAATTAATCCAATAAATTAATACATTTTTTACCTAAAGCGGTATGTTGGATCAAAACTTTAATGAAAAGATTTTTAAAATCTTTGAATTGAAAGAATTTCTGAATCACTCTTTTATTTATGCCTAACACTGTAAAATTCAACGAAATTAATAATTTTATAAATTTTTCTAAATTAGAAATTTTTAAATACCATCAAATATGTAGTCTTAAAAATCATAATTAAATACCACCATATTTTTATAAATTTTATAAAAATCTAAATTGAACACCATAAAATTTTAATAAACTCTAAAAATATCTAAATCGAATAACTTTAAATTTTAAAATCTTTTAAAATCTATCGAATTCATAATTCAATGCATCATCCTTAATTAACTCTCATAAACGAATCCAATATATATGTCCCATAAGACAATATTCATGTACTCACTAAGGAAATACTAGCGTGTAAAACAGGCACACCTATTTTCCATGTACTACATCTCTAATTCTGACGTAGACGGTCCTGATTTCTTCCCCGAATGTGGATTCCAAACTGCAAATCCGCAACAGCAACCAAGAACTCTGCAGCTTGGTATGGGGTCAACATATCAACAATCATCCTGACTGTTCTGAGCCGTAGATCATCTGCCCTATGAACAATGCTCACCAACCGTCCGATCTTTTCATCAACGTCAGTGCCAGAAGTGGACCCTGCTAACTCACTTGCGCCATCTTGCCATTCCGAAAGTTGGTCTGTCAGTGCATTCTCTTCTTTCACTGTCTCGCACTGCAACTCGCTCACTCTCCTATTTCAAGATTTCCAACCAATATCATACCATTTCATCACTGTATTAATATTCTTCTTCTTCTTTTTTTTTTTTTTTTTTCTGAACTAATAAAATTTTAAAATAACCATGAGCATGCTCAGAGATTCTTTGAACGATGGAATCCGAAAAATTCAATTCTAATATTTACGAATTAATAAAATTCTACCATAACATCACAATTATATGAAAGAAGAAAAATCGAAGTCCTGAAAGATGAATTTCTTTAATTTTACATTTGATTAAATTTAAATCATTTATTCTTTGTTTGGAATAAATGAACTCCACATAATTTTTTAAAATTCATTTATAAATTTTAATTTTCGTGTTTTGTATGAAAAAAACAAAAATTTAATTTATCAGTTCAATTTTATAAATTTAAATATAACTAAACTAAATTATAAATAAAATATAAACTTTTATGATAAAATTCTCTATCCCCTATCTTTTCTAACATTTCTAACGCTATTATATTAGAGTATTTTTAAAATAAAAAGAAAACAAATTTTTTATTTTGAATTTATTCCAAACATGCAAAATTCATGTATAATTTCAGATTTTGACTTCATTTATACCAACCGGGCATTAATTTTATTTTAAAAATACCCTTTAAATTCATAAAATTTATTTTTCGATCAAACAAATGTAATTTCATGGAATATGAAATCCATAAATTTTATATTTTATCGATCTAAATAAGCACTTAGAGATTATTTATCAAGAAAATAAATAAAGAAATATATTAGGGTCGATTTTCCTTACCAAATGCTAAAAAAAAAAAAAAATGCAAATCAACATAAATTCAAATTTTTTAAAAATAAAAAGAAAATTAGTGGAACTTGCCTGAACTGAGTAGGTGATAGATCACCAAGATCTCCAGTTCTTAGCCCTCTTAAAATATCAACAATATGAGACTCAAACAGTATGCTTGACTCAGTATACATAAGATGAAACAAAGTGGTGGGTCGCCACCCCGCGATCCAGTGGAGCGACCGTTCGAGGGAGGATGCCCAAGGGGCGGTGAACACTGACAAAACGTCGCGCTCCGCCGCCGCTGACTTAACCCTATAATACTCTGCATAGTGATTCATAAGCTTATCAACAAAGTGACTCAAATGGGCAGCGGCGTCTTGGTTGGGGGGCGGTTTAGAAGTTTTCCTTAGTTGATTAACCATGTGGTGAAGTTGGTCGAACCAGGTCTCGTAGAACCGACCGAAGCTGGTTGCGCCGCTCATTTGTTGGGTGGTGAAGTCGTGTGGTGTGATGAGTTGTGCTTTTGTTTCTTTGTATTGCATGTGGAAGTAGAAGGGTGAATGACGACTGGAAAGGTGTCTGAATTGAAAGGTACACTTGGAGACAGATGTAAGATATTTGTGCATTGGAAAATTATATGCCGAAGGTGCTAAACGTCTTTCTTTCCTAATAATAATTTTTAATATTTTAATCAAATTAAAATTATATTAATTTTATTTTTTAATAAATATAATTTTTATAATAATTTTTAAAGGTTGATAAAGTTTTTTTTATAAAAAGTTAAATAATTTTTAGTATTTAATAAATATTAATTAAACTTTTTAATAGTCGTATCTACTGTTTTTTTTTCTGAGTTCAACTAGTTAAAATTAATATTCTTTTTTATTATTTTAAGTTAAACAGTTATTTTTATTAAATATTTTTAATTTAAATCGTTATATCAATAATTAATAACTAACAATCAATATAACAACTAATAACTATTAAAATAATTAATATTGTCAAATAGAATTAAAACAGAAATAAAAAAAAAATTATTATTTCGTCTATAAAATTTATCATAATTATCTAAATAGTCTAGAATTTGGTCAAAATATTTATAATGTTTTTAAAATTTGCGTCTCTTGTACCACTTAGTCCTTCCACCGAAAAATCACACCTTTGCATTTATTTTTAGAGTAAAAAGACGAACTTAACTTATATCAACCCAAATCCCTCATGCTATGGGAACTCAGATTCTCTCTACCCAACTCTCTCTCTCTCTCTCGCGATCACAACATCTACCCATCACTTGCTACCCATTTCCGATCACCTCTCACCAGTCTCAGGCGAGGAAGCACCAAGATTGAATATGCAATAGTCCAATCAAGGAAAGCAGGCTGGCCATATTGGGCCCTAGAAATATAGAAGATAGCGGTAGCCATAGTGTGGGAACCATGCCAGTGGTTAGAAGAAGAGAAGGGCCTAGAAGCCATATCGGCCATTTAAGAAACTGAAATTACAGGGTTATGGCCTTGATCACATGATTCCTAGTGGTAGATCATTTAAAGTAAAATGAGAATGGCATAGAAAAAAACCGAAAGCATCAAACTAGGAGGCTTCTGATCCTAGAGGAGTTCTCTATAACTGTTGAGCTACATAAGGACTCTGCTTTGATCCCATACTTATTTACCCTAATAATGGATGAGCTAATCGATAATACATAGAAGGAAACAAAATATATGCACTGTGAATTTTGCTTAAGAAATAAGTAGGAAAATGGGATTAGACTGGACAGGAGCCTAGATGCAATTAATTCACATAAGTAATATGGATGAAACGGATGAGTGCTACATAATATATTATACAATAGGAAGATATCTAACAAGGTGAGAGGTAAATTCTATGGAAAAATGAGGAGACTAGATATGCTACGATTGGGCATCAAGTGCCTAACATGTTCATAGAATGAATATTGTACATATGAGAATGCAATAATGGATATGTGGTTACACAAAGTTGGACATAATTATAAATGACTACGTTAGATAAAAGGTGCAAGTCACAGAAGTTGGAGATAAAATAAATGAATAATAACTACGACATAATCCCGCATGCCCTAATTCATAAATGTGATATTTTGAAAGTGAGTGATATTTTGAAAGTGAGTGATATTAAAAAGGTTATAGAAGAAAGTTGTCACGAATGATATGTGGTTTTTAGATATTATTAAGGATCTAGTGTTAGTCTTTATTTCAGTCAAATAAATCCCTATTTATTTGGGATACTTGATTTGTTTTGTTTGTTAACATATTCTAGATTTTTGGTGTTTCTGTTAACTAATTTTCTGCATTTCAATTCTGTAAAGCTATATAAATAGCTATGCTGTGTCAAGTTAGTAAATCATCAGATTCTTCTCATAATTCTTTCTTCTTTCTTTCTTAATCTTCTTTTAACATTTGGTATCAAAGCCCTTAGGGGGTTAGAAGTAGCAGTCTTCTATAAGTGTCTTTCTTCTTTTCTGTGATTCAAATATGACAACTGAATATTCTTTTGTTCAACCAGCAATACCCAAATTTGATGGGCATTATGATCATTGGGCGATGCTCATGGAAAATTTCTTGCGCTCAAAAGAGTATTGGCACTTGGTAGAAGATGGAGTTCCTGCAGCAGCAGAAGGAGTATCTTTGATAGACGCACAAAAGAAAAGCTTTGAAGATCAGAAATTGAAAGACTTGAAAGCGAAGAATTTTCTGTTTCAAGCATTGGATCGGTCAGTCCTAAAGACAATCCTCAAAAAGGATACAGCAAAAGACATATGGGATTCTCTGAAGCAGAAATATCACGGAACAACTCGTGTTAAGCATGCACAGCTGCAAGCTCTTCGAAAAGAGTTTGAAATTCTTCACACGAAGACTGGAGAAACTGTGAATGAATTTATTGCCCGAACTCTTACCATTGCTAATAAAATGAAAGCAAATGGTGAGGACAAGGGAGATGCTGTTGTGGTTGAAAAAATTCTGAGATCCATGACTCCCAAATTTAATTATATTGTTTGTTCTATTGAAGAATCAAAAGACACAAGCATGCTAACTATTGATGAGCTGCAAAGTAGTCTGCTTGTGCATGAACAACGCATGAATTCTCAGAATGAAGAAGAGCATGCTTTGAAAGTTTCACATGGAGATCATTCTGGAGGAAGAGGTCGCGGTAATAGTCGGGGCCGTGGACGAGGCAGAGGCAAACAGAGTTTTGACAAATCAACAATTGAGTGCTACCGTTGTTACAACCTTGGGCACTTTCAATGGGAGTGTTCACAAAAAGAAAAGGAGGTGCATTTTGTTGAGGCGCAAGAAGAGATGTTGTTGATGGCATATTTGGAAACAAATATTGCCAATAAAGAAGATACTTGGTTTCTCGACTCAGGTTGCAGCAATCACATGTGCGGGAAGAAGGAGTATTTCTTTGATCTTGATGAAAGATTTAAAGATTTTGTGAAGCTAGGCAACAATTCTAGCTTGAATGTCAGAGGCAAAGGCAATATCAGGCTGCTAATGCATGGGATAGCACAGACCATCACAGGCGTATTTTATGTACCAGATTTGAAGAATAATTTGCTCAGTATTGGGCACTTCAAGAAAAGGGTCTCTCTATCTTGTTTCAGCATAATAAGTGCAAAGTGTACCATCCTCAAAAGGGGTTGATTATGGACATGGTAATGGCTTCCAATCGAATGTTTGTTCTAAATGCTATATCTCAACCTATAGCATTAGCCTATTTTAGCACAACTATAGAAGATAATGTACATTGGCATTGTCGTTATGGACACTTAAGCTTCAGCGGTCTGCAACTTCTCCAACAAAAAACAATGGTGCATGGATTGCCATAAATGAAGGCTCCACTGAAATTGTGCAAAGATTGCTTGGTAGGGAAACAACAACGTGATCCATTTCCTAAAAAGAGTACTTGGAGAGCTTCACAAGTTTTGCAATTAGTTCATGCCAACATTTGCGGACCTATCAAGCCTGTTTCTAATAGCAACAAAAGGTATTTGCTCACCTTTATTGATGACTACAGCAGAAAATTATGGGTCTATTTTCTAACTGAAAAGTCTGAAGCTTTTGCTGTTTTTAAAAAATTCAAGGCAAATGTTGAGAACGAGACAGGTTTTTTTGTTAAAATTTTATGCACTGACAGAGGTGGAGAGTTTACATCACAGGAATTCAATGATTTTTGTGCTAATAATGGCATAAAAAGACAATTGACAGCTGCTTATACGCCTCAGCAAAACGGCGTCGCTGAACGCAAAAATGGAACTATTATGAATATGGTTCGCAGTATGCTTTCAGAGAAGAAAGGTCCAAACTCTTTTTGGCCAGAAACTGTTAATTGGACAGCACATGTTTTGAATTGCAGTCCTACCTTGGCAGTGAAGAATCAAACACCAGAGGAAGCGTGGAGTGGAATCAAACCTTCGATTGAGTATTTTAGAGTGTTTGGGTGCATTTCTCATGTTCACATTCCAGATAATAAAAGAACCAAGCTGGATAGCAAGAGTTTATGTTGTGTTTTGCTGGGAATCAGTGAAGAATCAAAAGCTTATCATCTTTATGATCCAATTTCCCAACGGATCATCATAAGCAGAGATGTTGTATTTGAAGAAGACAAACAATGGGAATGGGAAAAGCAGCATGAACAATCCATTGTTTTTGACTTGGAATGGGAAGATGATGAGGTGCAAGAGAATAATGATCAAGAACCAGATTTTGTACCTGAACAAGTCGAATCTAACGATAATGATGCGGAGGTAACCATGTCTCTTAATTCTTATGACTCTGATTCTAGTTCTTCAAATTCATCTGCTACTTATAATCTTGAAAGAACTAGAATGCCACCTGTTTGGATGAAAGATTATGAGACAGGTGAAGGACTTTTTGAAGGGGAAGCTGATATGGTTCTGTTTGTAAATACTGATCCTGTTCATTTTGAAGATGCTGTAAAAGATGAAAAATGGAGGCAAGCTATGGATGTGGAGATGGAAGCCATAAAAAGAAACGGCACATGGGAGTTAACAGATTTGCCGGCAGGAGGAAAATCAATTGGAGTAAAATTGGTCTATAAGACAAAATTTGATGAGAATGGAGAGGTCAATAAATATAAAGCCCGATTGGTGGTGAAAGGGTATGCTCAACAACATGGAGTGGACTATGATGAGGTGTTTGCCCCTGTAGCATGCATGGAGACAATTCGGCTGGTGATTGCACTCGCAACTCAAAAGGGGTGGCCTATTTACCAGTTAGACGTGAAATTTGCCTTTTTACACGGTGAGTTAACTGAAAATGTGTTTGTGGAACAGCCTTGTGGTTATGTGCAGAAGGGAGAAGAACATAAAGTTTATAAACTCAAAAAGGCTTTGTACGGGCTTAAACAAGCACCACGAGCCTGGTACAGCAAGATAGAATCATATTTTGTGAAAGAGGGTTTTGACAAGTGTGATTATGAGCATACTTTATTCACCAAAACAGCAAAGAATGGAAAAATATTGATCATCAGTTTGTATGTCGACGATCTTATTTTTACTGGAAATGATGAATTGATGTTTGCAGATTTTAAAAGGTCCATGAAAATTGAGTTTGATATGATAGATCTTGGGAGAATGAAATATTTTCTTGGTTTGGAAATTTTCCAAAATTCAGATGGAATTTTTCTTAGTCAAAGAAAATATGCCTTGGAGGTTCTGCAGAAATTTGGAATGCATAACAGTACTGCTATTTATAATCCCATTGTTCTAGGTGTTAAGCTTGTTAAAGATGAAAGTGGAGCTACAGTTGACAAGACATACTACAAACAAATAGTGGGTAGTCTTATGTATCTCACCGCAACTCGGCCGGATATGATGTTTGCTGTGAGTCTTATAAGTAGATACATGGATAGTCCCACTCAACTTCATTTACAGGCGGCAAAAAGGGTGCTTAGATATCTGAAGGGAACTACAGATTTGGGGATTTTCTACAAGAAGGGAGGAGATAATGAGCTGGTTGCTTATGCAGACAATGATTATGCCAGAGATTTGGAGGATAGGAAGAGCACTTCAGGCTATGTTTTTCTTTTTAGCTCAGGAGCAGTGTCCTGGTCTTCGAAAAAACAGCCAGTAGTTAGTTTATCCACTACAGAGGCGGAATTTATTTCAGCTGCTTCATGTGCATGCCAAGCTGTATGGTTGACAAGAATTTTGAAGAAGCTGGATCCTAAGCAAGACAAGTCAGTTATGATTCGTTGCGACAATAATTCTGCCATTAAGCTCTCAAAAAATCCAGTTATGCATGGACGAAGCAAGCATATAGATGTTCGGTTTCATTTTCTGCGAGAGCTTACTAAAGCTGGCACTGTTGAATTAGTGTACTGTGCTTCACAACAACAGCTGGCTAATATCATGACCAAGGCTCTCAAACTGGATGCCTTTTTGAAGTTGCGAGCTTTATTGGGCATATGTTCAAAGGAATCAGTTATAAACTGATTGGTTAAAGCATTCAGTTTAAGGGAGGAATTGTTAGTCTTTATTTCAGTCAAATAAATCCCTATTTGTTTGGGATACTTGATTTGTTTTGTTTGTTAACATCTTCCAGATTTTTGGTGTTTCTGTTAACTAATTTTCTGCATTTCAGTTCTGTAAAGCTATATAAATAGCTATGCTGTGTCAAGTTAATAAATCATCAGATTCTTCTCATAATTCTTTCTTCTTTCTTTCTTAATCTTCTTTTAACATCTAGTTTATTGTTTGCCTTATGCTTTACTTTATTCATTAATGTAGCAATCAATTTAAAAAAATTTTCCGTAAAAAGTACTTTCAAATTCTTTTCCAATTTATACTTCGTTGTTTATTGCTGTTATTTTGAACACAGCAAATGTTAGAAATAAAAGATTGATATATTTGACCTCTATTACTTTAAAATTAAAGCTTAATTATTGTTGAGATTATTGTTTTCGTAGTGATTATCATTTTGAAAATAAAAATAGAAAATTTTCGGTTCGAACCGGATCAGAACCATCAGTTCAGTTTTAAATTTTAACATTCAAATGAACTTTAACTGGTTCTTGAACCGCCGGTTCCGGTTCAAAATTTTAAACCAACGATTTTAATCCAATTTCAGTTCATCTACAATACGGTTCGATTCTAGTTCAAAATGAACTCGTGTGGATCGCTAGGTCGGTGTCTTGTTATTCAAAACAAAAATCGGTTGGAAATCACCATTTCCCGCTTCATGGATAACCGATATATAAAACTTATTTTAAGGATATTTTAGGGTGTAATTAAAAAAAAAAGGAAAAAAAATTGTAGTATCGAGATTTTATCTAATTAATTAGATTGTCGCTCCATTTTCAGAAACTAATTTTTATTTTTCATAACCATGGGTATCATTTGTGTTTGCATTTTTTTGAGTGCTGGGAATAGATAGAGAAAAGTGAAATCAGGAAAATCTGTTAATTAGAGAATTTATGATAGTTTAATCTTTTTATAAAAAATTAATGATAAAAGTGTATTTTTTTGACAAAAGTGTATTTTTTTAACAGAATGACTAAATAAGATTATAGAAGTAAATTTAAGAGACGTTATAAATATTTATATAAAAGTCAAAGACAACTTAGATAATTATGTCAAATCTCAAGAATGAAATAATTATTTTCCCTATAAATAATATGGATATCACATCCTATACTTACTTTTGGAAAAATAGTAACAGTTCCTAAAATTTAACAACTAAAATTTTTGTAAAAAGATGCATATTTGCAGTAATAGTTTATTTGTTAACAATATAGTGTGCACTTTGGTTAACATTTTTGTGAAAAAATAAACAACGTTGTAAAAAATTTTTATATTTTTTTATAAGTTTATGTTACAACATAATAACATACTTTTGTCTGTATACTATAACTCGACTAGAAATTTTATATTGTTGTTCATATATTGTAAGGAAATAAGGAATGTTGTAAAAGATTGATCATTCTTATAAAAATTGATAGTTTACAAAATAATAGATCCCTTTCAAAAATTCGTAATATTTTCTATTACTTTGTAAAAAATGCAGTTTTCTTGTCAAAATTGGTGATTTACAAAATAATAAGTTTGGTTTCAGAAATTTAGTGATATATTGAAACAACTCAAATTTTTATTTTCAAAGATTTTCCAATTAAATTTAATAAACCGACAGCTTGGAAATTTATTTTAATATTTTAATGCGAACACTGTGAGAAACCGAACCGAAAACCGATTGAAAAAGTCGAAAACCAATCGAAAATCAAAGATTTGGGTCGAATCGAACCGGTTCGACCCAAACCATCTAGAAAATTCCCTTTCCTTTTTTTTTCCAGCGCTGCACCTCTCTACTCCTCACCATCACAGCAGCGCCTCCTCCTTCCTCTTCTTCTTCTTCTTCTTCTTTCTTTCTTTCTTTCTTTCTTTCCCTTTTCTTCTTCCTCTCTTCTTCTTTCTTGCTGTGACTGCGCCTGCGTCGACCTCAGCCAGCAACAGCAGAGGCGCGATCCACAGCCAGTCGCACCGCCTCCATCGCGCACAGCACCGCCTCGCCGCTCCTCCGCGCGCCACAGCCAGCGGCTCCACCTGCAGCAGCGCTTCATCCTCAGCCAGATCGCAGCGCCACAGCTCCTCGAGTTCATTGCGCCACCATCCTTGCTGTCCAGTAGATCGCGCCACTTGCTCGCAGTCCCGATGCGCGTAGCTCCGATCTAGCACGCGTAAGCCTTTCCGATCTAGCAAAATTCAACAAAAATTATACTTGGGATCGCTCGGGTCCATCTAGTGCTCCTCCCGGATAGAATCAAAACTAGAGCTTCGCTCTCCACCACAGTGAGTAATAATAAATAATGCATATCAACACTGCATTTGCATAACATTACATTTTTATATATTTACATATTGTATTTTCTCATATATATTATGTTATGATCACTATAATTATACTTGTGCATAATTGTGCATTTGGATGAAATTGGTGTATTATGATAAATGAATTGTTTGATTATTTGTGCTGTGTATATACTGTGCTCTGTTTGTGTGGAGTTGGGATGAAGTGGGTCACCATGGGTTTGTGAGGACGGTCGATAAATAAGGATCCTGATGAACTGATGAAAGTGGACCGTCGGCCGGGTAAATGGGAGATCGGCGCCCCCGTGTGCACCTGATGAACTGATGAAATGATGTTGATGATATGGAAAAGAAAAGAGAGAATGTAAAAATAAAATATTGAGAGGACTGGTCAAGTGAGGATTAGACCGGTCGGCCAGATATGGGGGATTGGCTCCCCGGGTGCACATGTTTGAGAGGATGGGCTGTTTGAGAGGACGGCTCGTCGGGGATTTAGGTGACGCCACTGACTAATTTCCACGTGATGTGATTATTTGAAGGTGATATTGTTGTGGGTGCTGATATGATGACATATGAGTGACTGTTGTGTGTTCATTCAGTATACTAGGGTGCATTTTGCTTGCCTGTATGAGGTGTGTATTATTTATTATTATTCACTGAGTTGCAAAACTCACCCCCTTCTCTCCAAACCTCTCAGGTACTAGGAAGCAGCTGATTCGATTGAAGCTCTGCAATCTTCTCCGCAGAGTTATAAATGTAAACTTTATATTTTTGTTATTTAATTTTGGTTGTATAAGTTACTCTTTTATCAGATTATTATTGAACTCCGCAGTTATAGGGTTGTGTATTTAAATTGGGCCTTATTGTTAGCACTACGCTATAAATTAATTATTGTGTAATTAACTGTAGGTAAACTAGTAAGCCCTTATTGTGATTATGAGTTATTGTGAATAGGCCCTGGTTAAATTTTATGTATTATTTGATATTGGGCCAGATGTTTGAAAATTTTATAAAACTTATATCTCAAGTCATATGGGCTTACTGTTTTGTTGAAATTAGGAGAATCATGTAGACAGATTGAATAATTTAGGCTTACTACGGGCCTCGGGGGCCTTAAGCTTACCTAGGCCCTAGTGCCGGTCTGGCCCACGGAAACGGGTCGTGACAAAGGTGGTATCAGAGCAAAAGTTCATAAGTCTAGATGTAACTGCGGAGTAATTCCTGTCATGTCTTGACATAGTCTTCCTTGCTTTCCTCTTCAGCGTTGTTCGCAACCAGATTAGAGTTAAGTTGTTTAATAAGTAAAATTTTGTATCCTTGTTCTTTAGAGATGTGATTTAGTTACTGATGCTAAGGGGATGGTTTAAACAAAAACCCTTTTATGGAATAAATAATATTCATATATAATTTAAGTATGTAAGAAGATAAGTTATATAGGATTAATAAGTTGAGGTTAGTTGATGAAAGTGTGCTATTTTTTTATTTAATACGTGTTGAATGTGGAATACATATTTAAGAATGCATGAATGTGTGTATAGGTGTGCTTGCGGAATTGAGAATGAGTTGCTAATAATTTAACAAGAGAACTAAATGATTCGGATTCGAGGACATCAGAATCTATTTAATTAGAGTATTGAATGAGTATATGAATTTGATGAAATTTACATGATGTTGGTTAGTGGAATTTCTTATATTTATTGAGATAAATATTTTCTGGATGGAATGGATATACATGATTTTTATAAGGTCTGAATGTTGAAGGATTTGGTGCGATTTGGTATAATAATTGGTGATGAGTATTTTTCATAAAGAATAATATTGGTGGAATTATTATATGAAGTGAGTTTTATTTATGAGTAATTACTGCTTGGTGGGACAAAGTGTATTGTAGCATTCATCAGCTATTTCGTTTCAAGTGTATGAATGTAGGGAATAATATAAATTATTGTGGTTATAAGAAAAGTAAATTGTGATTCTTAGTAAAAGATAAACTACTTTAATCATGATGTACTTAGTGGTGGATATTGTGTGGATTGTGGCATCTTATGGTTTAATATGGTACAAGTAAGAATTAAATCTAATGGTATTTAGCCTTTTGATATTTAAAATAATTGTTGCACACTCGATGGTATGTGAATTACAAACAATGATTTTTGTTTAATGGGAGATTCTATGATCTGAGAAGGAGTTAATGACTCCATAAGGGAATTAAGGTACTTATGTTATGTAAATAGTGGGCTATGATGATTAAGTATATTGATGAATGACATCGGACATGGAGAGATAATTGTCCAATTATTGAATTGATATAATACTAATGAAATAGATAAGTAAGGATGGATCTAGTCCTGTTATTGTTTGGATATTAAGAAAAGAATCAATTACAGAAACGTGAAGGGTATAAATTAATATGATTTAAATGAGGATAATCAGTAATTAGAGGTTTAATAAATTAAGGATTATGGGTAACAAGATTTGATAAAACTAGAAATAGTGATACCTCAGCAGCTTTAAGATAAAGACTTCTATACTTTGGGAATTCATGAGTGTATTAGACGGGACATAAGTAAGACCCTAGTATATGTAGGATGTTTAATAAGCCAGACTAAGTTTATGGATCTAGTATAATAAAATGAAAGTAAAAGATAATAGAGGAAACTAGTGGACTTGGGATTGGAACGCTATTATGTTGGGTGATAATTATATTAGAAAATGATAATTAGAATATAATTTGAAGGAGAATAATATTTGTGTAATTGTAAAGTTTCTTGTTATATTGATAAAAAAAAAAATAGAGATAAGGTGGATATTAAGAATTTAAATGATCTTAAATAGTAATTTTATGCTGTAAATAAATTTAAAATTTATAAAAATTTAGAAAGTTAACAGATGTTTTAGAATAAGTAGTTAAGACTATGTAGTTAAACAAAAAAGGAGCGAAATATTATTAAAGATAGAATGATGGAACATGTATACTATTGAAGGTAGGAAAAATGGCTTTGAGGTTTAAAATAATTATCACTGTTGATGATAATTCTAATAGGATATTAAATAAATAATTGATAATGTTATAACCAAACTTTTGAGTTGAGTTAATCGGGTCTTTGCGAGGTGAGTTTCGAGAATTTAGTGGTTCATGAATAGTAAATTTAAATCTAAAAAGAGATCAAAGGTAGGAAGTTATTGAATGTCTTATGTTAAACAAATAGATAAATGATTCGAGGATTGTAATCCCGATGACAAAAGAATTTAGTACTTATATTCAGAAAGAAAGATAGACTTTCTATTGGAGAGAAAGAGAGAAGAGAATTTTGACTACTGTAATTTGATAGCATCTAGTTGGAATAATAGTTGATAAAGGATCACGGGACTTAGCTTGAGATGACAACGAATGTAAATAAATTTAATTTCTTGACGTAAAGCAATTAAAATAAGGAATTTCTATTAATTAGTGCAACTTTTGCAAGTTGCTTGTTTTATTAGATAAAGAAGGGAAGTTATATTTATGTCCTTGGTAGAACATGAAGGTAATTAGAGTATTTTCATTCATTAGTAAGCAAGCTGAGTTTTAATTTACCATTTGCATGGAACAGTGAAACTTGGTATAAGAAGGAAAAGGTGAATTTGGGATAGTTTTAACAAATTAATGAAGAGAATACATGTTAGTGTTTGAAGACTAAGGATATAAACTAGAGGATTATTGGATGTGATAACAGGATGGTCTAAGACTACATCTTGATTATATTGGAGTGCCAACTCATGTGTGTCGATCAGATCACTAATCAATTCAAATTGCTCATGGGACTATTGAGGTACCAATTAGAGCGAAAATTATTGATACATAATGTAGAGTCAATATAAACCTACTCTGAATTCCTTAGCAATTGGTAGCAATTATGATTGAATGAATAGAATTGTGTTATAAATGGTAGTTGCGACATATCTAATGGTTTAAGGAAATATTTAATTAGTTAGGTGCATTTGAGGAATGGTACATTGAAACTCAGATGTTGAGGGATTCAATGAGCTATTAACCCTGTTTGGAGTAAAGAATATAGAGAGAACATAATTAAGGTTGAAAATCTTCCTAGATCGTATTAGGTATAAATTTTACAATTTTTGGAGGTGATAGACATTATGATAGACTTGGAGAAAAAGGAATAACCCTATGATATTATTATCTGAATATTCTTTAACAATTCATGGGATTAAGAATAAATATAAAACAATGGACATAGTGTAATCAGGAATTAGATTATAGGTTTAATATCCTTAATCTCATACTTAGCTAGAGCAAAGGCAATACTTGTTTAGGATTTCTGGATACGTAGACCTAGGTAAATTGGATATAAATTACGGTTTGGAGAATTTTACATCTTGATTAAGCTTGTAAAAAAAATGTAGACTGGATTTCATGATGGAATGGAGTATAATAGAACTGTGTTTGCGAATTTTAGAAAATAAATTAAGAATTATTCGGCATGGCAACAACTAATTTGGCTAGTTGCATAAGTTGTTGTCATAATTAGTTAAGAAATGGTATGATATGATAATTCGGGAAGAAGGATAGAGAGGTTAATAACTAAAATAGAGACTTGATTGTGAATTGAAATTTTCTCTATATAGTCGATGTATTATTTGTTTTTATGAGAATTCTCATTAGTAGGAATTGAGAATAAATTATATATCTTTTGTTGGAAAATAGTTAAGTTGATAAATATGTGATGAGATTGAGATAGAAGTCAGTATATCCTATCAGTTGATAGCACTTAGCTAGAGAAATGTCATGATTTTGTTTGAAATAAGCTTGTAGTAATACCATGAATTTGTTCTCTTTAATTGGAAAGGATTGAATGGTATTTAATGGTAGAATTGATAATAATAATAAGGATTCTAAATTGGAATAGTAATAAATTTGATTGAATATGTGGATTCTTATATCAGTAAGATTACATAATGGGTTGGTGTATGAGTTTCTTATGGAGTGATGATCATTGCCTATGATAGCTAGTGAGAGAATAAATGACGATACATCAATGTAAGGACACATGATATAGAGCTAATGAGATCAATAACCCTTACTTGAGCAGATGTTATAAGTGAATAAAATTCTTACGTGTAAAGGTGAATATTAGTGTCGAATCTGTGCTTTAAGTTATGAATATTTGACTTGAGGTGACAACTTGTAGACATAGTATGATTCACGTTTAAATTAACTTTAGGGATGGATTTATCTTATAATCATCTTACCCTCTCTATAAATTAGATTTTCTTCCCAGGTCTGTTCATTGGTTTGTCTTAATTATTAAATTTAAGAAAAATCAGATTCACCACTCTGACTAACGAACTTGCAACTTTATGTGAGAAGCATAACCACCATTGTCGTAAACAATTATTGTATCCTAGTTTCTTGTTATTTTCAAAATTCAAGGACGAATTTTTTTTAAGGGGGGAAGACTGAAACAACTCAAATTTTTATTTTCAAAGATTTTCCAATTAAATTTAATAAACCGACAGCTTGGAAATTTATTTTAATATTTTAATGCGAACACTGTGAGAAACCGAACCGAAAACCGATTGAAAAAGTCGAAAACCAATCGAAAATCAAAGATTTGGGTCGAATCGAACCGGTTCGACCCAAACCATCTAGAAAATTCCCTTTCCTTTTTTTTTCCAGCGCTGCACCTCTCTACTCCTCACCATCACAGCAGCGCCTCCTCCTTCCTCTTCTTCTTCTTCTTCTTCTTTCTTTCTTTCTTTCTTTCTTTCCCTTTTCTTCTTCCTCTCTTCTTCTTTCTTGCTGTGACTGCGCCTGCGTCGACCTCAGCCAGCAACAGCAGAGGCGCGATCCACAGCCAGTCGCACCGCCTCCATCGCGCACAGCACCGCCTCGCCGCTCCTCCGCGCGCCACAGCCAGCGGCTCCACCTGCAGCAGCGCTTCATCCTCAGCCAGATCGCAGCGCCACAGCTCCTCGAGTTCATTGCGCCACCATCCTTGCTGTCCAGTAGATCGCGCCACTTGCTCGCAGTCCCGATGCGCGTAGCTCCGATCTAGCACGCGTAAGCCTTTCCGATCTAGCAAAATTCAACAAAAATTATACTTGGGATCGCTCGGGTCCATCTAGTGCTCCTCCCGGATAGAATCAAAACTAGAGCTTCGCTCTCCACCACAGTGAGTAATAATAAATAATGCATATCAACACTGCATTTGCATAACATTACATTTTTATATATTTACATATTGTATTTTCTCATATATATTATGTTATGATCACTATAATTATACTTGTGCATAATTGTGCATTTGGATGAAATTGGTGTATTATGATAAATGAATTGTTTGATTATTTGTGCTGTGTATATACTGTGCTCTGTTTGTGTGGAGTTGGGATGAAGTGGGTCACCATGGGTTTGTGAGGACGGTCGATAAATAAGGATCCTGATGAACTGATGAAAGTGGACCGTCGGCCGGGTAAATGGGAGATCGGCGCCCCCGTGTGCACCTGATGAACTGATGAAATGATGTTGATGATATGGAAAAGAAAAGAGAGAATGTAAAAATAAAATATTGAGAGGACTGGTCAAGTGAGGATTAGACCGGTCGGCCAGATATGGGGGATTGGCTCCCCGGGTGCACATGTTTGAGAGGATGGGCTGTTTGAGAGGACGGCTCGTCGGGGATTTAGGTGACGCCACTGACTAATTTCCACGTGATGTGATTATTTGAAGGTGATATTGTTGTGGGTGCTGATATGATGACATATGAGTGACTGTTGTGTGTTCATTCAGTATACTAGGGTGCATTTTGCTTGCCTGTATGAGGTGTGTATTATTTATTATTATTCACTGAGTTGCAAAACTCACCCCCTTCTCTCCAAACCTCTCAGGTACTAGGAAGCAGCTGATTCGATTGAAGCTCTGCAATCTTCTCCGCAGAGTTATAAATGTAAACTTTATATTTTTGTTATTTAATTTTGGTTGTATAAGTTACTCTTTTATCAGATTATTATTGAACTCCGCAGTTATAGGGTTGTGTATTTAAATTGGGCCTTATTGTTAGCACTACGCTATAAATTAATTATTGTGTAATTAACTGTAGGTAAACTAGTAAGCCCTTATTGTGATTATGAGTTATTGTGAATAGGCCCTGGTTAAATTTTATGTATTATTTGATATTGGGCCAGATGTTTGAAAATTTTATAAAACTTATATCTCAAGTCATATGGGCTTACTGTTTTGTTGAAATTAGGAGAATCATGTAGACAGATTGAATAATTTAGGCTTACTACGGGCCTCGGGGGCCTTAAGCTTACCTAGGCCCTAGTGCCGGTCCGGCCCACGGAAACGGGTCGTGACATATATATTTCCTCATAATTTGTAAATAGTGCCTTTTTCTTGTAAAAGTTGGTGATTTACAAAATAATAGATTTCATTTTAAAAATTTTGTAGTATTTCCTAATATTTTATAAGAAGTGACTTTTTATCAAATGTTCTTAAAATCCAACCGAATATTGAACCGACGTCATGACTGGATCGCGGTTGAATTGGATCAACAGAGTTCAACCGGGTTTTATGATTAACATAATTTATAATTTAAAAAAATCATTTTTATAAAAAATGTGTAAATACATTTCAAACTATATATATAATATTATTAGTTGAAATTGTATTTTTACAATTATAATTATATTTTACAATTCTGAAACATTAGTTTATTTAGTTAGAATTGTTTTTTTTTTTTTTCATTCAAAGAAAATTATTTTTTATATTATTATCAACATTAATGATGAGAAATTAAATCATTAATAATATTAATAATATTTCATAGCATTTTAATAATTAAAAATAATAATAATGTCATTAATATTTTAAAAATATTTCAACTTCTTTTTTAATAAATAATAAAATGATTCAGCTTTTTTAATTTAATTTAGATATTAATGAGCTGATATTAATGACTTTTTTAGTTTTTAATAATTAATAAAATTAATGTTATCATCAATATTTTTTGAAGTAACAAAATTTTTAAGTTTTTTTTTAATATTTAATTAAATTAATAGTATCAATAGTATTATTTTAAATTAGTAAATAAAAATAATATTATTAATAGTTTTAATCTTTTTTGTCAATAAATATTATTATTTTTATTGCTTAAATAATAAAAAATTAAATGAAAAAGTGAAAGTTTTAATTGTTTCCAACTTCCAACGTAAATATTATAGAAAGTTGGTCCAACGTAATAAATAGCACAGAGAACATAGAGTTAAACAGTGTAGAGGGCTATCAAAAGTCAAATTGATGCTATTAGGAAAAAAAACCCAGTTCATACTGGGTCACTGGGTTTCTGAAATTATCCAGGTTTGTCCAGTTCAACCTGGTTTTTATGTACCTGAGTTTTAGTGTTAAACCAGATCGGACCAGTCACCAGGATTTGCAATTGAATCGGTCCGACCAGCCAGTCTGATCCGATTTTAAAAACACTACTTTTTATTGTAAAAGTTGATGGTTTACAAAATAATAAGTTTGCATTCTAAGGAAGGATATATCCCATTAGGAGACCAATCAGGCCAGAAGACCCCAAGACCATCAGCATTAAGATGTTGTCTCGCAACAATAGAAGGAGCATATACCATGTGAAGGCCCATGTTGCCATTAACAACTTCCCTAGCTAAACAATCTACTACCTTATTAGCCTCTCGATACAACACTTTGACAATCCGCACCTTCTAATCCTGCTTCATAAGTTGCTAGCAGTTTTGCACCAAATTACTCGCTTCAAAACTGCAGTACACCTTTGTTGTAAGCATATCTACAGCAACCTGAGAATCAACTTGAAGAACAAGCTTCCTCCACTGGTTTTACCAAGCAACACGTAATGCTTTATAAATACCCCCATGATTCCGCCTCCAAGGAGCCACATAAACCTCCTCATAGTTAAAACAGAGTGTCTCCAGGTATTAAAATTAGGAACCAATTATTTTTTCCCTATATACTTATCAAAATGTTTTTGCTATTTTTAAAATAAATTATTTCTTTTAAAAATTTTCAATATCCATAATTTTTTTTTTATTTTTTTATGAATTTCATTCAAATCAAAATCTACAAATGTTTAATTAATCCAGACAAAATTTTGTTGGAATCCAAACTAAATTCAACAGTTGATTTATGAGAAATAGAAAAGAATTTGATTTTCTGTCATTTTCCCCTTCCTGAAATATTTGGAAGCCAAACAAGAAAGAAAAGCATTCATATCCATTCTTCATCTATCATTAAACTCAAATTCTAGCCAAACAGAGAGGAAAGAATCCATATCCATTCATCTATTATCTATCATTAAACTCAACTTCTAAACCCTAACCAAAGATTTTTTTTTTTTTTTGGTATAAACCACCGGTATCCGACCATATTACTAAGAACTGTCTAATCCGGTTCGGAGTTTAGTCACAGTTAAAATTTTTTGCCCCTCCCTATAGGTGAGTTTAGTGGAGATGAGAGATCTTCTCATATTCCCAGCCTGTGTTGCCAACTGAGCCCCCACTCGTAGGTAGAGATGATAATATTTAAAAACACAAAATGACAATATTACAATAAGAAATTTAAGATAAAGAAAAAAATAATAACAAACAATTAATCATCTTACTACCAAACGGTGAGCCAACTGCAAAATTCCCTGATGAAGTACCATGCCACGGACTTCAGCTGTTTCAGGTATTAAGTTGTTAACACCAATACCTCGTTCAATAATTTGGTCTATTGGGGAAAAAAGGGAACATAATTCTTGGAGAGCAGAGTCGATTAGTGTAAAGAGTGGTCGGGGAAAACAATTGTACTTAATCAGCTAAAGCATATACAACAACTGATGCCTGAAGATCACGGTCCACCTTGAAATGAGCATGGAAAAACCTTCTTATCTGCCATTTTATTATATATTAGACTAAAAAAAGAAGAGAAAGGTGATGGAAAGAAAACTCATATCTATACTATATATAAACATAGGAATAGGGGGAGAGAATAATGGAATTACCTATACTAACCTTAATGAAATTTTAGAAATCCTAAAATAACCTTAGTAATGACTAATTAGAAAATTATATTTTATTAATGATTGGATATAGTTTATTAAAATTATTTTTTCAATAATTAGATATAGATAATTAAGCATTTCAAAATTTAATGAGCATTATATATACTTTAAACATTATACATTAATTATATTAATTTAAAACTTCTACCAACCATAGCTGTAACGAACAACTATATCCAAAGATTCATAACAAGATACATTTGAAGATGACCAATGAACTTTCATCGAACTCTTTCAAATCCTGCACATCAATATGCATCTCCAAACCCATAAGAGAAGAAAGGAAGGATGCTTACGTACTACAGGATTATTAGCTCCAATCGTTTTTTGAATCAAGATACTCGAGGAAGGGTGTAGTTATGCATGATAATATTTTCTTGTGTAGGACTTGTATTTTCCTTTTTAATAGGGATCACATAGGCTTTTTTTTTTAAAAAAAATTGCTTTGCATCTTATGAAAATTAGTCTATCATATTTAATATTTAATTAGAAAGTTTAATCCAATTTATAATATTATACATTAATTACAAAGTTTTGTCCCATTCTAATTAGAAATCAGAATCCTATTATAGTAAAATTTTGTACTATTATTCCACTATATATATGTTTATTATATCAAACTTTTCCGTTCCTAAGGACTTGTTGAGTTTGCAACTATATCTTCTCATGCAGTAAGTATAATCCTCTTCAATTGCTCCGTGTTTTATATTCTCAATTATGAATGTTTAATAAACTTTCACCTTAAAGAATGAGGTACAAAAACAGGAATGAACTATAGTTACGGTGCATTGTTTATTGTTTCTGGAATGACAAATAAAGGCACATGATATTGGGTTGGTTTTTGAAAATTCTTTACAGTTGGTGAGTGTTTTTTGGTTGATTTCATGGCGACCATATTTATTAGATAATTTAAATTTTATGACTTTGACGACATCTTAGTTAGGGTTTTGACCTGCTTTTACTTGATGCATGCTTTTGTGTTACGATATTTATTGTTTCATATAAAATAGAAAATAAAATTCATCAGAAATATATATAAAATATAAAATTGTGATATAACACAAATACTAGCAAACTATATAATATATTAAAAGAAACTTTTTTTTCTAAAAAAAAAAAAAAAGTAACCATAAAATTAATTATATGCTCATAGACTTTAGCAAAAGTAAAAAGAAAAAAAATAAATCAAAATTATAAATGATAATGGTTATCTATTTATAGTTTATATTATTCTATAATATAATGGTTACCAAAATTACAAAGGATTATAATTTTATTGATTGAAAAAATAAAAGTAATTTAACTTTGATTAGTTATATTAATTTTCTATTTATATCTAAATTATATTGGATAACTAAGAAATTCTATTATATACTAAATAAGGTAGTATCTATTAAATATGGTAAAAGTATAATATTTTCAAAAATTTTAATTTTATTAGTTTAAAGAATAAAAGTAATTTAATTTTGATTGATTATATTATACTACATTAGGTACATGTTAAATATGTTAAGAATATAATATGTTTTATTATTATTTTCATTAAATCTTCAATTTGATTGGTTATGATTATTTTACAAAGAATACATGTAATTTATTATTTTTATTAAGAAATATATTTTAAGATTTATTTTTTTATATAAAATAGAATAAATATTACTAGAAATATATATATATATATATATATATATATATATATATATATATAAAATAAAATTACGATATAACACGTTATATTAGCAAATCATATTACATATTGAAATTATATTTTTCTCAAAGAGCAATCATAAAATTAAAATTAATTTTATGCTAACAGAGTTTAGCAAAAAATAAAAAATATATATATATCAAAATTATAAACGATGCTCTAAAATAATGATTAATATATTAATTATTATAATAGTTATCTATCTATTATATATTAATATCTATAAAATAATGTGATACTTAAGTTAAGCTAATCCTCATTTCAGAAATTTTGTTTTTTTTTATTTTATTAATTCATAAAATAATTTTTTTTCTACTTTATTAATGTTCTTAGATTTTTACTAATATAAATTGTTCATAATATTATAATTTGTAACAAAAAATTAATAGAAAATTATATATATAAATTAAGTTCCATTTACTTGCAACGAATAGAAATTAACGAATACAAATAACGTGCAATGCACATGAAAAAAAAAAAAAACTAGTAGTCAATAAATGAGCAAAAGATTGGCATTTACCTCTTTGAAAGAATGTGAAATCAGAAAATCCTTCAAGTGTCTCTCCTCTGATTCAAATAATACAACATGACTTGGCAAAGACAAGTTTTTCGCCAATTCTGATGTGAAACCAACAGGATCCATCATGAAACGGTCTGACTCATCTGGGTTTCCTTTCTCTTCACTAGAGGATGAGATACGAAGTTAAAATGAAAATTTCGAACAACAATATCCCAAGACAGCACAAAAAAGAAAAATATACAGCAAATGAATTGACAAAGTTCAAACCTTGGTGAGCAGTCTAGAAAACGCATTGGTATATTGTGATGGAGAGTGGAGTAGTAAGGCGTGGCATGGCAAGGCATTAGGAATAGTATACTTTTCACTCTTTCATTGTGGGCTTCTTTAGATAGATAGATCAGTACATCTTCGGTTCCCCTCTGTCATGATGCTTGAAAGTATCAACAAAATAGAAAACCATAAAGAAAGTGAACAAATATCATATTAACTTTTTCCCTCAGAGTTTTCCTTTCCACATCCCCTTCTGTCTACTCTTTCTTGTTGGTAAAATGGATGCTTTCTCCTATGTTAATTGCACAACAGTGCGCGGTATGCATTTAAAAGAAAATGAACTACTACGACCAATCCTAAAATTTCCTTAATTTTGAACTTTTAACATTATAGCAATGAGCCATATGAGATGTTCAATTAAATAGATTGTAGTTGGCTAGAGAAGAGGCAACCCACTTACCTGATGAACCAAACTCATGTACAAGGCCATTGGAATATTTGTACATAACAAGAAGATGACAGCAAATCCCACTTTCGACAGACATTTATTATGACTCTTTGAAGAACCTTTCCTATCACCATTAGGAGAATCAGGTCTTGCCATCACAGATAATGCATATCCAGAGAATATCAAAGCTACTGGCAGCACAGGCAACACAAACCTATAGTTCATTATATCATTAAGGATGAGGTAAATGTATAAACTTGAGCTGATCAGTCAAGGGAATAAATATCTCGTGTACAGGAAAAAAATGCCAGTAAAGTACCTGAATTCTTTGTGACCCAATATGCTGTAAACAATTAAAACCCATGCAATAAGACCAGAAAGTTTCCAACATTTAGACTTGATGCTGCCAGCTATTGCAAATGGTAAGAAAGTGAAGAGCATTGCAGAAAATCCCTGAGAGAAGTACCAGTGCCACTTGTGAGTTCCATAATAATCTCCTCCAGAAGAAAGAAAATTGAACTTCAGAAAATTAAGTGGTACTATGACCCATGAGCCATACATCACACGATCCAAAAAACATGAAACACCAAGCACCAAAGCCCTGATACAGTAAACCAACTATAAGATGAACAATATCATAAGGGCACACAAACAAACCAACTATAAGATAAACAAAACCATAAGCACACAAACTTGTAAGCGACAGTAAAACAATGAAGTCATATGAATGGTTCCGAGTAATTCTATAACAAGCAGAAAATGCATTTTAATGAAGTGCTAGCTGTAGATCTTATTCATATAGATTTGTTGTGCATTAAAAAGAATCACAATCTCAAAAGTCTACACATTGTCCATCAGATAAAACCAAAAGGAAAACAAAAGACAGCAACATGGTACCTACTTGCAACATTTGCCTACTAATTATGTAGTTAATGCTTATATAACATGAGTTTGATATGTTCAAGTGATGCGGACAGGGAGCTCAAGGAAATTAAAATTAAAAAATCAAGGAAATTAAATAAACAGTTTAGATATCACCAGCGACATATTTGGTACATTACTGATTATGAGAAGCTCAGTTAGTAAACTTAATTAGGCCAAATTAGTCTGCTTTGATATTCTTTAAGCAAAAATTTGCATAATTCTATCTTTTAATGAGGTAGGGGGCAACATTTCAATTTCCAGGTGCAATAGAAAGGCTGCTAGTCTGTCCTAAGTTGGCAAAATAGTCTTTGTTTTCCTTTTTGAGTATTAATGCAAGTCCTTATTGATTTAAAATAGCAATAGTTCTTCTAGTTTGGGACCCAAATAGCATTAATCAATATCTTCTATTCTAGCTGCATCTAGGTATGAAAGAGAAGTATGTCAACCACAAAAGATGATAGTGAGAACACAACCACAAAAGATGATAGTGAGAACACCAAGAAACTCAAAATTAGAACTTCCAAACTTCGAAGACACAGTAAACCTTACACTATGTTGTGATTGGCTTAAGAATCATGCTTTGGTGCGTAAATCTTAGCTTGATTCCACAGTATCAAATTTTGATTGGTGTAGACATTCACCTCAAATGAAGATTAAAGAATCAAGCAACTCAGAATTATACTATTTAAAATTTGGTTCATTTAGGATGTCATACATTATTTCAAGTCCTTTTGGTAGTCTCATTTGAAGTCTTCAACTGTGTTTTCCTGTTTTCTAACTTTGCTGGAAAAGCTGTATATTTTAGGAGCATTTATTTTCATTCCAAGTCCAAATTTGTTGCCAATGGCATTATTATTTAAAAGTTTTACTTCCTAGTCCCAGATCTGAAGGATCTAAGTATATAACATATTAATGCTTGCAATCTCCTTATTTATTAGTTTTCTTGTCAACAAAAATTTCTTGCAATCTTTGGGATTGTGTGATGCAATTCAATTCTAAGTTTGATGCAAAAAGGAACCTTGGGTTTGATGCCTACAAAAGTTTATGTGTGAAGCCTAAACTTTTGATTTACTGTTCAGTTCACAGGTGCTATTCACAGCTCCTTAACTACTTTGCAAAAAGCCCTATGATTCATTTCCGGCCAAAGTGGCAGCTTTATTTCTGTCATTTGCTGTCTATTCTTGGTAGCAATTCTATTTGTTTACATAAGCTTCTGCTCTTTCCCCACTCTCAAATAAACCAAAAATTAAGACAGAATATCAGTCCTGCAAGCTGTCCTACATCAATCAACCTTTTAAATGCTTCTCCCTTGTTATAGCATCTAAGATAACGTTCAGTCATAAATATACAGCCATCAGGACATAGAAATGCTAAATTGACAATTTGTATGCTTCAATGTCCCAGTAATTTTTGCACTCACTCAGTTTTATATATCTGATAATGGATGAACTGTACAATAAAATTAACTATATCATAAAATGATGATTCTGCACAAAGGCAGGGAAAAATTGACAAGAAACTAAAAGAAAATGAGAAATTAGGCATTTAACAAAAGAAAATAAATATAATTTGGAACAAGATGAGAAGTTGAAAGACACATGAACACTTACCCAATGGGAAACACCTCCAGAATAATGAATTTCAATCTATCACGTGTGACAAACAGCTCGAGAAGGCCAACATAGACCCAGATAACAGCACTAGTTGGTCGAATTGCACAAGCTAATGCTGCTATGATCAAACCCCTCTTCCTTGAAACCAATGGCACTTTATTAGGAGCTTCTCTCATACAGGGCCAGCAGTATAAACCCACAATTGTAAGAACAGTTTCCAAGCTATTGGACAATGTACGGTTGAAGCAATAAAACATGAACCAGTTTGTCAATTGAGAGAACAGCTAGAGTACAGTTAAGCAAATGATCTTTTGACAAACATTTTTTTAGTTGATACGAATGGAAGTGAAATACAGATCAACTATAATTTATTATGAAACACATGGCATAGCTGAAGGATACTGCCCAGTTTGCTACAGAATGATTGAAGAGAGCACATGAAAATTTGTACAAGTATAAATCACCAACTGCAGAGAACAGGGCTTGCAGCAGCCGTGGAGCCTTGGTCTACAAAGCATGAGAAAAAAAATACAAGTGCACATTTATACTGCACCTCTGAATAGTAACAAAAGAAACCACATCTATCCACATAGCGAAAACTGATTTCATTTTGTGAAGCAACGAAAGGAAAAAGAAGCTAGTCAATATCTGCTAAAGAGGGTGAATTAGTAAGCAATTGTTGTGATATTCCAAGTGACTCGTACTTGCACTCAATTTTTCAGAAAACTTCATAAAAAGTAACAAAAAGCTGGTAGGTATAGCTCTGGAACAGAAATCAAACAATAAATGTAAATGGTATGTGGCATGCATCATCACATATTTCAATTTGACATATCACACTCTATCACATTTCATCTATATCATATAACTAAAGGCTCAGATCACAGACATTATGTCTTTAACAGAAGCAAGTAGGCAGGACCTGAACCAAGAGCCTACCAGATCAAGGCACTACCCAGGGACACAATTATGAAAAGCATCTACCAGTTTGATTTCATTTTGGGTGGCTCTGATAAAAGCAGCTAAACCAGTGAGCGCAAAGACATTGGTGGTCTCAGGATCACATGAATTTATCCTGCCAAGTCCTTCCTTACCAAATGCTCCTTAACAATGTTATAAATGTGGCATAAACAAAGGAGTATAGAAACGACCACACATTTTTAAGCATGAAATTATTTTAACAAAATGTGAATTTGCTAGCCATGAATAAATTTAGAGACCTCGAGCATACAATTAATCTGAATGATTGAATTCATTGGAGAAATTGGAAAGAGTAAATATATGTATGAACTATAAAGTGCAGCAGCCAAGTTGAAAGAAAGTGATGAGGGAGAACTTCACAAGCAATCTTATGCCCAAAAATACCATCTTCATTGATATACAAACCACTTAGTCATGGTAAGATAATTCTGTCAATCACCCTGATTCATTCTTCCATCTAAAATTGTAATATGACTGTTGAAATAAATAGAAAAACAAAGCAAATTGCACTAGCTTCAAGCACTCTGTATCTTACTCTTAGGACAGAAACTTTGCAAGGTCAACATCAACCTGAGCTGCCATATCCACAAGGAATTTCTCCACCTTACAAAAGTCCCCCATGTATCCATTTTCTTTTCCACTTTTTCTCCAACTCTATTTTCACTCTGTGGTTTGTGTCAGTACCATACCAATTCACTTTTCAAGAATGTCCCCCATGTATCCATTTTCTTTTCCACTTTTTCTCCAACTCTATTTTCACTCTGTGGTTTGTGTTAATACTATACCAATTCAATTTTCAAGAATGTTTTTTTTTTTTTTCTATCATGAATAGATTTGAATCCATGGACCTAAAAGCCTTTTTTTCCCCTTTCCTGAATCTAAAAGGCAGTTTACAAGTATCAAAAGCCTTCTTTTTTTTATTTCCTACTGAATCTACTTCAGCAACAACGACAAAACAACATAAATCATAGAAATTGATAATTCTAACTATTGTTCATACACGAGAATAACTAAATATATCAATACATTAGAAAAGGACAACAATTAAATTTCAGCAAAATTTATTTTAATCACACAGAAAATTTACATAAAGTAAACCAACCAACAACTCACTTCATATTAAATATCATAAAAGAAAACCACAAGGGTTATTTTACCATGAACCATGGAGTATCAAGACCTAACAATGCAAGAACTTTGAACAGCAAAGCAAACACCAGTGGATGCAAATAACCGCGTATCCCCTTTTTCCACTCCCAAGTCAAGTGACCATACCTGCCATTTAAACACATCTTAATCACCACTTCTAAAGAACTTCCATTTCCAAAGCTTTTGGCTAAATCTTGATATTGTAGGAGGAATTAGGATGTTCGCATAATTGAACAGGTTTAAATTTGTACTGAAATGCCATGTTTGGCCTGCGTCTCAGAGGCTTTCAGGGAAGCATCTTTAAGTCTAACTGAGCTTGATTAGAAGAATAAAACAATTTAAAATATACTCACCAAAATACAATACGTTTCATGATAATGGAGAAAAATGTACTTTAAGGATCTAAAACCAAAGATTAAACTCAAAGTGCTCACCGGTTCAAAAAATTAATAACCTTAATTCTGCTACCAAAAAACAAGAAGATATCATCCAAATAGAAGACAGCTGAAAGATTTACCCGAATACAATGTGATGAGCAACTTCGAGGGCTTGCCAGTGCTCATCTGGATTAAAATACGTTTGTATCAGCAGAGAATTTGTCAATCGAAATGCGAGACAGAATGCAAAAATGTTCTTTGGAGACAAGAAGGTGTTAGATTTCTGAAATATGTTTTCATTGCTTAATCCTTCTCGTTTGGAGAGATTGGTACTCTGAGATTTGACTTCAGAGGACGGCGATTTAGCTGCACTTTGCCTCTGCCTCATTCTTCACACCACTGGCAACAGGAGAAATGAATATTCTCACATTAAACTCATAATCCAATAGGAGGCTGTCCCCGGAGGCCTTCAAGGTTTCTCTTTCTTCTAACCCAAGTAATCAAACAAGTCCCTCTGTCATCTTCCCTCCCAATCTCAAACCCATTAATTTCTCATTAATGGCACAACCAATTCGCTAGTAAATGCAAGGGTAGAGACTGTAGATTGGAAGTGAATTCAACAACAAAGAAAAGGCAAAGAGAAAACTCAAACCTTGAATCAAAGAAGAGATCCAAACTAGAAGAGTGGTTTAATGATGAACGTTTTGGAAAAAGTAGAATGTGGTTCAGATAAGCAAAAAAAGTCAGTGTCTAAGGTATATTACTTTGATAGATTCTTGAATTACCCAGCTGATACAAAGGGTATTTTACTTTTTATTTCATCAAAATTCGATAGAATCATAGAAAACCTGGATTCTGGGTTTGGAAGAACAGTTAATTGAGATATGGAAAAGAGAACAAAAGAAAACTAGTATATATATGGAGAAGAGGAGTTAGCGGGAGACGGAGAGACAGCGAGCAGAGAAATCAAAAAGGGTGAGGAGTTTGTGTCATCAGCTTGGGTTACTTTTTTTTTTTTTTTTTTTTTTTTTTTTTTGAGAGTTCAGCTTGGGTCACCAAAATATAACTCCCAAAATTTTTTTTTTTTTTTTTTTTTTTGAGAGTTCAGCTTGGGTCACCAAAATATAACTCCCAAAATTTAAATTATATTGAAATTAGGACTTACACATTTCTATTCTGAGAAATAAATATAATATCTCTAACTTATATTTTATTTCAGTGTCCGACGATCAGTTCAAAAAAGTGTCTAATTACCAGTAAAGAGCTCATTTTTTGGACGAAATTACCTAACCATGCGTGAGCATTCTTTCAGTTAATTCAGTCAATTCGATTAATTCAACTTTTGGTGAATAAATTTTCGGTTAAAAAAATTTTAATTTCTAGTCATTATTTAAAAGTTAATGTAACCGGATTAATTAAATTAATTGACTCTCAAAATCACGTCGTTTTAATTAAGTAGATAACAAAATTTAAAAATATTTTAGCTTTTACTTTGATTATATAGTGATTAATAACTTCGATTAGTTTTCAGTTAAAGTCGATTAATCATAAATTTTGTTTAAATTCAGTTAGTTAATTAAGTTTTCATTTTTTTTAACTTTGGTTATGTTAATGATCAAAATTAATTTGCCCAAAACAATTCGATTAAGTTCAGTTAAAAAATTAATTCAATTAAATTTGATAAAGTCAAAAAATTTTGGTTAAAAATGCTAGTCAAACTGCTCGAATTGGCCGACTGCTCACCTCTAGTCGTAATAGTGAGACGGAAGTATAAATAAGAACGTCATAGTTATTTTTCAAATATGGACGAACTTAAGTGTTAATTCGAACATAATTTAGAGATTCGGTTATATTTTATCTTTACTATTAATCAAGCATAGTTGGGTCTCGTCATTAGTTGGGAATAATTTAACTAGAGGTATATACCCTCTCTTTATGGAGCAAACTAATAAAATAATATTTATTTTATTAGAGAATAAGATTTTTACCAATAAAAAAGGTTTTTTTTTCTTTAATTGATAACATTTTTGACTATTTATTGGAGAAAAAAATGAAACAATTTCTATCGTCCACACTAAACAAACTTAGTTTCAATAAAAAAAGTGAAAACGATTTCTATCGTCCACACTAAGACTGTAAGACAACTTAGTTTCTAATAAATATAGTGAAAATGATTTTTATCATGCACACAAGATATAACATTTAATTTAAGTTACCGGTAAGTAACTGCGAAATTTAAGCTATCCATATCAATATTCATTTAAAATTTTACTACTCGTATCTGTTTAAACTCATTCAGATATCTATTTAAGTACCCGTATCGAAATCCGTTTTAATTTTTATTATCTTTATTCGTTTAAAATACTTTTATATTGGTAGGATACCCGCGAATTTTAACTATCCAAATTCGAATATATTTAAAATATAATTTTTATTAGTAGTGGATAAAATACTCGTGGGTACTCAATAGCAGGTAGCGGATAGCGGGTATCCAAATATCTATATCCGTACTCTACCCGTATCTATTACAGATAGTAATTTCACTATTTGTATTCGCTCCAAATCTATTTATAACTATTCATGTTCTATTTAAACGAATCGGAGTGTTGCTCTACCCTAAAATATCCACCCTTTCCATCCCTACAGTGACCTAATAATAAATTCAGGTTTGTGAGGAGTGGAGTTGACAATTACCCTAATGTTTAATGTTTTTGAGTAACACCATAATAGTTACTGTGTGAAAAACTTCCTTTTGACTATATTATGTATTTAAAAAATCTATTAACCTAAGATATTTGTTCCTCTTAGATTCTCTGAAAAGCATCTTCAAATTTGAGTAGATACTTAAGAGATTTCAATTGAGAGAGGCTTGTAATAATCGTCAACTCCTTGCACCCTCCCAAATCAAATCAAAAGGAATGGATGAGGGAATGTCGATCAAATTTTCAGAATCTGAAAGGATAATTTCCTCTAGCTTTGGAGCTGAAGATAGACATGGAAAACCAAAAAAAAACAAAACCTTCGAGGACACTGCACATTAAATCAAGGTTTTCATCCAAATTGAAACTCTCAACAATGCTAAGAAATCTTTTGTTGCTTTGACAAGTGACAAATCTCTTGAAAACAAAACCGACTACCAATAGATACTCTTCTCAATCAAAAGCATCTTGTATGAATTAGTTATGCACAATGGTTGTGTTGTCATTTTCAGCTACTGTAATTCCTAGTCCTCCTTAATACTGGCAATGTCGACGAGGTATTGATTCAAATGCTGCCCAAAAATCTTTGTCGAAAATGACTCGGTAACATGCTGTCGTGCTTGTTCCCCCATTCTCTTTGCCATCTGAGGATCCTGAATGAGTTTAGCCATAGCCAGAGAGAAAGCTTTAGGAGTAGATTCGCAAAGAAATCCTGTTACTCCGTCCTTAACTGTTTCTGTAGGACCCCCACTGTTGCATGCAATAACAGGTTTATATGCTGCCATTGCCTCCAGCGGAACAATGCCAAAGTGTTCATCCTACAATTATTGTACAGTTTTATTTAGAAAAGAAGAAAATTTCATGCTTCAATATGATTATTATGATGAGACTAGTTATGGTATTGGACCTTTGGTGTATAAATGACACTCAAGCATTGAGAAAGAAGTTCATTTCTTTCAACCGTCGAGCAAGATGTGATGAAGCTAACCCGATCAGACACTCCTTCCCTTTCTGCTAAGCTTTTAAGTTCCTCCAAGTATTCAACGTTTTCTCTCAGTCGCTTATCATACCCACCTGAAATGAGAATTACAATATGTACAACTTCATGCTCAAGCTATACTGGAAGCACAATCCTATTAGTACTTAGAAAGGAGGTAGTCAAAGACTTGCCTGCAATAGTCAAAGTGGCCTCAGATACATTATCATTTTGAAGGGCATGTTCATCAAGGGTGTGAAGCATAGCAAATGCTGAAACTGCTAACTCTATGTTCTTTTTCCTTTCAAAACGGTTGATAGATAGAAAATTCGACCTATGCCACATTAAGGATAAAAACATAATGAAATAAATTCTTTGTATATCGTTTCAAAAGAAAGCCTAAAGCTATTCAAGATACATAAAAACACGTCAGTTACTTGTAAGAATGAGGTTGATCAAATTGGTCCACGTTGACAGCTGGGTAAAGAACCGCAGGCCGAATTCCTCGTGAATGAAGATGCTTGAATGTCTTTGCAAAAGTAGATGCAGTAAATTTACTGTTCACAAGTATCATATCAGCCATTCCTATGGACCCCAAAATCAATTTGATATTAATTTAGCAGTTGTTTGTAACGTATAACTTTATACAAGAACATATTTCACATGAAGAGTACATAAACAGAGGTGAAAGAAACATACCAGTAGTAATTTCTTCTACAAAGTCAATGGGTTTTCTATATAATCTTCGGAGAGTGGTTGTGTGTTGAGCTAGTAACAGATCCGGAAAATGACAATAAAATACCACCTGAATCAATTAGACTTATAATATGAAACCCTGCTACAGCCACAACCTTAAACAACAGATGAAGTAAAAGATATATATCTACCTTAGTTGATTTTTTAAGTTTCAACAGCGGGATGACAACAGAAACCTGATCTGCCAGTATGACATCAAATGATGGCCACAAGAACACCATGCAAAGAGCAACAAAAATACACCGCAGGTAAGCACATAGTGCGTGTAGGTGGTAAAATATATGTCGAGGTAGAAAAGAACCATATACAGTCACTGGAAAGGTACCTGCACAGAAATTGATATTAATAAGCATATCATATGATTTCAACCTAATACAAGACGCAAGTGGTAGTAAGAGATAAGCACAGAGGCATAAACAATTCCCTTCTTGCAAAGTCACCAAAGAACGGCAGCATTTGGTTCAAGATGTATGTTAAATACTTTCACCACCCCACTTCCTCAGCTCCAAGAAATAGATAAAGCGAGAGAGAAAAAAAAAATAGCCCTTTTTTTTTCATCTCCTTGCAGTTCACTTTCTCACTTTTCAGCCGGGAAAATTCCTTAATTTCTTTGCAACTTAAAATGAAATTTGGTGATAATTCTCGGTTTATTTTATATATTGAATTGAGTGCACAATACTAATTCCTAAAAATAATACAAATATATATCAAGCAAATTCCAGTGCACTAATATTTGGTTGATAAAGCTTTTCATTGCTTCGGTTTAAAATCCATTAAAGAAACCGTAAGTTAAAGTAATTTTTTTAAAAAAAAGTTTGCCATAAATATACTATAGATGTAATTAGCCAACTTAAAGGCCTTCTCAAATAAACTGGAATATCGTCTTCTGATTCTTACAATACATAAATTTTGAAATCAGAATAAACTAAGACTTATCAAGCAATAATAAAATAAAGTTACCTACCAGCAACTGTTTCCTCAAAGCATCTGTTTTTATCATGGTGAGCTGTAAAAACATGAACATTGTGGCCCCTGGAGGCAAGTTCAACAGCCGCATCAACAATTAATCTTTCAGCTCCACCTATAGATCATTGCAATGTGCTAGTAAGATATACTTGAGATATTTCATCTCAATACCATCATGCTTCACGCATAAGGAAAGTTTCATTCAAGAGTGTAGGTTGCAACAAAGATTCAAATTTAAATGCTTGATTGCACAGCAAAAAAATCTATCTTGTTAGAAACAAAGTAGAAAGCAAAGTCAGAGTAAACATCTACATGAAATAAAACTACGTGCAATCTTCAAGACACTATTATTATCCAATTCTAAAGCCACCATCACCCAACCCCACTATGTTCATGGAAGCAAAACCAAAACCAATATAAATTGATTTCTTTCCACCAAAAAAGCACTAAACTCATTTCTTTTAGGAAAAAATAATAGCCCTGCTTCCAAATTACAACTTTCATCTGACATGAACATTTCAAATTATACAATTATTTCAAAAGAGAGACACCAAAATATGTGTTAAATCAAATAATCTCACAGCATAAACATAAATGATAAGTTCACTTCTCCAATTAAAATTTGAGACTAACAAAATGATTGTTCATATCACCTTTTATCATATAACATACATAATAAGAAGAAGAGAAAGTAAATGATAGAATTACCTATACCAAGGTCTGGGTGTATAATTGCAATATTCAATTTTGATCTCCTTTTTCTCTCCATCTCCATTTTGCTTTTGTGGATTACAATATTTCCTTTTTTAAGCAATATGTAGATTAGGTTTTACGGCGTCTGCAAGGCTGACCTAACATTCGCTGTTAAGAACCCAAACAAGAACAAAATTAGTTACCGCACTCATTTAGGGGATCTGAAAGAAACCCAAATTCAAAAGATAAAGAAAGTCAACAAATAGGAAAATTTTCGAAACACAGAGACTACATAGAGGTTTCATTTTCTTTAAGAGTTAAACTTACTATTTCATTTTACTCATTCATATATGTATTTACCTTTTGTTTACTTTTTGTTCCTTTTCTTTTCTTTTATTCTAATTCATTTTCAATTTAGAAAGAAAGGGAAAACAGGATATTGTGGTGTATTTCTTTCTTTAAAAGGTAAATTTATTAGATTTAGTTTATTTAATTCTCATTACCTATTTTATTTCTTTTTAACTAAAAAAAATCATTAAATTTTTTAAAATTCTTTTAGAAAATTTAATTATTTTAGTTGGTCTATTTTGAGTTGCTTTCATTCATTTTCTATTCAAGAAAAAAAAATTTTTGCTCAATTAATTAAATTCATCAATTTTTATTCGCTTATTTCATTTCCAATTTCACGAGAAAATATTTTATTTAGGTAAATTTATTTAGTTCCATTCACTAATTTTTCTTTTGTTTCTTTAGGTTATCTTCAAATTAAATATAAACAAAACAGCAAAATTTAATTATTTTAATTCATCAATTTTAGTTGCTTTCATTTTGTATTTGAAAAGATATTTTTGCTTAATTAATTATATTCACCTATTTTTATTTGCTTATTTCATTTTTAATTTTGCGAGAAAATGTTTTTGTTAACTTTATTTTGGTAAATTTATTTAGTTGAATTCACTAATTTTCCTTTTGTTCGTTTAGGTTGTCTTCAAATTAAATATAAACATAACATTAAAATTTTGTGGGCCATAATCAGATTGAGTGGAAGGACTCTTTCTCTGGAATCCCTTTCCATGAACTCTAAAAGAAAGAACCACAGCTGCCATTTATTTGGCGCTTCATCATTTTTCTCACTCTATCGCCAGTATTATCAAGCTCCAAGAGCCAAAATTCAACTATTTGTCAATGTCTTCAGTAGCTAACAGAAAACACATTCCAATTTACTGCAACAGAGGTTCCAGATTGATGAGTGTTCTTTGTCTTAAAGCTTCGATTTCAAAGTGATGTTCACCCTTTTATTTTCTTTGATTTTTTAAGATTTTTGATTTCATTCAATTTAAAAACACACATTAGATTCAGAGCTATTTGGTCTCAAGAAGAAATCCAATAGTATCTAACACTCACTTTTTAAGAACCTAAACAAGAATAAAATTTGCCACCCCTCTGACTTGGAGGATGTAGGGGAAGCCCAAAATAGAAGGATAAAACATGTTAACAGACAGAAACAATTCAAATATAGAGTGAGGCTATGAAGGGTTACTCAGTAGCATTTTCCATATCTTTTACAAAGATAAGAGAATAAAAACGGAGAAATGCATGTGACTGTAGGAAGGAAACAAACATAAAAGAGACTTCAATCTTGCTTAGCTGAAACCTATAGAAACAAATATTATGGTTTATACCAGCCAAAACTGTGCCCATTTGTAAACAGCAGAGGGCTGCAAATAAACACAGCTTATACTTAGGAAAAAGCATCCGCATTTTCAAAGTCTGGGCTGAAAATAAATTAAACTATTCATGAACAATTTTGAGACTTGATCTAGTATAGGCTTGTTTAAGCTCATTGATAAGCATGTTGAGTTTTACCTGCTTTGGACTCAACTTGAGCCCCACAAACAGCCCACTTAAGTTTTGCTACACCTCATCAACCAGCTCATTGCAGCTTTGATGGAAAAAAAAATTGTAAATGCTATATTTGAGGAGTTCAGAAATTAAGTACCTCGAAACATTTAAAGGTCTTTTGATTTTCTGAGATCTAAATAAAAATAACTTGTTCTGAAATCTTGGCTAAAAAAAAAAGTTTATTTGTTAATGTTTGATTAATAAAACAGCCAAGCATAAGCCAAACGAGGCTATGCTCAGATGGGCTAGTTTATTTAATGCGCTGGGCTAAATCTGGTAAAAGTTGATTGTGTTCCCATCAAAAAGCACACATGCATGAAACATATACATCTAAAGATAAACCAGCCTTATAGTACAGCAAATATTATGGGTTATGTTCAATGAAATATACCAAATTGAAACTACATTTTTAGCTGGAAAGGAAGGCTTCCATAAAAGCAATGCAAAGAGATTTCTACTAGGAATTTGTAAAGACAACAATAGAAGAAACCCCAGAAAATCTGTTGACATAAAATCTTTAAAATAATTCATCCAAAAGGTACTTTTATTTCTGCTAATAAGTTTTGAAAGTTCTAATATTTAATCTTGGCAGATTTTTATATGAAATCCTTAAAACTAGAAATCAGAATTGTCCCACATAGGTGAAAATGAATACATAACTACTTCAATATGATAGAAAAATCAACAAATGATTCTAAAAAATTAATAAAAAATTACTTTATAATTTATATTAACTCTCATGCTTGCTCTTTTATAATGGGATCATAGCATATTACCAAGACATTTTTCTTTTTCCATTTTTGCTTAAATTTTCATTCAATGATGAAATTAAGATTGCCTATGGAAAGTTAAAATTCAGGTCAAACAACGAAAATGCAAGAAATGACTCCAAAGATATAGAAGTAGAAACAAGCACAACTAATCAATCAGTTTTTGACGATTTCACAATCTCATTTACTATGGGTTCATGAAACAGCAGCAGAGATATAGAGAGACACATTTTCCTAGAAATGATGAAAAGAAAACTTTCTTGAAATGGAAAAGAAATATATAATTAATTAAACAGTAAAACCCAAAACAAATCAACAGAGAATTTGCATATAAAGATTGAATTGTAGCGCAGGGTTTAACGATTTGAGTTGGTTTTTACCTGAAGAGATAAGGTTGATGCAGATCAGAAGAATTTTGGTGGTCAGACTGGTGACTTCTTACTAATTTAAATCTCCCTTATCATTGTAAGCAGGTTTTTTTAGTTTTGTATACTGCTAGTACTGTGTTTTCTAATGAAATCAAATCTTATTCATATCTATGAAAGTAAATCCTATTCATATCTATCAATAAAATACATGTGCTGATAAGAAAATAAATAAATGGCTCACTCAACCTTAAAAGTTGGTAAACTCAACATGTTTATCAAATAAGCTTAATCAATCCTTTAATAAATCAAGTCTCCAAGTTCTTTTCTTTTTTTTTTTTTTTCCTTTTCTTTTTCCTTTTCTTAGGGAATCAGAAACCCTTAATCAACCATTTTTACTTCTTCAAGGAAAACGATCTTGTGATGTCATGGAAACAACAGAAGTAAAATTCCTTTCTGACGCAAGCCAGCTTGGAAAACTTGAAGTTTTAGGATCAGGGCTAGGATTTATAGAAATCAGGAATTAAGTCTTAAAAACTAATATGGAAAATTTGAATTTCTTTAAAAAATAAACGAAAAAGTTGAAGCAAATGAAAATAAACTGCTAGCATCACGCTATAACAGTAATGGGATCTAGTACTCACTCAGGGTTAAAATTACATGACACAACTCAAAGATAAAAACATTATCTGCTGTAATATCAACTGAAAACTTAATTAAAAAGCATTACGATCTTATAGACCCAAACTGCTATTAATGTCTACTTCACAGGACACTACTGATAAAACTTTACCTAATGTGACTTTGATATTAGTCTTCACCCTTCAAGGATTTTAAGAACCAAAATAAACTAAAAAGGATTACCATTATCCTAGACCAATAAGAACTCTAAAATGACTTCAAATCAGTATAAATTCTTCCTAAATAAAAAAGGACACAATTCCAACCAAGCTGAAATTTACAGAATTGCCTCTACGATTTAGTTCTTGACTAGCAACTTTTTTATTAAAATTGACACGTAAATATAACTCTAAAAGGACTAGAAATGATCTACAATATGCAAAACAAATTCTAGATAAAATCTCGAATAGAACTCTAAAATTCTTGAGCATTTGAAGTTGAATTTGAATTTTCTTGGCTTACTGGTCCACATCACTTTCTCATCAACCAATCAGTCTCTTCAACCAGTTTGATATTAATCAATTGAAGTATACATTTGTGTATATAAGTGTTATTAAGAATGATCTAAGTTAATAATTTTAACATTGATTTTGAAAAGAAATGTCATATCTGTTCGATAAAAGTTCTAAATAACTATCGTTGGGGTTTACGGTATATGATTGAAATCCCGTTTAAGTTTGTTTCCTTACCTACAGTCAAATGCATTTCTATGTTTGTATTCTAATAATGCTAACAGATCAATTTAAGAACAAAACTTTAAGACAAAGAACACTCACCGATTTGGAACCCTTTTTTCCGCAGTAAATTGGGATTTGATTTCTGATAGCTCCTGAAGACGATGATAGTCAATTGAATCCGCTCTTGGAGCTCGATAATAACAGCTGTTGGGTTCGTACAGAGATGTCTTGGGAGGACGAGTCCTCCTAAGTTCTAATCAATCTACTACTAGAAAATAAAAATATAAAAAAAAAAAGGAAAAAAAAGAACTTTCATTATTATTTGTTTATATTGAATTTTGAAGATAAACTAAGGTATAATTATTATTATGTTCCTGTATAATGTCATAATTTATTAATCAGTCCTTATATAATGTCATAATTTATTAATCGATCCTTTTTTTTTTTTATTATATTAAAACATTCTTATATATGGGCTCGTGATACTACTTGGTCTTTTATAATAAAAAAAAAAAAAAAAAAAACCATCAGTCCAAAAAATATGGTATTAGGAGAGAGAATAAAATTTTAATACCAAAATACCCTTAGCCCTTTTAACAATTTATGCAACAAATTCTTATAAATAAATAAAAATCTGCAACCAAAACGAGATCTGATAAGTGATAACACACAAGATCTCCAACCGATTTTCTATCGACAATAAATAATAAATTACAAGATTTGTTCTCCATTTACATCTCTTTTTCCAGGAAAAGTTCACAAACACAATAACCAGAAGCTCACACTCAAACCAAGCAAAAGTTAATCAATCAATAAAATAAATCAAAGTTCAAATGACTTACTGTTTGAAATTAAAAGCTTACAAAGTTAATCGAAGAAAAGCTTAGAAACACAATAATCAGGAGCTCATAATCAAACCAAGCAAAAGTTAATCAATCAATAAAATAAAGTTCAAATGCACTTACAATTTCTCTAATTACTGTTTGAAATTAAAGTCCTTTTTTTTTTTTTTGTCCAAAACTTCACATATAGAACTTGCTGAGAAACTTGGGAAAGAGAGATAATCGAGATTAAGACATCACTCAGGGTGTGATTCCAATCTCTGGCAATTTCACGCTGTTTCCGGCGGTTCCAGTGTTGATAGCGGGCATCAATTGGTCTCTTTCATCCTTACGAGCAATTACCCTCTGGAAATTACGAGGTTCAGGCCAAATTTGTGAAACCACCATGAATGACGGTTCTAGGTTCCTGTTACGCCCGTTTCAACCAACTAGAGGGCCGATCTCGCCCAACCAACACCAAAAATAAACTCCTCGATAAATTCGAGCCAAATGATGTGAAGGACGCTTAATTCTGGACAGCTACGACTTTTCGTCCACTGTAGACGGCAGCGTCAGCAGCAGTCTGGCGACTAGGCAGTGAGAATCCAGTAGGCAAAAAATTGAGAATTTGCACTGAACTTGAATCTGAAATTCGATTTTTAATCAGTATAATTTAAGATTTAGTTTATTAAATTTAATGTAAATTTCAATTTTAGAAATTATTATTACTGGGTTAAAATTAGTTTTCATTAAAAGAATTAAGAATTAAGAATTAAGAATAGGATAAGGGTTCTAATAAATTGAAGCAAGTTATAATTATCGCCATAAAAATAAATTGAGAACCTTGATAAATATGAATTTGTAGTATGAATTTTAAATAAATTAAATACTTAGTCATAAGAAATATTATTATTAAAAAGGAAAGTAATTAGAAGTATGATTAAATTACATTGGTTCCTTAATTTAATTTGAACCAAGGACTATCAGGATTATAACCAATGAGAAAATAAATTAGAATTATGTTATGTGAGCTAGGATGATGGTAAATTAGATTATTTAGAGGACATTACAATCTAGTGAAAGTGCTAATTTTACTAACTAATCCCAGATTTCATTAAAGGATATTATATTTCGATTAAAGTTAATCAAATAAGGAATTTTTTATATTTATATATATAAAGGATTTATTGTTTGATGACCGGTTAAGGAAATAAATCATATTAAGATGAAGTAGAAATATTTGAGGATGTATTGAAATTAGATTGAAGATTATTTTAATCTATAAGGTATGAATTGATTGTAAAATTACTGTTTATGGCGGTTGGATATTGGGATTATTGATTACCTGAAGGATGGGCTATATGAGTAGTAATCGATAAGTAAACTAAATAGTTGATACTTGAACAGGTTGAAAGTCCTATTTTAGATGGAAATGCTGTCAAAAAAATATCGATAAGATTTAGATTAATCATGTAATTTCTTATTTAAGAAAAGTAATCTATTTAATGCAGTTTTTTTTTTTTTTATATTTGTGTTTTATCTAGATCGTCCGAGTTTGTCTATCGCTCCTACTAGTCAAAATCTAAACGAAGGCTTACTCCTTCTTTTATCACTGTGAGTAACAATAAATGATGCATATCATCATTTGCATACATGAATCAACCATTCCACATATATATATATATACACAAATGATACTTAGCCTTACCCCTTTTAATACTATATTATAAAAAATAATATTTTTTTTCTTATGATCTATCATATAAATTATAATATTATAAGTATATAAGAATTATATATATTTATATACATTTCATAATTATACTCATATGTGCTTATTGATCTCATATGTAATTTATTATATAATAATGAGTTGATTGGATTACTTGTGATGTGATAATGACATGCCTTGTTTTCGGGTGGAATTGGAATAAAGTGGGTCACCATGGAATTGTGATGACAGTCTGGGACCATTGGCCATGTATGGGAGATCGACTTCCCCTGTACATATGATGAAATATAATATGAATAATATGGCAAAACCACATGGTGGTCTCCTATTAGTAATAGAAAAGAAAGAGAGAATGAAAAAATAATGTGAAGACTGGTCAAGTGAAAAATAGACCAGTTGACCAGGTATGAGGATCGGCTCTCTGGTACATACGTATGAGAGGACATGCTATGTGTGATGATAGCTTGTTAGGGTTTTGTGATGCCATTGACCAATCTCTATTTAATGTGATTATTTGAAGATGATATTATTTATGAGTATTGATTTAGTGGCATGCACTTGATCGAAGGTGTGCTCATTATATAAATGTGAAAAGCATTCTGTGTGATTATTTGGGCTATGCATTATTTATTGTTATTCATTAAGATTGTGAAACTCACCCTCCTACGCTTAAACTTTTTCCCAGTAGGTAGACACTGTGCTGGTTCAGATAAGCTCTGCTCCTTTCTCTGCAGAATTATAATAGAAAATTCTAATTTTAACAATATTTGAATATACAGTATTATGTTTTAAATGTATCTTCATCTGTTTATAGAGCTCCGTAGATAGGGAGTTATGTATTACAATTTATTATGTAAAAAGTTATTAGTGTGCTGTTTGATAGACATGTGGAATTTTCTAATTGACTCTCTAGAGTACAAATGGACCAGTTTGCCCATATTATGAATGACGTTAATGGTATAAAAGAAAAGTTATAGGCTCGAGCTATAAATTAATTGAAATGTGGAAGCTTGACCAAAGATATAAATTAACAATATGATTTAATAACGTCATATTATGGGTTTATTGTTCCTAAAATTGGTTTAACAAACTAAATTCATATGAGTTAAGCATATTACGCGTCTTGGGGGCCTTAAGTTTACCTAGGTACTAGTGCCGGTCCGGCCATGGTTTTAGGTGTTGGCATATGCTTTTTGCCACTGATTTTTAATAAATAAAAAAAAACCAAATTTTGCCTTACCATATATATTTCTTTCGTTCTTCTTTATGTTAAAAGTAAAAATTAATTTTTTAATAATATTGAATAATTATTATAATAGTCATCCATACCCAATTTATTCGGAACATGAATTACTTTTATCAATTTACACATATATTTTTGACTTTTCATTGAAAATTAACAAAAAAAAAAAAAAAAAGGGGTAACATTTGGAAGGACGTTGGTTGGACAATTTTAAACCATAAGCACAAATTCATATACCCTAATGCAATCGCTAAGTAGTCGATTTTATTAAACTATAATGACTAAATAGTAATTAGTAAGTCTCCCACAATTTTACCAAAACAAAATTACATAAATTTTTTTTTTTTCAAGAATGAAAACGAAATAAGCAAATGAAAATTAATTACAGGTCAGTTAAATTAATCAAACTTTTTGAAAGAAAATAAGAGATGTTTTGCAATTAGAAAATGAATTAAAACAAATTAAAATATATGATTAAAAATAATTAAAATTTCTTAAAAGATATAAGAATAGTTTTTATTTGAAATAAATGGAAAAGTAAACGAAAATGCATAAAATAAATCTAATAAATTTACCTTTAAAAACAAGAAATGCATAAAAAATATTTTCCTTTTTTTTCTAAATTAGTGATGTTTTTATTCTGATTTAGAAGTGATTTCATAATTTGTTGCTATTAGATATTGATAAATATTTTCAAATATTAAAATTGACGTGAAAAAAAAAAAAAAAAAGAGTTCAAGGGATTTTTTTTTTTGAAGACAAAGGAATTTATGTTATTTTAGCTAAGATTGCTATTTAATTAATCGAGGGCAAATGTAACTTTTACAACCACACGTTATGCGTCTGCCTTCCCTTTTTAACTCCGTCACTCTATTTACACCTGCCATTTTCTCTCATTTTCCTTTCATTTTCTCATATTTTCTAATTACCAAATCACTGTCCATTATAATACTACTAGTGGAAAACTGTGCGCGTAGGTATTTAAATATTATTTTAATAAATATAGTTAATTATATTTTTTTTTTTGATAAACTATCATGAATTATCAAATGTTGAGAAAGAACAATAAAATTATACTTGAAATAAATCAATAATGGTAAATATAAAAATGGTTTGTTAATAAATAAAATTATAACATTATTTGCAATAATATCAATATTTTTAAATATATTCTTAGTTAACTGTACATTTTAGTTATACACATGTAAATAATTTTATTATTAAACTGTTAATGTAAATGAATAAACTTAATACAAATAAAAAATCAATTAATTAATATATTATTTATGATTGTAATAATTACAACTGTAGTACGTATCAATTGCAAAGTACATAACAATTTCCACATGTGAGCAATGTCAAATTAAATATATACGAATTATTAATTAAAATATATAGATAAATGAAGAGATAAAGAAACATATATATGGATTAGTTTTTATTATCTCAATATTCAATTAAAATATATAAATAAGTGAGGAAAAAAAATTTGATAAGTAGATATAGTTTTTGAAAAAAAAAAAAAAGAAAGAAAGTTATAATTATCTTCTAAAATTTTATCTTCTAATATAATTTTCAAAAACTAGACAGGATAAAAGATAATAGCATTGATTCTAAATTTATTTTAAATTTACAAAATAAATATAAATTGTAAAAAAAATTGTATTAAAATATGTAGATATAATTAGAAAAAAATTGTTAATTGATGTCTAGAGTTTTTGAAAGGAAAAACAAGAAAAGAAAAAGAAAAAGAGGCATCAATATCTAGTTATTTATGTATTTAGAAATAAATAAATCCTTTCCCAAAAAGAAATAAAAAATTTGAAAAATAGATAAGATCAAAATAAATAAGGATCACAAATTATTAGACAAAATTGAATTCAGGTCGTAGCAAATGTCAAGGAGCTATTAACTAAGAAATTAACTACAAATAATGCTAAAATCCAACTAAGAAATAGGAAATTGGCTACAAAATAATCTACAAATTGAATAAATAACTATAATTTTCCGAAGGCAACATAAAAGTCACGTGTACAATGTTAATGAAGATACATATGATAGAATCAGTTTATCTATTTGAGGTAGGGGTGGCCACGGTTCCGGAACCGGCGGTTTCGGTTCTAAAAAAATTGGAACTGGAACTGAACCGAAAATTTTCGGTTCCGATTCCGGTTTGGAATCGAACAGTTCCGGTACCGGTTTCGGTACGGTTTCAAAACCGACGGTTCCGATCGGTTTTCCGACAAATCTCATAATTTTAAATTTTGAATACCGGTTTTCAAAATTTAATAAATTTGTGAAAGTTATTTCTAAAAAAAAGACACCTAAAAAATTAAAAAATGCTGCAATTAAATTTATTTTTTTAAAGACTTGAACTTAATTATTTTTTTTTAAAAAAAGTATTTAACTGAATTTATTTTTTGTTTAAAAAAGTTTGAACATAAGTTTAAAAACAAAAAGGGCTTGAACTTAATTTTTTTTTTAAAAAAAAAAAAAATTAAGTTGTCTATGTATCCTATTGGGGTTTAGAGGAATCAAAGCCCACGTAGTTCTTATTTACCTTATACCAATTTCACCTCTTTTACCTTATTCGCTATTTGCACCACCGGTTGATGTTCCCGTTGAGGACCCATCGTATAAATCATATAAATCTTCATTTTCTTTTAGATTTTCTTGTGCTCTTAGTTCGGCTTTGCTCCAGTCATCCACGCATGATTGTGCTTCTAATGAATCGGGTGTCATACGAGATCGTGTTTCATCAAGTATATTTCCTCCTTAACTAAACACTTGTTCAACCGCAACAGTGGAGACCGGAGCTGTTAAAACTTGTTTTGCAATTAATGAAAGTATTGGAAATGTATTGGCGTGACGACTCCACCAATCTAAAATTGGAAAATTATTATCTGCATAATTATCACCAAACTCAAAAGAAGTGGTTAGATAATTATCAAATTCAAAAAAAGAAGTGGATTCATTTAGTCTTTTTTGTCTTTGTAGTAAAACCTGTTCAGCAACACCAACACCAACACCACTTACTCTTTGTGTTGAAAATTGTTGAATATTAGATTGAGAAGAATTAGAAATAGATGAACTAGAAAATTGAACAAATTCATTATATAATTGCATAATATTTTGTCTAACTCCATGCAATACTACATCTATATTAACACTATCTTGTACATCAAGATTTAATACTTTATAATAAATAGTCAAATATTCACATAAAACATCAATTTTACATCTAGGATCAAATACAATAGCAACAAGATAAATGTGTGGTATATTTTTAAAATAAGATAACCATTTTTTTTTCATTGAAAAAACACAATCTTTTAATATACAATCATTTTCAAATTCTTGGAGTGCACTAACAATATTAATACACATAGGTAAAAATAAATGAGATGTGAGATAATAAACCCCACTAAATTTATAGGTAGCATCTTTAAAAATTTTTAAAATATCTAAAATTTTTGCACAAATATCCCAATTTTGAGGATATAAATTAATATCTTCAATGTTATTAGTAACAAAAAAGCATAATAATTCTTTATAAGAAAAGACTCGTTTAATAATTCATATCTTGAATTCCAACGAGTTGGGACATCCCTTGGAAAACGTTTTGATCTTTTATTATTTTCCTTATAAAATTTAGCCCAACTTTTCATCACTTGGGGATGTCCCCATAAATATGAAATAGCTTTTTTAATTGGAGAAATAAAAGATTCAAGAATTTTTAAACCATCTTGTACACATAAATTTAAAACATGGCATGCACATCTTATATGAAAAAATTTTCCCCCACTATTTGGTTCACAAATATTTTTAAGTTCAATGATTGATTTAGTATTAGCAGAAACATTATCAAATGAAATTGAAAAAGTTTTTTTGTCAACTTATATTCATCTAAAATTGAAACAATTATTCTATAAATATTATTTGCAGTATGTTTATCATAAAAAACACAAAATGCAATAAATCCAAACACATATAAATGGACAGATTTAAATCCCAATAAAATACACATAAGCCCAAAAGCCCAAGTTCACAAAACTATTTGTGTTTTAAGTCCAATAAGATTAACATGTTTGGCATCCTCCAAGTTACCATGTATGTACTTCCCTACATTGGACAACCCATTTTTTGCACAAAAAGTTGAAGTTGCTCTTTTAGATGCTTGGCTTGCGATCTCGCGATTGGACTCGATAAAACTTCCATATTTGGAACACCATCTAAATCTAACTTGGTTTGCTTGAAAATGTCTTGAAAAACTCTAGAATCATTATTGATATCATTTCCTTGCAATTTGACACAATCTTCCATATTTGGAAACATTTCTGAAATTTGCTCCAAATCACTTCCTAAGCTTCCGTGTGCTTTAGAGACAATATTTGCATCATTTCCCCTCCACTCAAAAGGATTCGTCCTCGAATCTGTACCTGCATCCAAATCAAAAGGAGACAAATCACTAACATTGAAGATAGCAAAAATACCATACTCACCTGGTAGGTCCACTTTAGATGCGTTGTCATTGATCCTTGCAACAATCTAAAATGGACCATCAATATGAGCATCTAACTTTGATTTCCTTTTGGAAGGAAATCTCTCCTTATGCATGTGGACCCATACCCAATCTCCAGGTTCAAATGTCACCATACGTCTGCACTTATTTAACTTGGTATCTACCTGTTCATTCTTTTTCTCAATTTGTTGACGAGCTTTCTCATGTATAGATTTAACCACACCTGCCTTCTTACAACCATCAACACTAACAAGCTCATTAGTGAGCAAAGGTAATAAATCAAGAGGAGTATGCGGGTTAAAGCCATACACAATCTCAAAAGGTGAAAAAGTAGTAGTGGATTGCTTGCTTCTATTATATGCAAACTCTACAAATGGCAAACAATCCTCCCAAGTTTTCAAATTTTTACTAATAATAGCACGCAACAAAGTGCCCAAGGTACGATTAACTACTTCTGTATGGCCATCCATTTGAGGATGAGAAGTAGTTGAAAACAACAGCTGGCCCTTAACTTGGACCATAACACACTCCAAAAATGGCTCAAAAACTTGACATCCTCATCAGACACAATCGTTTTAGGAATTCTATGCAAGCGAACAAGTTCACGAAAAAACAAGTTTGCAATATGTATAGCATCATTTGTCTTATGGAATCGAATGAAATGTGCCATTTTGGAAAACCTATCAACAACTATAAAAATACTATCCCGACCTTTCCTAGTCTTAGGCAAACCCAAAATAAAGTCCACAGATATGTCAATCCAAGGGTGTGTAGGTACAGGCAATGGCATGTATAAACTATGAGGTTGTGTCCTGGACTTAACTTGTCTACATGATATGCAACGTGTACAAATTTATTCGACATCCTTACGCATATTAGGCCAAAAGAAATGCTCATATAATATGCTTAATGTTTTGTCAATCCCAAAATGACCCATTAACCCACCACTATGGGCTTCATGCACAAGCAATCACGTAATGAACAATAAGGCACACATAACTTATTTTTCTTAAACAGAAAGCCTTCATTCCTATAAAACTCATGAAATGCTGCACGCTCACATGCATCATAGACATTAGAAAAATCAGCATCATGTGCATATAGTTCTTTCAAATGCTTAACCCTATCAATTTTGCAAAAAGTGTAGAGATAAGAGTGTACCTTCTAGAAAGCGCATCTGCCACAATGTTATCTTTTCCTTGCTTGTATTAAATCATGTAAGGAAAAGATTCAATGAACTCTATCCACTTGGCATGTCTCCTATTCAACTTGCCTTGTCCTTTCAAATGATGCAATGACTCATGATCAGTGTGTATTATGAACTCCATTGGTAGCAAGTAATGTTGCCAAGTCTCAAGTGCCCTCACCAATGCATATAGCTCCTTGTCATAAGTTGAGTATTTAAAAGGTGCACAATTCAATTTCTCGCTGAAATAAGCAACTGGTTATTTTTCCTGCATTAACATAGCACCAATACATATCCTAGAGGCATCACACTCAACCTCAAAGGGAAGATCAAAGTTAGGCAATCGCAACAAAGGTGAATTACACAACTTATCTTTCAACAAGGCAAATGCATGATCCTATTCACTACCACAAATAAACCCTTTATCTTTTTTCATTATTTTAGTTAAAGGGGCAGCAATGGTGCTAAATTCATTAACAAATCTTCTATAAAAGCTTGCCAAGCCATGAAGCTGCGTACCTCACTAACACTTATAGTCTTAGGCCATTCTTGAATAGCCTTCACCTTTTCACTATCTACCTCGATACCATTTGCACTCACCATTTAACCCAGAAATATGTGCAATTAATGCAAAATGCACATTTCTTCATGTTAGCAAACAACTTGAACTTACACAAAGCATCAAACAAACATCGCAAATGCATGACATGCTCGTCACTAGATTTGCTATACATAAGAATGTCATTACAGTAGACAACCACAAATTTGTCAATGAACTCATGATTCATTAGGCATATAAAAGTACTTGGTGCATGGTTAAGCCAAAAGGCATCACCATCCACTCATACAACCCATACTTGATCTTAAAAGCGGTCTTCCACTCATCACCTAGTTTTGTTCTAATTTGCTGATAACCACTTTTAAGATCTATTTTTGAAAATGCACAAGAACCATGCAGCTCACCTAACATATCATCAAGACGTGGTATAGGGTGACAATACTTTATCATAATTTTGTTAACCGCTCGATAATCCACACACATACGCCAACTGCCATCTTTTTTAGGCACCAACAAAACAGACACCACGCATGGGCTTAAGCTCTCACTAATATGACCCTTCTCCAAAAGCTCTTCAACTTGCCTTTATAGCTCCTTTGCCTCCTCTGGATTGCTTCTATATGCTGGACGATTTGGAATGGCAGCCCCGAGAATGAAATCAATCTGATGCTCAATACCCCTCAAAGGTGGCAAACCATAAGGCAAGTCCTCCGAAAACAAGTCAGTATTCCTGCAACACATTAGCCACAACACTAGGCACACTAGGGTCAATATCGTTAGAAGAAAAATAAGCCTCTTTATACATAAGGACAATCATTAGCTTATGAGAAAATAAGCCTTCCTCACATCTCTCAATCTCGCAAAGAAGCTCAATTTCTTTCCTTCTTTTCTCGCCAAGGTCGAACTACTCTCACTCTCTTTTTCTTTTACTTTCTCATTTTTACACTTTATTTTCTGTCATGCTCTTTTCTTTTCTCTTTTTCTCGCTCTTGCTTCTTCCTTTCAGCCTCTCATTTTGCAAACTCCTCGTGTGATCTTTTAAGTTGGATCTGGTCATTAAAAATCTGTTTAGGGGTCATGGGTAGTAGTGTGTACTTCCTTCCCTCCTCCATAAAGTACCTATTAAGATACCCATCATGTGTCACTTTCCTATCCCATGCCTACCTAAGAGTATGTGACTAGCATTGGCACCACATCACTAATGACCTCATCATTATACTTTTCTATTGTAAAAAGAACTCTCACTTGTTTTTTACCCTCACCTCAACACTGTTGTTCAACCACTGTAACTTATAAGGCTTAGGGTGTTTTGTGATCTCCATACCCGATTTGTCTACGACGAGTGTACTTACCACATTCACACAACTTCCTCCATCCATTATCAAACTACACAATTTCCCATTTAGTAAACACTTAGAATGGAAAATATTCTCCCTCTGCAACTCGACTCCCTCATCATCTTCTCTCACCTGCGCACTTAAGGCATGCCTAAAAACTAACAGCAAACCCTCCATAGGTATTTCATCAGCCATATCATCCTCATCATCAGCCATATCATCCTCATCATCAGTCTCCATATCATCTCCTGGCAACACCACAACTCATTTATTTGGACACTAAGATGCTATGTGACTATAACCTAAACATCAGAAACACTTAATATCTCTATTTCTTGCTTTTATTATCATTCTTCCATGGGGCAGCATTGTTGTCATTCTTTTAAAACTAGGCAGCCTTGTTATCATTTCTCTAATTCTGCATCCAAGAGGAATTTGAGGTGGAATATATGTTAGGCTATCTTGCACGCCCTTATCTCTTCAACTATCTTTCTACCTTTATAGCCATATGAACTAGATCCTCCATCTCAACATAGTGGTGTAACTCTACTACATTGGCAATATCCTTACTGAGCCCATTAAGAAATCGAGCCATTGTTGCCTCTCTATCCTCCTCTACGTTAGCTCGAATCATAACTTCCATCTCCTTATGGTAATCCTTAACACTTTTGTTCCCTTGTACAAGTCCTTGCAATCTATAGTGCAAATCCCTGTAATAGTGACTACAAAGCGTCTTCTCATAGCAGCTTTCATTTCAGCCTAGGTAGAGATATGACTCTCACCATTCCATCTTCTACTTGTAGTGAGCTAATCCCACCACACAATAGCATATTTCCCAAACTCAACAGCAGCTAGCTTAATCTTCTTCTCTTCCGAATAATTATGACATTCGAATATAAGCTCTACCTTATGCTCCCACTCCAAGTAAGCATCTAGATCATTCTTGGCTAGAAATCTTGGAATCCTCATTTTAATAGTCGCAATATTTCTATCAAGATCAAATCTACCTCCACCAAAATGGCGTCCTTGATTAACCATAGTAGCTTGGTCATCAAAATCTTCCTCCAAATCATCATCAAATAGTGGTGTAGGCATCCTCCTTGCCCTTGGATTAGTTTAGGCAGCCCCTCCACATATGGAGTTGATGTCATTCTATTGCTTCTCCAACTTCTCATTCATATTCCTAATAGCCAATTGTATTCTCTCAAATTGTTGTTGCATTGCTTTAATGATGAACTCTTGGTCCTTCGAACCATCGCTGCTCTCTTGTGGATGCATTTGCAAATCTATAATTTAACAATAAACAAAACATATTTCAAATCCTCACAAAACACTCCCTTATGTGTTTACTCTCGTAATATGGACACTCATTTTTCACTCAAAATTTTGGCTTTTACCCTCTTTTAAGCTAACACACTCTTGCCTTTTGCCACTCAAGCTCTCTTTTTGGCTTTATACAGAAGGGTTAGTTCAAATAGCGATCAATGTAACCAAATGCATTCAATTTCAATGTAGAATCTACAAGGAAATCCTAGCAACAAGGGTGGGCACTCAAACACTAGAAGCAAATAAAACTCCAGCAAATAAGCGAACAATACACGCTTAAAGGAAATAAAGCATATGTTCAATTTTTGTTCAAATAGGTAGCAAAGAGTCAAATTTAAACTAATGCAATATGACAGATAATTAGATGCAATACGACATATACAAAGAAAAAAAAAACTAATGGATACAAGTAAATGACAAATCTGGAAATTGATGAAAGAAACTTGAAATTCTCAAATAGAATCTGAAATTCTCATCTCAAACAAAACACTCAATTAACAAAAAGGATATGGTTTTGAATAAATCTCAACTCAATTGAAGTGAGTTGAACCCAAACAGTCTTAAAACTCATAAACAGCCTAGCAATTTAAATTGAAATTAAAGCAAACTAATAGCCCTAAATTTCAGGTTTCCTTATTGTTTTAGTTTTTTTTTTTAAAAAAAAAACTTTTTGATGATATTTGATGATAATCAAGTAAAAAAAATAATCTCAACTTAATTTTATGCATGTACAATCTGTTTATCTATAAAATTTCATTTTTTTATAACTATACTAATGCAGATGTGTTTGTATAATTTAGGAATGGATTTCCCTAAGTTATACAAACTAAAACAAAGAGATACGCATATTTGTGCAAGATGAGCTAATTAAACCAAATCTGAGTTTTTTTATATTCAAATTAGTTTTAGACAGCTTAAGAAAACAAAGAACAGCCAGTAAGCTATATTAATAGTAGATAAAGGATAGAAAAATTACTTGGCAAACCAATGCTCTCATACCAAATGATAGGGAACCCCAAGATTAGCATGGAACTTAGAACTCTCCCTCAATTTGAACCAGCAAAATTAATCACTAAACAATCATACTTTTAATTTGTTCTTATACCTAAGAACTCAACTCAAAAGAAATTAAAGAGAAAATCTCAGTATATTCCCTTTAATCCCAATTTGAATTAGATGTTCAAAAACAGAAGAAATAGGAATTGAATCTGAATAGCAATTGAACAAATCAATTACAATCCAAACAACACCTTGTGCATAAAGATGAAAGAATGCATAAACCTCACTTTCATTAATCTGAAATCATCCAAAATTCAATCTTCCAAAGATGATAATGATAGCCTTTGAATAAGTGTTTAACATCAAAAAGAGGAAAACCAAAAGACTTTGGACAAAAGCAAATGGGCCAAGCTCCTAACAAAGCAAAAGAAGCCCAAATAGAGTCTAAAACACTAATACGCAAACTTAAATAAAATAAACCCAAACTCATATAGATGGACAAATTTACATCCCAATAAGATACACACAAGCCCAAAAGCCCAAGTTCACAAAACTATTTGTTTTTTAAGTCCAATATGATTAACATGTTTAGCATCCTCCAAGTTACCATGTATGTACTTCCTTACATTGGGCAGCCATTTTCAACCCAATTTTGCACAAAAAGTTGAAGTTGCTCTCTTAGATGCTTGGCTCGCGATCTTGTGACTGGACCCGATAAAACTCTCATATCTGGAACACCATCCAAATCTGACTTGGTTTGCTTGGAAATGTCTTGAACAGCTCTAGAATCAGTATTGACACCATTTTCTTGCAATTTGACACCATCTTCCATGTTTGGAAACATTTTTAGAATTTGCTCCAATTCACTTCCTAAGCTTCTGTGTGCTTTAGAGACAATATTTTGCATCATCTAACATGTAACACAATCCATTTAATAATTATATTAAATATTTGAAATACGAATGTGATACCAAAATTATTATTATTAATGTGGATAAGTGTGCAATGTTACGAAAATTCTTAGCTTTAAGATATAATAAAAATCCCTACAAAATTTAAAATGCCTTAAGGGTTTTTTTTTTAAAAAGCACAGATATAAATTTATACATATGGCCAAATAGTAATGTATAATAGTGCAGTATGGTTAGGACTGTAAATGAAACAAGCTGCTTGTGAACAACTTAAGGTTTGACTCGGTAAAAGCTCATGTCATTCGATAAGCTTGTTGAGTCAAGTTCGAATTCAAGTCATTAGCTCGTAAGCCAGCCTTATCAAGCCGAGCTCTCGAATTAGTCTTATCGAGCCGAGCTCTCGAGCTAGTCTTATCGAGCCGAGTCGAACTCACAAGCTAGCTTAACAAGCCAAAATCAATTAAAACCTGTGTTAAAATGACGTCGTTTTGGTTTTGATAGATTTCAAACTCGAGTCAGCTTGTTTATGATTATCAAGCAAAGCTCGGCTCGAATAATATCTTTATCGAGCCAAGCTCGAGCTCACCAAAGCTTGGCTCAAATATATCTTTGTCTGAGGCAAGCTCGAGCTCACCAAAGCTCAACTCGACTCGTTTATAGTCCTAAGTATAGTGATCGATTTAAAAGTAATAAGTAATAAGTTGGTTGGCAGTGCCTTGCATATTAGCATATGAATGGTAATTAAATAGTCTCTTTCATCTCATAATTCATGTCTATCATTTTTTTTTTTTCATCTTTCCCAAATTATTATCTTATCTCCTTTTTAGAAGTAAATAATATTTGACATTTACTATCTTACCTTTATTTAATATGCTTCTTATTAGTCAATCATCATTATCAATATTTTATTAATGATGATAGAATATTATAAACTTTTATACTATTAATAGTGGTATAATATCAAATAACATAAAAAAATAAGAAAATAATTAAATTAGCAAAACTAATAAAATCATTAAGCTACCTCAAATTTAGAAATAAAGATTATATTTGTCTAGATCTAATCTATAAGTAAGCTCTTAAACCCGGTTCAGGTAAATGATTCCCTAAGAAACAATACTATTAATAATGGTATGATTTCAAATTATATAAAAATTAAGGAAATCATTAAACTACCTAAAATTTAAAAAAGAATAGTTATAGTGACTGAAATACCCTTTTTTTGAATCCTCTAAATAATTAATTCTTAATGAATGATGAATAGCTAATACTCCTCGAGAGTAATAGATAAAATGAAACAAAAAAAATTATATCATTTTTAATGGAACAAAGAAAGTATAACGAAACCATAATGAACTTATGGATGCTATCGTAACTAATTAGTTGAATGTATTTTCACTCCAAGGTTATCATTTTTTATGCTAGCTCCAAGTATGTTATGTATGATTTATAAAATTTTATATTTTATTTTAATGGACAGGAAGAATTCTCCTTTTCCATCTAAAAGAAAAAACAAATGCATTTTCAATTCCTATTCAATACTAATAAAATTCCCATGAAAGAAGAAAACGTATAACATCAATTAAAATTAATAATATTAATCTTACAGTCATCTAGAACTAGAGTTATACCAAATCACCGATAACAAAAAATTAACAACAAATATAGAGAAAACAAAAGAAGGAAAGGAAAAGACATCATTAGCGAAAAAATAAAAGATGATCCAATAAATAATTAAATTCAAAAGATAATATCACATAAACTGTAATATATAATATATATTAGAACAAGGAAAAATAATTCAATCCATTGATGTACCACCGTGGTTGCTTTAAGGAATGGATCTTTTAAGAAAATTTCTCAAATGCGACCTTCAACATCATGGATTGTGCTACTATCTCTATCCTATCACTGCAAAATGACTAGCATAAAAAGAATACATATCACCAAATAATTGCAAGGAATTTTCAGAACATACTGCAGAAAGAGAAATATAAGTTTCCAAGTAACTAGTTATTTTTTAATATTCAGCATTTACCTTTTATAGTTTTTAGCCACTAGAATGCAACAGATATGTAACAATTGAAGGGAAGGAAAGGCAATAAACATCTTAAATTCTACCCACAAAGTAGAAACTGAACTTGTGAGCCAGCAACCTATTAAGTATTAACAACCAAAAATGTTTACTTATAAGGCAAGATTGATTCTGAATGCATAAAATCAATTCTCTCTTATTTACTACAGAAAACACTTACAGCAAATATAGATTCTTGATCATCTGAGCGTTTTAAGAGAACAAACACCAAACTAAAACAAGAAAATTATACTCTCTTTGTGCAACAGACTCTCAGACTTGACTCTACATCCAATAGCAATCCAACAAGCCAAACCCACATAAATGAGAGAGAGGAGGGGGGAGAGAGAGAGTTTTCTCTCTACTGTGCTGCAAGTGAGCTAAGTTGGGGGAAAGGAGTGAAAGAAAAATGGATGAGAGTAACAAAACTTCACATAGCAAGAAAAAAGTTCCCTTAAGGACATTTAAATGAAAGCAAGCTTATACTGTATAATATAAATAACAAAAAACATTGTTTTAAAAAAAATCTGAAAGGCAAAACAATATGTTGAGAATTCATAGTCAATGCCCGCTGAAGCTGTAGTATGGCAGTGAAAATGAAATATAAACTCCAAGTGATCTAGACCATCTCTAGATGGCACCAAGCACATTTCTATTAAAAGCACATCTGATATCCTAATTAAATCACAGTTCTATACATGTAAATGGACCCTTAATACCCCTTAATATTAAACATAAGTTCTGCAATGAGAGTAACGTTGATAAGGGTAAAGTGGCTCAGCAGTGTATCTGGTCAAGAGGTGATAATTTGCGTTGCTGTTGCTAATATAAATTATACAATCAAAAGTGCGAAGGAATCCTTTTGACCCAATAAATAGATGCTAACCATTTATCTTTTATGAGCTTATAGCTGATTTTGTGAAAAAAATGCTCATGTTTGAAACTTTCCAAAATAAACTTTAGGTTTACAAAAATCAAATTCAAAAGGTCTATCATCTGTTGGTCCAAAAGGATATTTTAGCCCCTTAAATTTTGGTCAAAAATTACAAGTCCTGATTGTCCTTATGATCTAAGAAGGCAATTTTGAAACTCTAACATTCACAACTTCAACCTTAACTGTTTAATTAAATTACGATTATAGCTACACTACTACTTGGTGAAAAATGCATGCCTATCACTTGGCTTTTTCCAAATTGATGATGGAAATCGATAGGTCTTATTTATCAAATTCATAAGATGCTCTGCTATGGATATCCTTAGATATCATGCAATTCGCAGGGAAATGGTCTCCTGAATAGGCAGATAACATTTTCGCTTAAGCCATATGTTCAGCATCTAGAGTTCAAATGATTATTGCAGATAATGCAGCATTACGGGACACTTTAGTTCAACTTTCTACCTTCCAAAAATAATTTTTAAAAAATAAAGATCTTCTTATAAAAGAAAAATCATAATAAAGAAACTATATATAATAAATGTATCAATTTTCAGTCTGAAAAGGAAAAGCAAATCAAAGCAACATAAAAACATAGCCTTTATTAAAAACTTCATGAAATACTCTTACTTTAAGTAAACACTAAAGGTTTTTGCATTTTTTGCATTCAAGTTCTTGCCTTCTGTCCTCAGAATACCCAAAAAAAGGAAGGAAAAAGAAATGAAGCTTGAACTGATTATTAACAGCTTTTTATGCGCTTCATATTCACTTAGAGTTCACTTAGAGTTCGCTCCAAGAGATATAGCAGTCCCTATCAAAACTTGACCTACTTGTAAATTTATAGAAATGAAAATTTTATCATTAAAACTTTAACTGGTACACAATTCACCCAAATTGGCACAACTTGATCATCAAATAAAAAACCAATTTAACAGATTCTGAAATCTATGCTAAAAATGTTGCTATAGCGATCACTTACAGCAAAATTCTGAAACCCTAAAAACTAAAAATTAAAAGAGAGAGAGAGAGAGAGAGAGAGAGAGAGAGAGGAAATACCTGAGAGATCATTTGGAGGGTTTTTGGATGGCATTTGGAGAGGTCTGAGACAACAAATTGGGCTGGAGGTGAGATTGTTGTTGTTGTTTTTGGAGTGATTTCTTTTCAATTTCTCTCCATTTGTTGATAGCTATTGTGCAGATAACTGTGACATTTTTAATAAAAATAAATGCCTTTTTCATCCGAGCATCGAATTGCTAAAATCAAACAAAATCAGATCTGCACTTACATCCGGCGCCGACGAAATAAAGCAATCGGAGAACCTTTGGTCCGGCGGGGCCGGCCCCCTCTTCTATCGTCATATCTTCTGTCTGCCTTTCTCTCTTACAGTGTGTTACAGTCGATAACTCATTTGGGAAGTAGAAATGAGAATTTCAAAAGCTAAATAATTAATTGAGAATTGAATTCCAACTGACAAATAAAATAATATTTTTACGAACAAATAAGATTTTTTTTTTTGGAAGGAAAAATAAAATAAATTTTAACTAATAAGAAATTCAAATGTTATTTTATTTGATTATCTGCATTATATATTATATATGTTTTTAATATATTATATTACATAGTTGACGGGTTGGGTTGGGATAATTTCCGGTCCCATCCAAACACTTGGGACGTAAAAATTAGAGCCTCAATTCCGTCTCGAAAATGGGACGGGACGGGACACAAATTCATATTTATAGAACAAAAGGAAATGGATCGAGTCAAAAATCAATTGAAATTTTCTGTATTCTTGCTAAATTATTTTCTATTAAAAAAAGATTAAAAAAATTGTTATATTTATGTGTTTTTATATTAAAAAAAGATTAAAAAAATTGTTATATTTATGTGTTACAATTAAACAAATTTCATTTATATAAGTTTGAGTTTAAAAAAAATAAATCAAATAATTAATTTAATCATTAATTATCTACTGCTAAAGTTATAATAGAAGATTTTTATGCAGTTATTTTCTAATTAACAAAAGCGTTAAATATAATAAAGTAAAATAATTGCAAAAATTATATACAATTTAACTTTATATGTATTTTTGAACTTTAACTCGTCATTATTTTTGTTACTATTGTTTTTAAGTTGATTTAAATTCGATATTTACGTAATTTAATCTTGAATATCATTTAAAAAATAAATAATGATTGCATTAAGCATAATCAATAATCCAACAATCAAATTAATTGAAGTTAATATTTTCTCTTGTATTGATTAATCTTTCATTTTTTGTTTAATAGAAAAAAAATTATTAAAAAAGATTTATTGAACACATAACGTAGAATAACAGAGGAAAAATCTATGTTGAAAATTATGTTTAATTACTTGATTTATTTTATATTTAAAAAAAATGCATATTGTTTTTTCATATTATTATTACTTTAATAGTAATTTGTATTAAAAAAAACTAAAGTAAAAAGGATGAAATGATTTTTAGGGTCATAATTTGAAATTCATACAAAAAAGACAATTAAAATTTTAAAGAAAAAATGAGACAGTAATTCCTAATTTTCGGGCTGGGATAGGATGAGACAGAACTTAGATCAGTATGAGTCGATTTTAATCAGAGAACTAGTCTCGTTCCATATAAATACTTTCGGGATGAGTCTATGAAATTAATATCGAGTTTTTTTTGGGATGCAAAATTCGGGACGGTTTTCGGCAACGGATTGGAATTCCCGCAGTCTCGTGCACATCCCTAATTTCTATATGACCTAATGCATAAATTCAGCCATATACTTTACATAAAAAAATCTGGTGGCACCTCAATTTTTACTTTGAACAATTAAGCACTTCAATTTATAAAATTGTATCAATTAAATACTTCAACTTGTAAAAATTTATTCTATTGAGTATTCAAACTTCTAAAATTAAATCAATTGCACATTTATTAGATGGTTGAAAAATATAAAAATCAGTATTTCAAACATTATACTAACCACATATTAAGTGAATATCTTGCACATCAATATCAAAAACACCAAAAAATATTATCCCTAGTATAAAGAAAAATACAATGTTAGCAAAATTCATATTTTCTGAAGCATAATAAGTCACTTGCAAAATTTGAGATGCCATAAAGTTTTTTTCGTAAAGTACAGGGTATAATAATGCATTTTGCCATTTTTATACACAACATAATGACTCAACATTCATTTCAATCGAATTAATCTCCCTTAATCGAAATTATCAAACCCTAAAAATGAAGTAAATGAATCAGATCGAATAAAAATGAATAATCAAATACAACCATAATTCAAACTATTACTTTTTAAAAGGAATCAATTTAACTAGAAAATTGATTGAAATCAACTAAAATAGAGTTAGTTTGGTTTTTAATTCTCTAGTTTGAATTAAGGTTTTTTTTTTTTCAGAAATTTATAATTGAATTATTCCAAATTTTCAAAAAATCAAATTGAAACTAAATAATTGAACTGTGATATCAAACCAAACTGAATATTTTGGCAACACAGGCTGGGTATGTGAAAATAACTTTGGCATGTGAAAAAGGCTTTCAATTACGATTTCCACTAAACTCACCAGCAGTGAAGGGCGAAGAGCTTTAAGCTTTGGCATGTGTAAAGAGCTCTCGTGTGGGTGAAAAGCCTTAACTGTAACTGAATCGCCAATGGTTTATACCAAAAAAACAAAAACCAAACTGAAGATTTTACTGAATAATCCAACCGAATAAAATAGAATAATGCGGACCTTATCAATCAATTAAGTTCCGAACTAATAACAAATTGGCATGAAACAGAAAAAAAAGAGATTCATTGTGCTGAGTCTCAAAATAATAATTCACATCATTAATACACACACATGTACTGAAGAAGACAACTATGATCAACAACATATTTCTTACAATAAAATTTAAAATGATGAAAGAATTATTACACAATAAATAGAAACTTTTTGGAGACTAAGCTTTTATTGAAAAAAAGGGGAACAAAAACATCCCAGTCTTAGAAAATAGGGAAACCCCCTTCCATAAGCCAACATAGCCAAAAAGCCTCGTATCATGAGGAAGAGCAAATTAACTAATATCCATATTAGAAAATTATATCCTCATCCTTCTCCATAGCTGCAGACAACAAGTTGTGAGCTGTTTTTATTGAAACTCCTTTCTGCAAAGAAACTTTCTCTGCAAACTGCTCCTCAGCAAACTGCTTAGCAGCAGCAAGCTGTCTCTCTATTTCCCTCTTCTTATACCCTTGAATCTTCTTTAACCTGAAGAAATCTTCCCTTTCAAGTTCATCTAACTCCCCTTTAATGTAAGTTATTGTATTTTCCAATCTTGGCTTCACGACGTTTTCCAAAGCATTGACCCTACGATTCGTTGTCTTTATTGCCTCGTCGAGTGTTAAAAAGGATGTCTGTAGGGAAGCAAGCTCAACAAGAACTTCGATAGATTTGACATAAGCAGCACGACAGGCCTGCACCTGTTGGCCACCTCTGGCCAATCCTGTAAGGTCATTCTTTGTCTCACCTTCAGTGAAATATTCAAACTTTGGAAGCTTCACTCCAGCAATGTTCTCTTGTCGGGATCGAACTTTAAGAGAGGCATTTTGGACGTTCTCAAGGACAACATGCTTGATGTTTTCACCAGCAACGTACTTTGCTTCAGTTAGAGCAAATGAAGAGGCTTTCATAATCTCTCCCATTGATTCTTTTGTTGAGACAATCTTCTTAAGAATTTGACGGAACTGCACAGTTAAAGCATCACTCTTCTTCTTGAGAAGAGCATGACCTCTTGTAGCTCCAACAAGGCGAGCTTTAACAACAGCAAGCATTGTAACAGTTGGAACCACATTCAAGCGCTGGCCTTGGCCTGACATATTTAGGAAAATCTAAACCAGAAAGAGAGAGAGAGAGAGAGAGAGAGAGAGAGAGAGAGAGAGAGACAGTGAGAGAAGAGAGTCAAAAATCAAATATGAGAAAAATATATCTTCCTATTTTGCTAGAAAGGAAAAGATAGTGTCCTTTAGTTAGAGAAAATTGTTATTTAAGGCACAAGCATGTTAATAAAGGATAGATGACATCGTATCTTGTTACAGTATATTTTTCTGGGTAAGGTGCTAAGGAATACAAGATGAAAGTTACACCACACAAGAACACAAATTAACTGGATGAAAACGCTTGAAATGCACTTCACAATTCAAGCTCTATGAAAATAGAACTTGCAACACCTAACTAAATGCATTTAGAAATGCAGAAAACATAATCTAGAATTCATATCAAGAACAGCAAGTCAATTTTAAGACCTCAAACATCCTCCCATTTTCTTTTAGTCAAAGCAATCCATGAGGTATAATTATTGCACAACATTTCAAATTAAATAATAGATGAAAAATCTTTCCTAGCTTATAACAAAAGAAACAAATATTATGTCATGTGCCATCCAAATCTGTGTCCATTTGTACACGAAAGCTGAAGTCTGCAATAAACACTGATTATACTAGGTAAAATGCAACTGCATTTTCAAAATTAGGGTGGCAGGTAAAAAGCTATTCATGAACAATTTGGAGAAAATGATTTACTCAAGGCTTGTTTAAGCTAGGGGTGTGCATTTGGGCGGTTCGGAACCGAAAACCGAGAAACTGAAATTTAATAAAATTGCTAACAGATCCAAACCGTTTAATGGTGGAAACTGCACACTGTCAAAACGCAAATTCCGGTTCTGTTTGATTCGGTTAACAGAATATCCAAAATTAATAAAAGAAAGAAAGAAATTGCAGTGTGTTTTCATTACAAAAGAAAGAAAGAAAATAAAAGTTCAATTAAAATCAAAGAGTTTTAAGAATACATCAAAACAAACTTAAGCTGACATAACAAATTGGCAATTAATATAAAATATTATAAAATAGTTTCCAACAGTAGTTCATTCCTTCTGTTCTCACACTAAACTATTCATTCCAATAGTAATTCATCTCAACTGTTCATCCAATTGAAAACAAGCTAATGAAATGTTATATCTCTTCCTGTAAAAATTCAAACTAACTGAATAATGATAGAATGTTACTGTACCAAAACGTGTTGTCAACTCCACAGCAATAGTATAATACAACAACAAAAAGTGAACCATAGATTAGGAATCCTACCTATCCAATTTCATAACCCAAGCTTTTAATCTTTAAATAAACTAAAGGAATTCGTAATACTTCCCACCAAAAACCAAGAATGGTTCAGAGGAAGGGATTTCCAGTCGGCGATAGAGAACCAAGTACCTTCACGATCTGTGTCTTTCTCTCGCTTCCTAAACTCGCTACTGAGGTTGTTAAACTGATCAGAATCGGTGGCTGAGGCAAGCAATGGTGGTGAGAAGAGGGTGATTGACCAATTAACAAGGCTAAAGTGGCCAGAAAATCGAAAAGGAGAGTTGAGGTGAAAGAAGAATTGCAAAAGGCAGAGAGGAAAAAGAAACCCAACTACTTATCAAAACCCAGTGTTTACTTTTAATTTGCGGTTCGGCTTGATTAACCGAAAATTTTTTGCCAAAACTGAGCCAGACCAAAAAACCAAAATTTTTTCAAATAAAAAACCAAAACCATTCCAAAAACCGAAAAACCGATCCAAATAACCGAAATCAGTCTGTTGAGATCAGTTTCTCGGTCTTTTCCAAAGTTTGCACATCCGTAGTTTAAGCTCATTTGATAAACTTTTCAAGTTGTACCAGCTTTGGAATCAACTTGCTTAGCCCCACATGAGGCAAATTTTAAGTTCTGCTACACCTCATCAACCAGCCCATTGCAGCTTTTGATTGAGAAAGAACAAAAATGCTAATATTTGAAGAGTTCAGAAATTAATAACCTAAAACTTTTACTGGTGATTTGATTTTTGGAGTTCTGAATAAAATAAATTTTTTCTGAGCAAATTCAAATCTTGGCTCAGAAAAGTCCACTCAATAAGGTTAGATTAGTAAAACAGCCAAGCATTGGCCAAACTAGGCTTTTGCTCAGTTGGGCTAATTTATTCAATGAGCCGCTCTAAATCTGGTAAAACTTGACTTTGCATTTCTATCAAAATCATACATGCATGAAACTAAATATCCAACAGAAATCAGCCTTACAGGACAACAAATGTTATCCATATACTATCTTCAATGAAATATACCAAGCTGAAACTCCCATTTTAGCTAGAAAGGAAGGCTTCCATTAAAGCAATACAAAAAGTAGCTCTTTACAAGGAATCCATAAAGCACAACAATATATGCAGCCCCAAAAACTCTGTTGACATATAATCTTTAAAATACTCTAACAAAAAGGTGCTTTCATTATTGCCAATGAGTTTTGAAGTTTTAATCTGTAATCTCAGGAGCTTTTATATGAAATACTTAAAAGTTTTTGTATAAAGTAGAAATCAGAGTTGTCTTATGTAGGCGAAAAAATGAATATGCATGCACTTCAATATAAAAAATCAACAACTGATTCTAAGAAGTTAATATAAAATTAACTTATAATTTATACTAACTCTCATGCTTGCTCTTTTGTAATGGGATCATACAATGCTACCATGCTACCAAGATACGTCTCTATTTTCACTTTTGCTTAAATTTTCATTTATAATGAATTCTAAAAGAAAAAACAAAAAGGCAAGAAATTAACATTTCCCATGGAAAAGTTAGAGTTCTGGTCAAACAATAAAAATGCAAGAAATGACTCCACCAAAGATATAGAAACAGGAACAAGCACAACTAACCAATCAATAATTGATGATTTCACAATCTCATTTATGATGGGTTCATTAGAAAGCAGCAGAGATATAGAGAGACCCATTTTCAGAGAATGGACTAAAAGACAAACTGCTTCAAATGGAAAAGAAATATTTAATGAATTAAATAGTAAAACTCAAAACATATCGACAGAGAATTCGCATGTAATGATCAAATTATAGTGACAAACTAATGATTTGAGTTGGTTTCTACCTGAAGAGAGAGGGTTGACAGAGAACAGAAGGATTTTGGTGGTTGGATTGACCCGTATTCCTCTTTGGTAATTCCTGAATAATTTGAATCTCCTTTACCCTTTCAAGTTGGTATTAGTTTTGTATTACAGCTAGTACTTTGTTAATGAAATCAAACATTATTCATATCTATGAAAGTTAATCTTATTCATACCAACCAATACAATTCAAGCGCCATGCAAAAAGGAATTAATATTTTATAAATCAAGTCTCCATGTCCTTTTTTTTTTTTTTTTCTTTCTTTCTTTTTTTTTTTCTTAAGGGAATCAGAAACCATTAATCAACCACGTTTACTTCTCCAAGGCAGAACAATCTTCTAATCTCATGGAAACAACGAAAGTAAAGTTCCTTTCTACCGCAGGGCAGCTTGGAAAAGTTGAAGTTTTAGGATCAGGGCTAGGATTTATAGAAATCAAAAATTACGTCTTAAAAATTAATATGGAAAACTTGAATTTCTTTAAAAAATTAATGAAAAAGTTGAAGCAAATGAAAATAAAAAATGTAGCATAATACTGTCACAGTAATAGGATTTAGGATTCATTCGGGGTTAAAATTACATGAGACAACTGAAAGATAAAACATTTTCTGCTGTAATATTGTAACTGAAAACCTAATTAAAAAGAATTACAAGCATATAGACCCAAACCACTCTGATCTCTACTTCACAGGATACTACTTACTGCTAAACCTTTACTTAATATGATTTCAAAATTAGTCCTCATCCTTCAAGGATTTGGAAATCCAAAATAAACTAAAAAGGATTATGATTATCCTAAACCAACAAGAACTCTAAAATGAATAACTTGGGAGACTAGTACAACAAAGATGAAATTGCAGAACTTCCTGTTAGTGACTTATTTATTACGACTGACACATAAATATAAATCTGAAAGTACTAGAATTCTAAAATTCTTGAGCATTTGAATTTGAATTTGAATTTGAATTTGAATTTGAATTTTCTTGGTTTCCTTGTCGGCAACACTTTCCCATCAACTAATCAATCTCTCAAACAAGATATTGATTTAATATTAATTAATTGAAGCATAAATTTGTGCATGAAACTATTATCGAGAATGATTTAATTTAATAATTTTAATATTGATTTTGATAAGAAATCTTATATCTGTTTGATCAAAGTTCCAAATGACCGTTGGGGGTTTATGGTTTCCGTATGAAATCCTTTTTGTATTTGTTCCTTGCCTACAGTTAATTGCATTTCCATCTTTGTTTTCTAACAGTGCTATAACAGATCAATTTAAAAACAGAACTTTAAGACAGAGAACACTTACCGATTTGGAACCCTTTTTCTGTTAGCTACTGAAGACGATGACAGTCAGTTGAATCGGCTCTTGAAGCTTGATAATACCAGCGGTAGAGTGAGGAAAGTGATGAAGCCCCAAATCAATTGCATCTATATTTCTTCCTTTTAGGGTTCGTACAGAGACATCTTGCGAGAAAGAGTCCTTCTAATCGATCTAAAAATGAACAAAAATGCATTTTACTATTTTTGTTTATATTTAATTTCAAGATAACCTTCCAAATTAAAATAAAAAAGAAAATTAAACCAGATAATCTTAAAGTAAATTACTATTTAATTCTTCTAATTTAGTAAAATTAATTACTTTACCCTATATTTTCAAAAATATATTAATGCATCCCTATGGGACTAATACTAATTTATAAATCATGAAAACTATAAATTGGATCTTAAGATATAGTTAAATTAATACACGAGAACCAATATGAGGTATCCAAATTGTTATTCTGTTAACAATTTGATCCTTTTGTCTAAAATAACTTCATTTAAGTGTCAATTAATGGAACAAAAAAGAGAAAATTAACTTTTTATAAAGTGAAGTTCTAGGGTAAAAAAATTGGTCTGTAAGTTATAATTAAACTAACTATTAAGTTCTTAAATTATAGTTTTGTTAACACTTCAAGTGTTATTAAATTAATAATTTACACACTTCATATTTAGTTTTTGAAACAAAGCTTTTCATACATTAATTTAACTAATTTAGGGATCAATTTATTTCTATCATATAAATAATTTTATCCCAATTGTTCTTGAAGTGTAATATTTATATAAAAAAAATTACTACCTTCGTTTAAAAAAAAAAACTCTCACTTTCCATAACCGGTGTCCCAAAATAATGCTCGCATTTTCAAAAATGGAAATGATCTTTTTTATTAACTTTCCTGTAATACTCTTATGATATAATTTGGGTCAATAATTAATATACATAGAATTACTAAATATTTAGTTAAATAGTCAAAAATTTAGTCATATTCTCCCTATTTTCTCTCACTACATAATGAATATTAAGGTAATTAGCTCACGTGTTCGGATATTAATTTTTTATTGAAAAACAAACTCTATAAATAATTTCAAAGTTTAAATTATCAAAAATTATACAGGGAAAAAGAATAATTAATTTTATGGTTGAAGTAACTTAATTATCTATTTTAAACCTGAGTAAAAAAGAAGTGGGACTATTTTTTGTACAGAGAGAGTATCTATTTATAAATACACAACATCAGCTTTTAAGCGTGCAAATTCATAATAACTTCATGAGTTAAAATAAAATAATTAGTAAAATAATATTTTGCAGTTCATGTTACTAAACTAACAAGGTTTCATAAACTGTCCAAATCAAACCAAACAATTCAAATTAAACCAAATCGATAAAAATCATAATGTATGGTTTGGTTTGATTTATAAAATTTAAAAACAGAGTCAACGGTTTGGTTTATGAGTTTGGGGTCAAAACTGCTAAAATCAACCCAAACCAAGTCGAAAATAATATTTATTAAAACTTTATCAATTTATATGGAACGAAAAAAAAAATCTAAACCTAAAACTCAACACTAGCAATAAGCCGACAACAG